>NC_079314.1:47301766-47602044 GCF_029931775.1 Euleptes europaea
CACCACGGCACTTCTATGCAACTCCTGCCTGCCAGCTAGGGTTGCCAACCTCCAGGTGGTGGCTGGAGATCTCCCGCTATTACAACTGATCTCCCACTGATAGATATCAGTTCCCATTGAGAAAATGGCCGCTTTGGCAATTGTACTCTATGGCAGTGGTCAGCAAACCGCGGCTCCCAAGCCGCATGCGGCTCTTTGGTCCATTGAGTGCAGCTCCCCGTCTCCCCACCCCCCCGTCCATTGGCTGATGTGGCTCCTCTGCATCCCCGCACCCAGCCAGGCAGAGGCGCCGCGCTCCCGCCGGGCTCCAGCGCACCCCAAGTGGGAGGAGCCAGCAGGCGAGCAGGAGGCGGCGCCCCCCTCCCCCGGCCTCCCCTCCTCTCTCTCTCTCTCTCTCTCCAGCGGGGAGGGATCAGAGGCGGCGGGGAGAGGCGGCGGCCGGCCGCCCAGGCTGCTGCTGCAAGGATGGGGGAAGAGGCAGGCTCCGCCTCGCGCTGGGCTGTCTCGAGGCTGGCGGGGCTCCGCCTGCCCAGCTGTTAGGCAGGGTGCGCCAGGCTGTTTCCCTGACCCGCCTCCTGCTTCCCCGGCTGCCCGCGCCTCTTTCCCGGCCGGCTGTTCCGCTGGGAGCCCGCCCCCCTCCCTCAGCTCCCCTCGTTGTCTGCGAGGGGTAGAAGAGTCGTCGGAGTCATCGGTTTGTCATCCCGCGTTGGCCGGTAAGTCTGCCAACTCGGGACAAAATCCTCATCCCTGGCTGAGCATGGGTGGACATTTGGCTGACCGGGGGTGTGGAGAGATAGCAGAGCCAGCTTCTTGGGAGGGGCCGTGGCTCAGGGGTCGGCGCGGACAGGCGAGACCTTCGCCCTGCCAGGGAATGGGAGGTTTTGCCTTGGATTTGCCACTCAGTTGCACATTTTCCCCATCCAGATTCTCAAAACTCTGCATGGGGGTTATTGGCCATTTGTGAATGGGATGTTTTGCCTTGGATTTGCCATTCAGATGCACATTTTCCCCATCCAGATTCTCAAAACTCTGCATGGGGGGTTATTGGCCATTTATGAATGGGAGGTTTTGCCTTGGATTTGCCACTCAGATGCACAACTCAACAATAAGCCCCCCTGCAGAGTTTTGAGAATGCAGATGGGGAAAATGTACAGTGTTTGTCAGTCATTGTCATGATTTAATTTTATGGATACCTTACTTACTTTTTTCCCTCCTCAGGGCATGTCTACCCACTGGTTTTCTTGTCGGTAGACCTGGACTCCGAGGAGGGGAAAAAGTCCCCCTTCAGAGGCCAGGTCTACCAAATGGTTTCTACGGGCCTCCGGAGGCCAGGTCTACTGCCAAGAAAGCCAATGGGTAGACCTGGCCTCCCAATGGGACTCAGCCAGAGGCCAGGTCTACCAATAGGCTTTTATGGCGGTAGACCAGGCCTCCAGACGAGGACTCCGGACGGGGAGGGGGAAATGGCAGGGACTTACAATTTAATTTTTATCAATAAATAAGATCACTATTAAGTATGATATCAAGTTTTATTCAATGTACCTATAGTTTAATTAAGACTTAAAACTTTAATTAAAATTTATTAAGTTAATAAACAGTATACCTACCTATATAGTTTAAGTTTAAGAAATTTGGCTCTCAAAAGAAATCTCAATCATTGTACTGTTGATCCCTCAGAAGTTAGAGGACAGAGGGGAAATGTGGCAGTTGTATTAACAATGTTTGATCAGCCCAATTTCAGACAGAACTCTGAATTATGATGGTTCTGCTTATATTATTCCTAGCATATCAGGGACCTGAGCAATCCGAGGCTCTCTGACTCTGAGGGGACCCAGGGACCCACCCTCTGTGCCCATGCACCAAAGCAATAATACATGTTGAACCTAAAAGGCAAAGCCTGGCCCTATAACAGCCCACTTCCTGACCATCAGCTGGGATGCAGCCTGGATTGGGGGGGGGGGGGCAAAGAGATGTGTAACAGCTGGGATGTGGTAGCCGCAGCATCAACTTCCTACAGAAATGCTCATCTCCCATGGGAGTTTGAGAAGGGCATAACCCCCAAAGGGGTTGGTCCCAGGATGAGCCAGGCCCTTCCTAAGGCAAAGGGAAATCGGCCAGAGAGAGTATGCTGGCTGTTGCTCCTTAGGCTGACAGGAGCAGGATCAGGAGAGAGGCGAAGAAACCTTCTTCCTTTTCAATCTGAGGCTTGTGGAGGGGGTGCACAGTGCCCCCTACTGGCAAGGATCTGCCAGACTTAGGCAGGTCTTCTACATAGCAGTCACACCTTATGGCTGGAGATCTGGGGAAATGTGATATTCCCCCAAAAGAAATGCTTCCTGGAAAGGCTCCTGTGCACCAAAGAGGCAATAAAAGCAAGCATTTTGCTGCATCATAGAGCAATAGAGCAATTGTCTAGAAAATGCTAGTCTCTAAAACTGGTGGAAAAATGAGTAGGCATGAGATAAGAGAGGAGTCCCGTGGCACAGAGTGGTAAGCTGCAGTACTGCAGTCAAAAGCTCTGTTCATGACCTCAGTTCGATCTTGACAGAAGTTGTTTTCAGGTAGCCGGCTCAAGGTTGACTCAGCCTTCCATCCTTCCAAGGTCGGTCAAATGAGTACCCAGCTTGCTGGGGGTAAAGCGAAGATGACTGGGGAAGGCACTGGCAAACCACCCCGCAAACAAAGTCTGCCTTGGAAACGTCGGGATGTGACGTCACCCAGTGGGTCAGGAATGACCCAGTGCTTGCACAGGGGACCTTTACCTTTATGAGATAAGAACAGGAATATTTTAATCTTGAGTGTGACGTTCTTGCCAGAGAATAAAAACATGGTGAAAATTTACATCACAGTGTGTGGGAGCACACTTCTTTCACTTTTCCAGTGGTGCCAGATTGTACTGTTCTGGTTCTCCCTGCCAGATGTTGAGCATAAATGGGCGTCACTCCTCCAAATTTTGGACTCATGAATCATTATTGACATACTCTTCATTAAAGAATGATAACCTTACATTGCCAAGTGATTGGTGAAAAATATTAATATCTTCTTTTTTACTATTTAACAGGATAAAAACACCAGGTATGTGTCTGTTTTCCCTGCTTTCCTTATCCCATGGAATTATTCCACTGTTTAGTCAAAGAATTTTTTTTTAGATTTTATATTTTTTCAGATGCAAGCCATTCGTTCTAAAGTTCCACTGAAGTCAAAGCGATTGGATAGAACTGGGCTGGACTGCAGCTTACATCAGGATAAAATATAATTCTGGCAGGAGCCGGTAGTATACAGCAGTGCCCTTGTAATGCACATACCCACTATATCACTAAAATTCAGTTTAGTTTTTTGTTAAAAGTCAACCCAACGCCTATGGATACCACCTGAATTTATTAGCAAGTAGCATTTAATGCATACCTCAAACTAGTATTTATTGCTCACCTCAAACTAGCTTCCCTAATACCTCTTGATTGAAAAACAGATTCCTTTCAGAACCCCTGAATTCAGCAATTTCTTTTAGAGTCACTAATCATACACAGAGTATCTGGAATATATTTAGGAAAAATAAATTTGTTCTGTGTATTTTTTCCCTGTAGAAAAGAAGAAAGTTAAGAAAGAAGAAGTTTGGGTAAGTATTCTGTAAAATAAAAATGGGGGGGAATGTTGTTGATAGTTGGTTCAGGAAATCGGACTGGTTTTTCATTAGATTCTGGTCTTCTTTGCTGTGGAGAGTGATGGGAAAGACAAAAACATGTATACTTCTGTCTGCCATTATGCTGGTTAAAGACACAGGAGACTGTTCATGAAAAAAATATGCCAATATACCATAAGCTCTCCATGAAGGATGCGTAACAACTCAGTGGGACTCACTCCATGGCTCACAGAGCCACATTCACGGTCATTTATCCCCAACCATGAAAAGAGACACAGTCACTGTGTGCGTTGCCTACCACCCTCACAGGTTCAATAATCTTACATATATATATAGAACCGAACATTTGCAGAAAAGCCCATATGGCATGTGAGAGCCATATGTGGCTCATGAGCCACAGAGTAAGTAGCGCTGCTCTCACTTTTGTTATGGAGAAAAAAATTAAAGAAGGGTTTTTTTTTTCATTCCAGTGATTTGCATAGGTTGCCCAAGCCAAGAGTTCCATAGTAAAGAGTTTCACACCAAGAATTTACTTTCATTCCTTTCTTTTACCTGGATGCTGTCTGGAGAGCTTATTGGCCCTCCCTGGCTCTTTTTCTTTTCCCTTCCTGCTTTTCCCTTTACCATTTGCAGCTAAGCATAGATACTCAGATCTAAAATCACATCAGCTGACAGCGCACACACCAGCTTGTCCTTTCTTTGTGCATTATGCAGACTTCTGAGTGGCTGAGAAGCTAGACTCAAGTCCAGTAGCGCCTGAAAGCCCAGCAAGATGTCCACGATGTTAGTTTTTTGAGAGTCAAAGCTCCTTTTGTCTGACAAAGGCCGTTAATGCATGGCCGGTTTGTCCAGCAATTCTCCCGTGAATGTTCTGAATCTGCCCAATTTGCTTTGTTTCATGAAGCCCCAAATTATCTTCTTGCTCTAATGTGCATGGAAGTTCAATCAGATTATTCCTGCCATAAAGCAGGAATGCTTGGTTTCAAATATTAAAATCTTGATGTTTTCCTTTTAATTTATAACAATACATAAATTCTCTGATCTCATTGCTGTCATGGATGGGCCCTTCCTGATTATACACTAGGAGCAACTTACAGCCCAATGTTATCCATGCTTACTCAGAAGTTTAAGTACCACAGGGGGTAGTCGCACTTACTTTCTACCAAATCTTTGGTTTAGAATGTCAAACATGTTTAATCTTCCCTTGAGCATTCCCTTAAGCTTCTGTGGCTTTGTAGCCAATCTTAATTAAACTTGCACTGCTATAATGCAACATAGGTCAACATTTCCAAGTGACTGCACCTCACCCCTAATTTAACAGGCAGGCTCAAATTCACATTTTCTTTCCCTCCTTAGGAGATGACCAACGTAAATGCTGTTTTTGATGGGGAAGCAAGAGATCCAGGTATTATCACTAACAATGAAAAGAATGGGGTTTTTTTGTCTTGGAAGAAAAGAGCTTATGTGTAATTGTAGTGAGATATTTACATTTCTAAGGCACATGTCAGTGGCAGCCTTTTCAAGCAACAGGAAAGCCACGCTGTAATAATAGCAAGAACCAAAGTAATGGTACATATTTGCCTCAATCCACCCATTGATTTGAACATAAGAAAAGCTCTGCTGGATCAGACCAGTTGTCCATCTAGTTCAGCATTTTGTTTCACACAGTGGCCAACCAGTTGCCCTGGAGGGCCAACAGGGCATAGATGCCAAGGCTTTCCCTTGATGTTGTCTCCCTGTGAGTGAACGAATTAATGAATTTATTTGTGGTCAAAGACCAATAGATCCATACTGTATGTAATAACCAACCCACAACATAATATCATATATAATAAAATATAAAAACCTATCAAATAGAGCAGATTACAGCATGGTAGTTTAACTATAAACTTTCTTACACATAAAACAATCATCAGGATCATCTGCTATCAGTAGACCAAGCTCGTCATTACCTACATCTGTAGTTTTTATCCTACTTTGAACTTTAATCGCCACAACACAGTATTTACTTGTCTTGTAATTAAAAGTTTCATCTGTCAATAATTTTTCAGGTCTATATTTATTAGAACGGCCAGGTAAATTAACTAATAATGGGGATATAATAGCGAGTTGAAGCTGATTATATATAGGACATTGAAAGAAAACGTGCTCCCTAGTCTCAGCTTCTCCAGGTTCACATGGACAAATCCTTGCCTCAAACAGAATCTTAATGTATTTACCTTCAATTATGGCAGACTGTAGTACTGCACATTTACCTGGAGTAAAAGATCTGCATAAATTGTTTACATTTAATCCGTGAGGTATGAGGGTGGCACCAATATATATCTGGGTTTTTTTAAGACGGGAAGCCAGGTGTCCTTTCTATATCATATTGCCATTCAGTGTCCTCTACCCTTTGTCTTACTATTTGTTTTATGTGATCTTTATCCAGTTTCAATAGGTCCTGTGGGCAAAAGCCTGATCTCTCTAAATCATGTCGGACTGCTGTCTCCCATTTAGATTTATAGTGGTCTTGTTCAATCAGCGGTAAAAGACCTTGCTGGTATTGCTTTACTTTAAACCATTGACAGCAAGACAACAGCCGAATCCTTGCCCCCTTCCTAATCATGCCCATCTCAAGGCAAGTCATAGAGTTGGAAACGCAAGAGGGAACCTGTAGGATAGCATGCAAAAACTTAAGATTGTACTTTCTCTAGCAGTGCTAAACCTGCTGTTGAAGTTCCTACGTAAGTTCCATATATAAGCAGAGACAGAATTTTTGCTTGGAATAACTTTAAAGCTGCTGGAACGTAGAAACCTCCCCTCGGGCAGAAAAATTTAATTATAGCATGCGCAGATGTCTCTGCACGTTTCGCCACAGAATTACAGTGGGCGAGATTGGACCCCAATGCCTGTAGGACAACCCCCAGATATTTGCAGCTATTTACTCGTTCAATACTATCGCCGTTCATTTTCCAATTTCGAATTTTTGGACGTTTCCCGAAAGCCGTTATTTTAGTCTTGCTATAGTTAATTTTTAGGTGTTGTTTATCACTGAATTCTGCAAATCTATTTAGTGCTCGTTTCACTCTCGCAGGCATTCTAGATATCACAACCGTGTCGTCTGCATAAAGCAGCTGCCCTCCAGTGCTGGTAGTCAGAGGTTTGCTGCCTCTGTATGCGGAAGTTTCCTTTAGTTGTCTTAGCTAGTAGCCAATGACTAACCTCTCCTCTATTAATCTGTTTTATAATCTCCCCCTTTAAAGCCATCTATATACTTGTGACCATCACTATGTCCACTGGCAGTGAATTCTTCAATTTAGTTACTCATTTGGTAAAGAAGTACTTCCTTTTTGTCTTTCCTGAATCTTTTGTCCATCAACGTGATTAGGTACTCCTCAGTTCTAGTATTATGGGAGAGGGGAAATAGTTCTTTTTCTCCACTTTCTCTACTGTATGTATAATTTTATAAACTTGTATCATGAACCCGTTTGTCACCTTTTTACCCACTCAGTAAGGACCTTTGTATATGTAGATTAGCTTGTGCACACAAGCTCTACACTGGCCAAAGAACCACCTTTTGCCTGCCTAGTTTGGCAACAGATGTCACAGCATGCAAATAAGACATTCAATTGCAGCTCCACCATGGTGCATTAGTCTCCACAGGTGTATCTTTGCATGTGTACCTGGCCAATGCAATCTGTGCATCTACAACTATTGTTGCCCTCACATGCTATGTTAGTCAGGCCCCTAGGCTTTGGTGTATGAGATCATCTCTGGATATCAGGGCCAATATAACTATAGCTGCTTCCAAATGAATGTTTTCTCTGCCTATGATTCCAAAATGGAGTGCTGCTTTAGGCAGCAACCACAGGATGCCATCCTGTAATTATCAACTTTCTAGGTTTTCCCCATTCATCACACAATCTTTTCATAAACCTGCTTTACAGTGGTTTTTTTTCCAGAAAGAATGGTGTTCAAGCACATTGGCACATTGCCATATTCTGGCTAAGCTTGGTTAGGCAGCAGAAATAGACATGTCTGAGATAACACTGATAATCCTTGGCTAATACTGTACTCTCAGACTGAAATATTCTTTATGACTCTAGAACACTTCTTGTCGCAAGTCAAGAATAAGTGTGACTGGAGGGTCTTAGGTTATTCCAGCAGGTAGCTAGAGCACGCCAACTATTTTTTCTCATGCTTTGCTGTTAACCATACAAAAGACAGATGTACCTCTTCTTCTGTGAAAAGCGATAGTAGCTGAATTGTTGGTTTCTTCCACAGTCACTGGCCACTTGTATGAATTTAATTCAAAGTCTGGCGCTCGCAGATGGAAAAACACAAACGTGCCTCCTGAATCTGAAGCAAAGGATCCAGCGGCAAGGGTAACAACTTCTAGAACAATCCCTGGTCAAGGGAATCAAAGCAGAAAGGAAGCTGAAACTGGTGTCAGAAAGCAGGGAAGAGAAGACAACATGGCATCAGCACCCCAGGAACAGAAGACTGAGATTTCTGACGAAGGTAATGGCCAAAAATTACAGGTGCCAAAAGAAGAATCTTGGGTGAATGGGTCAGCAGTCCACCCAAGCAGATCATCCGTTCCCCCACACAGGTCACCCATCCCCTCTCCCAAAATATATCCTAAATATCAAAATCAATCTTAAAACAGGAAGCTCTTTTTGTCTAGAATCCAGAAAACCCTTTGCTGCTATTCCAAAAGCAGAGGTAATGTGGACACATTTTAATTGTTCATTACACCTTTTTGAATTAGTGACAAAAAGGGACACTGTTAAACAACAGCCTGTTGTGGGCAGCAGTTCTAATCTGAATGGCCTGTTTGGAGCACAATCCATTGCAATGATCTGAGATACATAAGAGTGTGAATGGCTTGAATAATTTCCAACTTGTTTGGCATTCATAACCTGAGAGACAAGGCACTAGCCGTCAGCCAGGACAACTGGACATTAATTCAGTTTGAAAAATGCAGCTTATTTCTGGGACTAGCTGATATCTTTAAACACATTCTTCAAAAATCAAAACCATTTTAAACAATGAGCCAAATCAGAATTGCTGTTGCCACAAAGTATTGTTCCTAAAATGAGTGTTAGGACTTTTATACTTGCGTGCCAATTTTTTTTGCTAAAATGATGGAAATTTAGAGTTTTGTTCATCTGCAAGTTCCCTAAAAACAGGTCATCTTTTTGTCGCAAGGATCCTGTGAAACAGGCATACGCTTCACATGGTCCAAAGAAAACGATTAGCATTTACCTGGTAAACAGTGGTAAATGGCTAAAGACAGCTGCACGGAGCAGCCGCCACGTGGCTTGGATTTCCAACAACCACAAAACAATCTTTTGTATGAATCCTGCTTCAGTCACAAAGGGGAGGCCGGGGCAGCAGACGCTGGACCTCTCCCAATGTTTGGGTTTGTGATAGTGGAAAGGTGGTGAAGATATGGGAAATACCACACAGAGAGTTATATGTGTAAATGGGTGGGTATGTGGTTTTGAGTTCAGGTATTAGTGAAACTGGATTCGTACCAAATTGGCACATGGATCAGTGGCCTGGCACATGATAAGAAAGGCTGACCTCTTAGGAGTTTCCTTAGCTATGAGATGATGCAGCTAAGAAGGTACAGTACATGCTTTGCTTGGATCAAATTCAAGGTTCAGTGTCTGGTTTTAAAAGGTTCTCAACAGGGTTAGGAAAGAACTGCCTCAGGGCCAAACTAGTCATTATGTCTGCCACAAGTTGGGTTGGGGTTCCCCCACCCATTTTACAGACAGACAAGATGTTAGGGAACTAACGTCCCCGAGTGTTGATTTGGTGCCCAATTCACCTCAGGAGTGTTGATTTGGTGGGGGAGAGATTCAGTCTCCCCCTGCACCATTTTCTTACGCTAAAATGACTGCAGGGGGCGAAGCCAAAGCTCCTCCATCCCCCTCATTGAGCTGCCCAGCCAAATTTGTACCCAGGCACTGGAGAATTAGTTCCCTGATGTCACGTCTGTCTGTAAGACATATTGGGGAACCCCAGCCTTTCTTATGGCAGATGCAATGTCTAATTTGGCCTTAGACTTTGGAGAATCTCTGCTATCAGTGTAAATGGTCCTGAAACAGATGGAACTAACTTGAAATAAGTCAGCTTCTTACATCCTAATTCAGTCTCTATCCCACTAAAAAACTGATTGTAATGTGAGTCTTTCGGTTTGGCTAAATGGTTTCCAAAAACAAGCAGCAAAGGAGTGAATGTTAACATGTTCCTTCAAGGTACAGTAATTATTCCCCTGTTACAGGAATACCCAAAAAGCACTTCCATTGAAGGTAGTTAGATTGATTTTTAAAACTGGCAAGGAGAAATGTCAATCTTCACTTTTAGATGTAATTCAGTTTTTTTAAAAAAGTAAACAACAGTTAAGATTTAAGTGTTTGCTCTGGATTTTCATAAGAAAGTGGAAGACTTTTGCATTTTGAGCTCACGACCAGAAAATCAATAGTTGACCATACATGTGTTTGTAGAGCAACTCCTAGTTGGTGCGATTTATCACTTAATCAAGGCCAGAGCACTCCAAAGGGAATATTGCTCAGTCTGCATCTTCTTCAACGATGCTGGTTTCTAATTCAGAGGTATATGAAAAACTATTTTGCCATAATACTTAGTCCCCTAAATCAAGATTTATTTTACAGTTTTTGATTTTTATCACTATTTTATCCTTTACTTTTGTGCATTATTCAATATCTTAATAGGAAAAGATGGCCCTGTTAGTACCAGTAAGATTATGTACTGCACTTAAATGATTAAAAAAAAAATTGTACAAAAATTGCCTGGTTTGCAAACTAAAATATATTTACACAATAATTATGCATCATGTATAAAATGCATTCTTCTTTCGTTGTTTCTCTCTTTTCTTGTGTGCTAAGTAAAAAAAATTAAATTCTCAGTTTCTTTGGGTGAATTAAAAAACCACACAACCCCTGTGTTGACGTTACTGCGCCATGTATTGTCTGGGACAAATTCCTTCTTCACAGAACTAGACATTGATTCAACTTGGGGGCACAGGGGGAGCACTCATTGACTTGGCTCTGAAATTATTATTCTGATGTGTCTCATATTAACTTTTAAGGCCCAGGCTTTTATATTATTCTGCAGGTATGTGATTTTTAACTGATGGAAATACTGTCACAAAATAAGCACCTATGCAAATTCCTTGTTATGAGAGAATCTTTATCAGCACTTGTGCTGGTATCAAAAACATGCAGGTTCCTAACATCTGCCACCAGGGAAAAATGAATATCTTCAGAGGGGGCTTCTGAGGTTGCCCTGCCTTTGTTGGGCTTGAATACCACGAATCACGCACAGCTCATTTAATGTGATCTTTTTCTGTGAGAAGAAAATAAATAGTTCACAAGAGGAGCCTCTTTCCTGGAAAACCATATAATTGCACAGCCTTGACCAGGAGATGACTCATACGTTTAGGATCACAAGGAAATTTCATTGCTTGGTAACTGTTCCACGCATTCGCTATAATGCGCACAGGAAGACACAGATCACCCCCATAATATGACACTACTCAATGCCCTGCCAGCCACAATTATGTCTGACATGGAGCAACCACCCCACAGATGTTGTTTTCCTGACTTTAGCCTCCATGTAGTATCTGTAAGGTATTGAACACTCCAGTTGTCTGGATCGCCAAGGCCCAAACCAGGATCTCCATGTCAGGCATTTGTACCTAGTATAGGGAGTTATCATGGGCTGATTGCCCAGTCCATTGTGCTTCAAGTGCAGATGGGTAATAGGGCTGTATAACAACAAATGGTGTGAAGCCTCTGGATCAGCCTAGTCTAGGTAAATAAAGGGGACTTGGACTTCATGTCCTTGACTGGTCCACAGAGAACTATGTTCAACTTGCTGAGTTCTGGTTGCTCATGCTGCACCCAATAAGCTAGTGTGGCACTAATCTTCTAATATTGCCCACTCAATCAGTTAGTATTTAGAGGTACACTGCTTCTATTTATGGAGGCTCTACTTAGCCATCAAGACTAATAGTTGTTGTGTTAATCATGTCCTCCATGAATCTCTCCACGCCCCTTTTAAAGCCTTCAAAACTTGTGTCCATTACCACGTTACATGGAACTGGATTTCATAAATCTGTATGTTGTGTGAAGTAACTTTTTTTTCCTGTCCTGAATTGACTGCTCAATTTAATTTTATTCTAATGGTATGAGAAAGGAAGAAAAGGTTCTATTTATTCATGTTCCCCATGCCATGTATATTTTTAATACAAAATTCTGTAAAGTGCTTAATTCTGTGGGAGTACTGCCATTTCCCAGCTGAGAGCAATGTTGTCACTTTGGATGTGATCTCTCCTCTGATGATGAAATCACCCATCTTGTGAATAGTGACAAGTGTGTCAAGAAAACTCCGAAGAGCGCAAAAGCTATAGAACTGGAAGGACTTTGCTGGGGAAAGAGTTTCCTGCATAAATGAATTATGGTTGGGAGATTTCCATGACATTCTATGGAATTTTGAGTGGCCAGAGCTACCAGCTACTTATTGTAAATTGTAATTCAGTAATTTAGACATCAGGCAAAACATCTTCACACTGGTATATTTCCATAGTGTATTTATTTTTATTTTGAAGTTCTTGTACGCAAATCTCTTTGGGGATGTTCCCTCCATATTATATAAAAGCTCTGCTTCATCTATTATTACAACTACTTGTTAATCTTTTTGTACACACCCACTATATTTGGAATTTTATTACTTCTCACTTTGTGTTGATGGGTTTGTTCCAACAGATGGCAAAATTAATATTTTGGAAAACCAGTTCCAGTACATATTATGAGTACCGTGAAGATGAATTACGCTTCTCATTTCCTACCCACACCATTTTTAAAAATCGCCTTTTGAAAGTGATGGGGAGGGAGATCTTTCTCTTCTCCAGCTTCTTGGACATCCCTGTTGAGACAGAAAACTGCTGAACATGGAACAGCATTCTGCAACTACCACAGAGCCTACTCACAGGCTTTGCTGGCAGGAGAACTTTGTTGTTCAGCAACACTACTTAACCTGATATACATTCAGGGGCTATCAAGCAATCTGTATAGGGCATTCCAGAGATTAGATTACTCTCATTTTGAGAGTACTTTTATCTTTAGATTGTTAACTACCCTTCCTCCAGAGGGTTAGACGCATCACTCTCTGCCAGTCCATTTTGTCTTCACAGGCATTCGAAGATTATCCCGAGAAGGAGGCTTTATTGAGACATGGCAAAAAAATCATGGATTCTTAATTATGAGAACAAGTCACTGAAGTTCTAAGGCCCAAACGTTCCTTCCCCTTGACTTTGCCTCTCATACATGTCTCAGAAACGTAAGGCTTGCTGGTTCCTGAGAAACTATAGTGTGTTGTAACACATTAATAGGGTGAAATGTGAAACTGCGGCTTGTTTAATCCAGGTTTTGAATCTGGGTTTGCAAGTGAGATACCAAACCATAGTCTGTTGTTTCTCCCAATTCAGACATAACAAACTGCAGCTACTGGGAAATGAGGAAGTCGTCATTGCTCAAGCTGTGCGTGAAAGGAGAGAGCACGAGTCCAAACATTTCAGAGGCTTTTTGCTTGTTCATGACATTAGAACCAAGCCAGACTGCACAGGTTCAACGTTATCCCCATGAACTAATTTGTTGAGGGAGGGTTTTACCTTTGGCCTCCCTGGTCTAAGCTATTGACATCACCATACCAGCCCTGATTGAATTAAATTTGTTTAGAACCATCCTGGTGTTTTTTAAAGGGGGGGGAGGGGAAATAATGATGGATCCTGCGGCTTGTGTCGCAAACTTTGTTACAAATTAGCGTTTCATCACCCAAGCATAAGCTGAAAATATGAAAAAATGCTGAATAAAAGCAGACCAATATAATCTTTCTGCAACCTAAAAATTCTCTATGCAGCTGCAGTGACTCCTAGTGGTACAGCAGAGCTTTCTCACTGACATACATATTTTTAAAAATGATTTAGCAAATGAGAGTGGCAAGGTTTTTTTTTAACCTTCTTTATTTCCTGCACTGAATTGTGCTAAGAAGTGCTGAGCCCCACCAATGTTCCCAGCCCCAAGCGAGCGCCTGCCCCATGGCCCCCAGCTGTATAGCTGATAAGCTGCTGGCATAGGCAAACTCCCTTCAAAAGTGAGGTACCACAAAATGTTCCTGATTTGTGAACCTCTGAGTGGCCAATTCTCGCCTAGTCACTAATCTGCCCTTTCTTGGCAAAGCGACTGGGAGAGCAGTTGCAGACCAACTCCACATCTTCTTGGATAACTCTTCTGCTCTAGATCCTTTTCTGTCTGGCTTCCTCATGGATTGGACTTCATTTACTTTCATTTTGTTTTGTCGTCAAGTCACAGCTGACGTATGGCAACCCTTGGTGGGGGTTTCAAGGCAAGACATTCAGAGGTGGTTTGCCATTGCCTGCCTTGTGTCACAACCCTAATATTCCTTGGAGATCTTCCATTCAAATACTAGCCAAAGTCAGGGCTATAAGTGTGTGACTGGCCCAAGGTCACCCAGCAAGCTTCCATGGCATGAGTGGGGATTTGAACCTGGGTGTCCCATGTTCTAGTCCAACACCTTAACCACTACACCATGCTGGTTCACACACACACTCATTTACTATATTATAAAGATATCTTGGCACTTCCTGGGATGCTCCCTGTATGTTTTTTTAAGTATAATTCTTAATATTTACTCTTTGAAAGAAAGAAAAAATCCTAATGTCACTTTGTATCCACCCTATGAAAAACTAATGAACTGCTAATTCTTATAAGGAGGTCCACCCCCAACTAGATGGCAGAAAGAAAACCAACACCCTGTCACTGTGATTCACCCCAAACTGCGTGCATTTGGATTTATTTATTTATATCTGGCTTTTCTCCAGTTAGGACTAAAGCTGCTTAGAACATCTTCTCTCCTTTTCCATTTCCTCACAACAATCCTTTGAGGCAGGGCAGGCGGAAAGTTTGTGACTGGCCCAAGGTCACCCAATAAGCTTCCATGGTAGATGTGGGGATTCAAAGCTCAGGGTCCTAGTCTGACATTATTCACTATACCTCACCAGCTCTCAGACTCTGCACACATAGCTACAAACACAGGAGAGGATCCTAATCAGGCATTATTGATTAATTTTCCCTTCCCTAAGAGCCCTCTGGAATTTGCTAGTATAGTTCTGTTCCTGCTAGGGTTGTGCTTTGTTATGGCACAAAGGTATATAAGTCAACTTTTAGGCAGTCCTGCAGCAATGCACTGAATCAGAGGATCAGCCCATTAATGTACTTTAGCATATATACTTATTTTGAAGGAAATGTTTAGTAGACTGACACTATGCATGCTCAAAATTTTGCAGATAGATGGCAGTGTGATATCAGGGTCACTGCTAAGTAACAATAATTTATTCTTATGGAAATCTTAAGAGCCCTTTAAAAAGTCTTTTGGGGGGTTGGGGAAGAAACTCTGCAGCTACTCTGGTACTAGGATTTTTGTGAAACAAGATAGTAACTCTATGTACAACTGTGTCTGCTGGAAATGAGCAAAGCCACTGCCCAACTCAACATTACAATGGAGGAGAGGAGAACCAAGTAAGTTGCCTTGGGTCCCCCTTATGGACAAAGCAAGGTATAAATTAAGTAATAAATTGCACAAAGGGGCTTTTTAAAAAGATATTATGGATGCCCTATGGAGGCGGCCATTTTGAATTGCTCCTCATGGAAGTTGGCAGCTCACATAACAAGGAGTTTGTGGACACTTAATATTCTGCCCTTCACCGGAGACAATTTCTGGATTGTCTGTGGCGTGAATGAGGTTCAAGATAAGCTATTGCACATAAATTCACTACTTACAGATAACCCAGCTGAGGGATAATTTAAAAGAATTTCTAGCGAGTAGCTATAACATGCAATTATTCTTGTATGCTGCCTTGAGTTTTTTCTTTCTTTAGAAATGTAACTAGCGTAAGCTTCAAAATACATGTAAACTGGCCCTGGACATCAAGATTTCAGAAACATTGCGTGTGTGTAAAGTGCAGTGAAGTGGTAGCTGACTTACAGCAACCTTGTAGGATTTTCAAGGCAGCGGAGTTTGGAGGTGGTTTGCCATTGCCTTCCTCTGCAATAGCGACCCTGGAATTTCTTGGTGGTCCCCCATCCAAAATACTAACCAGGGCTGATCACAACAGCAAGCTTGAGGGTTTGCAAAGGACAAGATACTTGTACTATACACTGGGCGTAACACATACATTGTGCCTTTTATTATTACATGGGAGTAATTGATTCAAGTTAAACTGGATGTAATCCATATGAAATTCCCATGACTACCTCCTGTGAAAACTCAAAGATAATTACTGCAATAATCAATGCAGCTGTCAAAGAGATATTCCTGGTGGATTTCATCCAGTAGCTGCTACAGCCTGGAGCTCCTCTGCAGGAAGCAATCCCAGCTCATGTGTGAGGTGGCAAGGTCATGCCATCACTACAAGTTTACTCCAGTTACAAGGCTGTTGTCACTGATTTCAACCAATAGAGGACTGCAGTTCTCATGAATGACAAAGAATCTTTTTGCCACAGTGTTTCTGTGTACTCACCACTAGGAACATAAGAAAAGCCATGCTGGATCAGACCAAGGCCCATCAAGTCCAGTAGTCTGTTCACACAGTGGCCAACCAGGTGCCTCTAGGAAGCCCACAAGACAACTACAGCAGCACCATCCTGCCTGTGTTTCACAGCACCTATAATAGGCATGCTCCTCTAATAATATAGATAATAGGTATGCATTTTGACTATTAGCCATGGATAGTCCTGTCCTCCATGAACGTGTCCACTCCCCTCTTAAAGCCTTCCAAGTTGGCAGCCATCACCACATCCTGGGGCAGGGAGTTGCACAATTTAGCTATGCGTTGAGAAATACTTCCTTTTATCTGTTTTGAATCTCTCATCCTCCAGCTTCAGCAGATGCCCCGCATTCTGGTATTATGAGAGGGAGAAAAGGTTCTCCCTGTCCACTATCTCCATACCATGCATAATTTTATAGACCTCTATCATATCTCCCCTTAACTGCCTTATCATCTACTCCATCACTTAAAAACCAGACCTAAGCAGTGTAAGAACATAAATGCAACTGATAAGTCAGTTACTAAACAGTTCATTGTTGCTCAGACTACAGATTTCAAGGATAATTTTTCCACTGTTCACTGAATGCAAATGGGAGGGTTATTCTGCTGTACGATTGGCCAACACAACTTGTTAACATATAAGCCTGGGTTCAGGTCAAGCATTAAGGAGTAAATGTAACTAACTGGTTTGTATTAATTAAAAACACTCAGGAGCAAGGAGGAAAGATACTTTTGCTGCTCTATTTCCATCTTGAACCATTCCTCCAAGCTTTTTATCCAACCCATTTGAGGGTAAACACACCCCTTCGATCTTGCAGAAACGGGCCACCAGTGGAAAGGCTGAGCAGCCCTTACTTTTTAAACAGCTGGCAGTTTATTGTAAACATCTATGATGAAGGTACAGTCTTCCTCTCAGGGCCAAACTAGACAAGTTTAGATTGCCATCCTTTTTAAAAGTTAAAACTGCAGATCACCCTTCTCCAAAGTTGCTTCTCTCTCATGGTCTAAGTGTACAGCCTAATGAAAGAATGGACTCACTGACAACTTCTCTTTATGAGGGGGGAAAGAAAAAACCCTCAAGAGCCAGTCACGGATCTTCCTGCATAGTTCCCAGTTAAGCCTTGATGAACAGGCTCCACAAGCTAAATGTATTTTATAGTTAAAGGGTCAGAAGATACAAAAATAGGCTTGCTTTTTCCTGGCAAAGCTTCTGCATCCTGTACAGCTTCATAGCAACTAGCTATGGGCAAATCCAACTCACAACCAATTACCGTTTCAATATGAAAACTGCATTTAAAAAAACCCTCACATTTTTGTGCTTCTTTGCTCTTAGGCAGCCGCATGAAAATTCTAGGGCGGGGAAGGCAGATGTTGCAAAGGAGCCCTCTCTACTACTCCCCCACCCCCAACACTGTGGGGGTCTGTGGTTTTTTCACCTTCACTGACAATTTTATTGGTAGATATTAGACCTGTGATTTTTCAAGCTGGGGTCATACCTTTGGGGGTAACAGAGCTCCACATGCTGGGTCATCAGGCCCTCTGGAGTCACCCCCATAGTGGCTAAGATTTCTTTCCAGGCGTAGAAAGACACCCCTTGCCTTCTCTCCTCCCAAACCTGACACAGCCCAGCCACCTCTGCCTGTTCCATGCTGACAATAAACATCACAAGGTGGGGAAGATTCATTCTATTCAGAACAGGCAGCTACAGAAATTCCTTGAGAAGCTTTTCCCAGTTATGCAGGAGCATAGCAGGCAAAGATCTGTACCAGTGGAAATTCTTCTGTTTACCGTTTAATGTAGCAAGCAGCTCTGTCCAGTGCTGAGAAATTAGGAGTGAGAGATTCAAGCAACCTGTCTGCTCCTTTTACATCACCCTTAAAGGTAAGGTAAAGGTCCCCTGTGCAAGCACCGGATCATTCCTGACCCATGGGGTGACGTCACATCCCGACGTTTTCTAGGCAGACTTTGTTTGCGGGGTGGTTTGCCAGTGCCTTCCCCAGTCAACTTCCCTTTACCCCCAGCAAGCTGGGTACTCATTTTACCGACCTTGGAAGAATGGAAGGCTGAGTCAACCTTAAGCCGGCTACCTGAAACCAACTTCCGTCGGGATCGAACTCAGATCGTGAGCAGAGTTTGGACTGCAGTACTGCAGCTTACCACTCTGCGCCACGGGGCTCTTACATCACCCTTAGCTATGTGGAAAGGTGTTTTATAAAGTATTTTAAACAAGACTCTAGAAACTTGAATTTATTTAAATAATTGATGCTCCAAGTATTTCCAAGCAGGAAATAGCCATTTTTGGCTGCATACACTTATGGTTATCTGAGTTTTTCCAGTGCCCATTTAACAAGTAAATTCATGATCAGGCTTTATCCTGTTTAAGCAAACATCATTGCCTCTTCTGTATTAAGCTCCCTGCAAATAAGGCGAAGAAGCCCAGCAATGATACCCAAAAGCTCTGCCTCCGTTTTTATATCACTTAGGGTGTCCAAGCTTTTTGCTTCAGATTTTTGCAGGAATAGGAAGCCAGAATCCAGACTTTTCTCCTTCTCAATAGCAACAGTTAAGATACTCTTAAACCAGTAAAGCAAATAGGCTGCTCTAGAAAACATTTTGTAACTACACAACTCCAACTTGTTTATCAAAGAGATACTGATCATCAGCATTTGAATGTACAACAATTGTGTTTTAACACCTCCAATTACATTTAAATACAGAAATGCAAAGAGACTGGAAGAGCATTAATTATACAAACAAGATTATAGCAAACACTTTCATGAGTAAAAAAAAATGCTTTCCTGAAGACGGGATCCTTGTCTAGATTTAAACAGGGCTGCTTACTGGATTAAGATATCCTCCAAAATTTGCATTTTACCATCTGGAATATATGCCTTGGAGTTTGATAATCATGAAAAACAAATTACTATTAAAGTTGTTTGAACTGCAGTGTTTTTCAAATGGTTGCAACAGGTTGTTGTCATGTGGCTGTTTTGCTAAGAAGCGACATTTCCCATTTAGATTCCTGATGCAGGTGGATACAGCCCAGAATTTGGGGAATTACCGCTCGGCTTATGCAGGATTGTCTCTTTATGTACAAACCAAGCATTTCCTCCCCACAGAAAAATGTTGACCAAACCAAACACCTGTAGGAACAAGAACAAGTTATTGTTTTCTATTATCATTAAAACATATTGACTCTCTAGTGGCAAACCTTCTCTTAGAAGACCGATTCCAAACTTACATTCACCCTGTATGTACTTTTAAAATACTGCAGTATTTGACTTAAAAGATAATAGGCCAATAATTAAATTTGTTGTCCCCACTGTAGGCACAAAGGGGCATGAAGCAAGATCAATGACTTGAAGTCCAACACTGCAGTCCTATACACATTTACTCAGCAACTAGGACAAACTCAGTGGGATACATGGAGAGGCCTGGGCCATAAGAGTCTTCAGAAACAAAGCAAGATAGTTATTGACAGATCAGTTTTCCACTGCAATGGGAATTTTTTCCACTGCCATTTGGTTTTCCATTCAGTTTCCCACTGCCATTTGGTCAGGTATTATGGGATGTAAATACAAGATTATTCATGTAGGCTCAGTGCATGAGCAATTAGATATGGGGCAGAACTTCCTCAAACCAAAGCCTAGGCCCTATTATTTGTAAATTTTGCCACGAGTGTTATATAACTTATGATATTAACTGGGGCCAGGGAATACCAGCCAAGGAGGTGGATTTGGGCCTCTAGCCCAAGTTCTGTTTCTTAGGGCAATTACTTTTAATCACAACAAACTCACGCTTAAAAAGTTAATCCATAAAAAAACTAAGCTGTCCTTGAATACCAATGTGTTGACATACATACCACAGACACATTCAAACTTCTCATACTGGTAACAGAATCAAATACACAGGAAGAGCCTAGTAGTTTGCAAGAGGACATTTCCTCCACAATGTGTGGTCCCGTTGATACTTTGATATCCACAAGAGCCTTTGCCCAGGCAGCAGTGCTGACCAGCCACAGAAAAGTAGTACAGAGAGTAAAGACATAATCCTGCAATGAAAGAACCATAACCATCAGGTGAGACGTTCTTCAGTACAAACACCAAGCTCTTTCAGGAAAATACTGTATACTGACAATAAAATGTGAACGGCTGAATGAGAGCTGTTTAACTTTTGCAACAGATTAAAAACAATTCACCCCTTTCCTACTCCCAAGGTAATGTACAAGATAGAGATCCTAGCCACAGTTTTTAAAAAGCAAAAATATATAGTTACTTTTTTTTGCCGCTAAGTCACAGTTGACTTATGGTGATCCTGTAGGGTTTTCAAGGCAAGTGACACTGAGAGATGGTTTACCACTGCCTGCTTCCATGTCACACCCCTGCTATTCCTTAGAGGTCTCTCATCCGAATACTTGCCAGGGTTGAGAATGTGTGACTGGCCCAAGGTCACCCTGCAAGTTTCCATGGCAGAGTGGGGATTTTAACCTGGGTTTCCCAGATCCTAGTCTGACACCGTAACCACTACACCACACTGGCTCTCTATAGTTAACAAAAACTACACCACACTTGCTAGAATTGTTACCAGCTGTTGAATTGCGTGAGCTATCTATACACAGGCTACCACCTAGTGGATTTAGAAATTTTTAAAATAAAGTTTGAGAGCTATATTAGAATTTCTATAAGTTGGAGAAATCTACAACCTACCCACCCTTGCAAACAGCACCTCACCAACATCTAAGAAGCGCTTACTTCTCGTGGTAATCACTTTTCTGCCCAAAAAATATACATCATGTTTAGGAACTGTAGTGCACAGTCCATAACTCTGCAGCTCCCCCCACTATACCCCTGAAAGTAATTCAATTAGGTTGAAATGCTCAAGTTCGCTTTATGGAACAGGCATGTTTCCAGAAAAACAATACTTCACTGCAAAGAATACTTCACTTGGCAAAAGCAAATCTCTTTTAAATATGAAGACATTCCTATTACCACTTACCATCATTGGGAAGGCGCTAATGTTCTGATACAAGTGCATATAGCCAAGGTACAGCACAAGAGCTGCCAAGCAGTACAAGAACATTAAGACAGCCAATGTTACAAAGAACTGTGCCGCTGTGGAGAAGTTTCCCACAAGGTAAAAGTCAGTCCAAGTGCCACCACAACGGGTTGGATCTGGAGAAGTGAATTTAACTTCATTCAATCTGGAAGATGGGGGGGGGGGAAAGGAATTTATTACAGAAGGACCTTTCATTAAAGACCACAAAAATGCCTAGTTGAGCTGCCAAGGCTATGTTTTTCTTTACATCACCAGAGGATTAAATCTCATTGTACTGGAATTTCATATAAAGACAATATTATCACCAAGTATATACTGAAACACAAATTATATGCCAGGTTAGCATCAGAGCTATAGAACAGAAGAGCTAGAATTTACTCAGGGATGGAAAGAGATGCTTACCAGTTTAGTTCATTTAGTAAAGCAAATCTGAAGACTCAACAGATATCATGAAGGAAGCTCATACCCTGCCAGAAACGTTGTTAGTCTTTAAGGTGCTACTGAACTCTTGCTCTTTTCTACTGCTATTGATAGACTAACATAGTTACCCATCATGATCTACCTCCATGAAGAAACAGTAAGGCTGCCTTGTGAAGACAGACGACTCAGCCAAACCCAGAGTTTCCTCAAGTGGATGTTGCCGCTGTTGTTATTTAAGGTAGTTTTAATACCTACCAAAATAGAACCTTCTTTTTTAGAGGTATCACCTCTATTGTGGTATTCCCTTCCCTAGGAAATCCACTAGGCCCCTAAAACTGCAGTTTCACAAAGTCTGTAATGAGGTCCCTATGAGATTTAACTCTCAGTTTTACATTGTAGACTACTGCTGGTGCTTACTTGAATAGTTTATGCTTTTTAAAATGATGTTTTATCTTTTGGCTTTATTGTAAAAAGTTCCAAGGGTCACTGGGGCCAAACAGAAACCTACAGAAGTAAAATTAAAATACACTTTGCTTCTAGAATGTTGTGCCAAGTGCAAGGCACTAAAAGCAGCACCTTGAAGGGGAACATGAACTCCAACTTTATCACAGGTCTTTTGGGTTTGCCCTTGTGCAAGTGGTATTAATTATTCCCTTTGGACTCAGTACTACACTTTCCCTAACCTAGAGTGGCTATCTGAAAATGATTTTAAAACCTGTTTCCCCCTTAAATCATAGTGAGTAATTGTCAGACATAAAGCAAAGCTGGGCTGTATACAGGTCTGTGCATATACACCCCACAGACCACTTCTAATCACATACTTTTAGTTCTAGAGCAGACATCCCACCTCATCACTTACAGGTACATCAAGGATTTGCAAACTGGTAAAACTCAGGTTATCTAAATGGCTGCTGTAGCCTTCTTTCAGCTTAGTACAGGCTTAAGAGTCTCTAGGACATGAAGGGATAGAAAGCCAGAATTGTCCTGGACAGTCAGCAAAGGAGAAATCTTCTTTTAATTCATTTTCAGCTTCTTACTGCTTCTGCTTAACCCACAAACAAAGGGGCGTTTCTTTGAAAACTGTGCTTCCTACCAAGCAATTCCTCCATATATTGATTCTTCCGCTCAGATCTACATGGAGTCAGAATTTAAATGACATCCCAACAGGTACCAGACAGCAGAAACACACACACCCCTTGACCAAAGACATTCTAAAGGGACCAGAATATTTCTCTGTCCACACCATCTCATGCCCTGCGCCACAATTTCCCACTGTTAATAAAGCAGTGTCGATGGCCAGGACAGTGTGGATTAAAGAGGAATTTATGGTAGTTTAATTTGCCTAATATTCCACTGAAGAACCAGGGTTTCAACGGCAGAATTCGTCCTCCTTGGTGTAATTTTCTTACATCCATGCTTTCTACCTATGTAAAGAGTGGGAAGGAAAGGCCAGATGAACACATATTCCAGCTACACCATATCGCTGAGGATTTATTGTTCTCTCCCTGCTCAGGTGCCCAAGCTTTACGGGTATGGCCAGAAGTACGAGAATGCGGGCATAAACTGAGATGAAGGAGCCAAAGGTCTTGCAGCCCAGGCCTTCAGATTGGCTTGTGTATTGTCTTGTTTGGTCCCGCTGGAGGAAAAAAGCAGGGTTGCAGGACTACTTTCAGATCTGGGAGAGAGGGCAACTAGAAATATTCTTAACTGATATCTTGTTGCCTAATGTTGGAAGTCAGTTGCATTTGGCATTTCAGTAACCACACATTTCATACTATAAAAATGTAAAATCAAGCTATACCAACTAGCTTCGCACCTTGAATTAACTAGTTTTCCATACAATTGTCAAGGGATTTGCCAACACCATGAATCTCGCCCACCTAATTAGAAAAGCATAGTAGTACCTTAACACTACTTCGTTTTTTCAGTCTTTAGGATGTCATGCAGACCCAGAGTTTTTAAGAGTCACTGCAAATGACAGAGTGGCTCTATCTGGAGAAAGTTATCAAGGACAGAGAACCAGTAACATAGGTTAGACACATATCACAAGCTCACCTGAAAGGATAGCCAAAAGAAGCTGTAACTGTTCTGTTCACAAGCTCTCCACAGGAGACTAGAACTGTAGTCACTCCTTTATATCTGCCACAGGTTGCAAACACACAGACAGAAAAGAGCTACAGGGGAAAAATATTAGCAAACAGGTATTAGTCTCTTACTTGCCAACTCTAGCAGGAGAAAGCTTGTCAGAAAAATGCTGTACAGACAGCATTAACTGACTCAACTTTTCACAAGCCAAGCTTTCTACTTCCTTTTTTTTAAGCACCACTAAAATGCTAATCATGTATGCCCTTTACCATTACTTTAAGTCTCTAAATATCTTTCCATAAGAGTATATACAGCACTTTCAAACTCTCCTTTGGTAATGGAAGAACAAAGGGGCAGAGTCAAGTTAGCCAAGAGCAGCAGGCTAGAAGTGGAAGAAGAGCCAGTGGGTCTAGGAAGTGGGGATGTAGAAAATAAGAGGAATAGCCTCACATTTTTATAGGATGAGTAAGCATATTGTCTGCTATTACCATCTTTTTTTAAAAGAAAGATTTCTCATACAGCTATGTTCTTTCTATGCCCTTCTTTGATTGCCCACTGTTGAACACAAACCCGTGTGTGTGTGTGCGTTAAATACCATCAAGTTGCTTCTAACCTATGACAACCCTATGACTTAAGGACCTCCAAAATATGCTATCCTTAACAGCCTTGCTCAGGTCCTGCAAACTCAGGGCCGCAGCTTCCTTTACTGAGTCAATCCATCTCACATTGGGTCTTCCTTTTTTCCTGCTGCATTCAACTTTTCCTAGCATTGTTGTATTTTCCAGTGACTCTTGTCTTCTCATAATGTGGCCAAAGTATGACAGCCTCAGGTAAGTCCTTTTAGCTTCTAGGGAGCTTCATTTGATCTAGCATAAGGCATCTTAAAGGACCCTAAGTCATACACCTGAGTACTAAAGAAGGGTGTGCCTTAAATATATATTCAAAGTTACCTTCATGTTTTTGCTTTGCTTCTTTCTATAACTGTTTCTTAATGCAAATGATCATATCAGTAAAACTCCAAAGTTACAGTTCATGAAATTGGGAGCCAGCAAAGTGAAGTGGTTACAATATCATATTAGTGTCTGGCCCAGGAGGCCCAGATTCAAATCCCCACTTTGAAAACTTAGTGGGTGACTTTGGGCCAGACATACACTCTCAGCCTAACCTACCTCAGAGGGATGTGGTGATAAAATGGAGAAGAGCCACTTTGGGTCCCCATTGGAAGATGAGCAAACAGAAGACGAGCTTTGAGGGAACAATAAATCCTCCCCCAAATGGCTAAAGTTAAGTCACACCCAGTTTAACAAGAATCATAACTAAGGTTGCCAACCTCCAGGTAATAGCAGGAGATCTCCTGCTATTACAACAGATCTCCAGCCGATAGAGATCAGTTCACCTGGAGAAAATGGCCGCCTTGGCAATTAGACTCTATGGCACTGAAGTCCCTCCCCTCCCCAAACCCCACCCTCCTCAGCCTCTGCCCCCCAAATCTCCCACAGGTGGTGAAGAGGGACCTGGCAACCCTAATCATAACAGCCATGCCCAAGTCTAGAGCGCACAAAGCACAGGCCTAGTAACGTAGGCCTAAAAATACCTTCTTCACCCATTTCCAATACTTTCTGGCAGGCCCCAGCAGTCTTCATAAGCCCCCACCCCTCCATTACAGGTTTCCCCACCTGTATTAAACCACAAGAATAACCCGTCCCCACCCCACTCACCCATTCAAGAAGCTTGATGAAACCCAAGGGCTCCTTGAGTGGGCTAAAATCAAGGTGGAAGTCATTCATTTTCTGTGAGGCGGGGTGGGGGGAAGAGAAAACAAAAATTAGAAAGAAGAAAGGAAGGGGGGGAGGGAGAAAGAGAGTCAACCGAGGGCCCAAATCCACAACACCAGCCTTGCCTCACAGCAAGGCCTCCCTTCTCCCCCACACACGGACTCCCTGCAGCTGCTGCCCCAGAGGCCTATTCCCCTCTATACAGGCCGCCTCGTCAGGCTCCGCCCCCTCCCTCAGGCGATGGAGTCCTCCCAGTGGATTGAGGCCAATGTCAGCTGCGGCTCCAGGTGGAGAATCGGTTTGGAGCAAGTTTAAATAATGCACGCTCAGTCCACCTTCAGCGCACCTTAACGGTTGTTTGCAAGTGGATTTTGCCAGTTCACACAGCAAAATCCACCTTCCAAGTGGATCGAAAGTGCATCATTTGGGCAGCGTGAAAGTTTAGTCAAGGGGTTCGGGCCTGCTGAAAGTTCCCACGCCACAGAAAAGTGCCCTGGCTTCTGCTCTCCGGCGAGGACAGGCTCTTTCGCCTCTCCTGAACACTGTGGGCGAAAATGCACGGTGGCTTGAGCCTCCTTTCTTCCCTGCTCCAGCCAGGATTCAGCCAGGATCGAACGCACGGCCGTGCGTTCGATCCTGGCTGGATCCTGGCTGGAACAGGGAAGAAAGGAGGCTCAAGCCACCGTGCGTTTTCGCCCTGTGTCTGCATGGGGAGGCACTGAATGGTGCTCCTGGGAATGGGTTCGCCTGCTACGTGTCTGGTTGCACACAGCCTTGTTTTTATTTAAATTTTGGCTCGATAGTACACGGCAGCTGGTTTTAAACTGATGAAGGTGGAAAGAGACCCAGGTTCAAATGGCTGCTCTGCCATGGAAGCTTGCTAGGTGAGCTTGGGCCAGTCGTGCGCACACTCAGCCTGAACTACCTCACAGGATTGTTGTGAGGATAAAACGGAGAAGGGGAGAATATTGTGAGTCGCTTGGTGTCCCCCGCTGGGGAGAAAGGTGGGGTATAAATGAAGTAAATAAATACTTTTTGCTCAAATTTTCATGGCAGCCATAGCATATAGAACACAGGTTCCGTGGAGATAAGTTAAAATAAATGTCCTTGTGCAACAAGCTACAGGGCAATTAACACAGGCCAAAGTCCAGATTAAGGCTTCTTGAAATGCTACGTGGAAATGGGAATTTCCCTACCTAGAAATAAAAGGGCCACCTCATGAGGAAGCAACTTGACAGCTTTCACACATACACACACTCACGTGCTGAAAAGCGACCTCTATGAGATCTAATTGTGTTCCGCATAATCGCTGAAATGTCATTTTTACAGTCAGCTTTTAGAGCCAGACCTTCTATAGATAAATGAGGCAATAGCTGAGGTGTTAGCCCTGCCTTGCAGGTTCTAAAATGTGTCTTCCCTGAATCAGCTAATTATCACAGGCAGCAGTACTCTGATTACTGGTACCAGGTGTTGGGAATTACTAACAAAATAAGGACAGTTACTGTGGGTTTCTGACTGCTGGCTGTGACAAGGAGGATTTTTTGTTGATGCAGATAATGGATTCTCAGAAAATGAAAACAGCCACTTCATCTTTTTATAAGGCTGTAGTCTTAAAAGTAAGTGGCTTCAGAGCATTCCTAACAACTTCTGTAGAACCGTAGTCATGGTTTTGGGACTCATACCTAACACTTTGCTTCAAGGCTGTTTTCATAAGTGACGCCTAAATCTTTATCACATCTGTAAATTGAATAGTACATTGATTGTAATATATATCTGGTGTTAAAACAGCTTTCGCCTGCATACTCCAGTAAAAACGTTTTGGTCGTAAAGGCATTCCTAGTAGCACAAAAATATCCCAAAAGATATTGCTTGAGAGCAAGTCCCTCCATCTTCCTCTGTAGCCACATGGTAAGTATCATGGACCATATAATGCAATTGGTGCAGTCTGACATTGTCTTATCTAGTATATATTTAATCCCACTATTCATTCAAGGATCTCAGACTGGCATTCATTTATTTAATTTAATTCATATCCCATCTTTCTCCCCAGGGGGGACCCAGAGTGGCTTACATCGTTCTCCTCCCCTCTGTTTTATCTTCACAACAACCCTGTGAGGTAGGTTATGCTGAAAGCGTGTGACTGGCCTAAAGTCACCCAGCAAGCTTTCCAGGGCAAAGTGGGGATTCAAACCTTGGTCTTCCAAATCCTACTCTGAAACTCTAATCACTATTCCATGCTGACTCTCCATTTTGTCCTCACAGCAACCCTGTGGGCAGAGAGGCGGAGGGACTGGCCGAAGATAATGCTTTCTCCTCATAATCCTATGCTTTCCTTGGCTATTGGCTGATGGTCCTTAAAGTCATAGTAATCTGTATTCCCCATGTAGGTGAGTTAGTTGTCTGATTCTAATCTTGGAAGGCCTTCTATGACATCAGAGGGTCTGAAACAAAAATTTGATGGTATTGGTACTGCTTACATAGATAGATTGTTTATTTACGGCCCTTGGCCAGATAAAACAAAATACATGGACTAAAATAGTCTTACAGACAAAGGTTTACAACCCGAGTGTTAAATCACATTAAAAAATAAATAAATAAAAATAGTTCTTGTAGGTTATCCGGGCTGTCCAAGACCACGGTCACACAGCCCGGATAACCTACAAGAACTGATGAACTCTGACCGTGAAAGCCTTCGACAAATAAAAAATAGTAAAATAAATAACATCTAAGTTACATCTGTCATTTGGACTAAGAGACTACTCTATGGCAACGAATTTTCTTTGCTGCCGTACAAAATTTTGCTACCTGAGAGGTGATTGAAGGATTATCTCCTTGTAGGAGCTTTTTGATCTCTTCTCTTTCCCTGTCAGGTCCCATTCTCAGTATGAGGGGCTCAATAAACTTGGAACAAGGTATTGTGTAAAAGTTACAGTTCAGGAGAACATGTTCAGTGGTTTCTAAATCCCCTGATTTACTGGGGCAGAGTCTTTCCATCTGGGTAACTTCTTAAATTCCCCCTCTAACATAGCAGAATTGGTACTGCTTGTCATCATTGGCTAACAAACATTTGATGGTATTGGTACCATCAAACCTCCAGGTGGGGCCTGGAGATCTCCTGGAATTACAACTGATGTCCAGACTACAGAGGTCAGTTCTCCTGAACACAATGGCCTCTAGCCACAACAGCGAGACCACCTTGCCAAGAAGTAGTTGCCCCACCTACGCAGCCCTTGGAATGGGTTTAGAGCAAAAGGGTGGGGAGAGCACTGGTTCCCCATCCTCTTCTGCCCCAATGTCACTGCAGCAGCATAACTGGGAGTTTGGGCAAGCCAAGCTGCATGCATCCCCTGAGTCCAAGCCTTTCTAGTCCCCATAACAGAATCAGCACTTGAAGGCATGGGGTAGGCAGTCACTCCCTTTGCATCCCTGAGACCATTGTAGGGGCTTTTATTGGGCAGAAGGAAACCAAGAAGCAGAACAACTGAAGGCTATGCCCTGCTCTTTGCTCCCAGGGAATCTTCTCTAGCATGTGTGATTCTGGCCTGGTGACAACTTAGAGCAACATTTTTTTATCAAAGGAGGATTTCTGCTGTGGATACATGAACACATGAAGCTGCCTTATAATAAATCAGACTCTCAGTCCATCAAAGTCAGCATTGTCTACTCAGACCGGCAGTGGCTCTCCAGGGTCTCAGGCAGAGGCCTTTCACATCACCTACTTGCCTAGTCCCTTTAACTGGAGATGCCGGGGATTGAACCTGAGACCTTCTGCTCTGCAAACTGAGCCACAGCCCCTCCCCTAGTGACCCTTTACATCCCTATCTGACTCCCCTAGTCCCCCACCTTTCTCTCAGGCTAGGGATTACAAATAGACAGAAGAGGATCTAATTTGCCCTTTTGCTTCTTGCTACTTCATTGCATTCAGATATAGGAGAAGGCAGAATACAGCAAATTGTGGAATAACATGTCTTACTTTAGCTGGCTCAGAGCCCAGACCACTCAAGCCTGGTTTGTCAAGGCCAACGACTGACAGATGTGCCTTTGTTAGGTGTCTGGCACACAGAGTTTCACTTGTGCAGAAGATATGCCTTCCGGGGTAGTCGCCTGGTTCTATTGTCTTTGAGTCACCTCAATTGCCAGACCACATACAGTTTTCTTTCATTCTTATAAACCTGTGATTATCAGCCAGTTTAGGCCATTTACCCTTTTTCAAATGAATGTAGAGGGTTTAGCTCTAACAATG
This sequence comes from Euleptes europaea, assembly GCF_029931775.1. NCBI lineage: Eukaryota > Metazoa > Chordata > Lepidosauria > Squamata > Sphaerodactylidae > Euleptes > Euleptes europaea. Next base: position 47,331,628 of record NC_079314.1, read on the forward strand.
ACTATTGGCCAGGGTAACTAAACAGAATTTACATAATTTGCCTTTGAATTTCAGATAGTGGGCATAATAAGCAAAGAGGAACCAGCTGGTCCAGGAAGGTGCAAGATCCAGTATCAGAAGTGTGGGGGTGGCGAATCCGAGGAAGGGCATCATGTTGTCATAGCCCTAACCTTCATGCCCAACGTGAGCTTCCAGAGGCATCTGTCTGACTGCTGTTTGGAAACAGAGTACTGGACTTGAAAGACTTTGATTGGATCCAGAAAGGCAATTATCAATGAGTAATCGGCTAGTGTGATAAGCCTATGGGGAATCAAAGCTATTGCTGTTAGAAAAGTCTGATCTCAATTTTTAAATAAGGTGCCATAGCAAATGTATCATAGATTTGTTTAGTTTGATCCTAGAGATCTGATGAAGGAGCTAGAAAATATTTTGAAGTGTAAGGATATGTCACTGGCCACCAAGACTAGATTAATTCATGCCATCGTATTCCCTTATTACTATGTATGGGTGTGAAAGCTGGACAGTGAAAAAAGCTGATAGGAAGAAAATAGATTCCTTTGAAATGTGGTGTTGGAGGAGAGTGTTACGGATTCCGTGGACTGCCAAAAAAACAAATCAGTGGGTTATAGATCAAATCAGGCCTGAACTGACCCTAGAAGCTAAAATGACTAAACTGAGGCTATCGTATTTTGGTCACGTCATGAGACGACAAGAGTCACTGGAAAAGACAGTCATGCTAGGAAAAGTTGAGGGCAGCAGGTAAAGAGGAAGACCCAACAAGAGATGGATTGACTCAATAAAGGAAGCCACAGCCTTCAATTTGCAAGATCTGAGCAAGGCTGTCAAAGATAGGACATTTTGGAGGACTTTCATTCATAGGGTCGCCATGAGTTGGAAGCGACTTGACGGCACTTAACACACACACAGAGATCTGTATTGGTTGCAGCAGTCCATTGACCTCAGTAGACTTAGAAGACTGAACCTCTGCTTAGAATTGCACAGTCACGCTCTTAAACAACATAATAGTTACAATGCAAACACTGAAGAACTATCACAGCATTCTCCAATTGTCAGGCTGAGGTTTTTCATTTCCATAACAAAATTAAACGTAACTAGTAAATTGTATGAACACCAGATTTATTTATGGTATAAGTCTAGAACCCCTATTGTCAGATGAGTGAAGTTTGATATTCAGCTGTCATATGAATGCAGGTGGGGGGGTTGAAACAAAAAAACATGAAATGCAAAGAGCTGTGACATTTCTATGCAGACCCCAAATGAGTACAAGGTAAGAACAGAACAACCCACTCACGACAGTAGTCACTATGATTGTCAAGCTGTGCTATGCTTACTTAATGCCTGTGGTGTTCACTTAATACTCACATATCTTATTAAGTCTCAGTTAAATGAGATTTATACTGAAGCATCTCTTCGAAGGCTAGTTGGTGAAGACTTAAAATGGTTTGTAGGAGAACTTCCGCTAGGGAGCTGAACTGAGTGCCACGTCTCTTGGGGGCTCCCAAGAGAACCAAGATTCGTTCAAATCTGGGGTGTGATCCTGCACCCCTACTCGATCCTAAACAATGGGTTGGGAAACAGGATTTCTCCTGCTGCCCACGAAGTGCGGTTTGACCCCCAGTTTTGCCAAGAGAGCCATTGTGCGACTCTTGGAATCCTGGACGAGGTCCCATCTGGCTTGAGGAGGAAACATTGCCGTGAACGTCTTTCTTGGAATTTAGGCTCAGCTCTCCCCTATCTATCACCATCTAAGCAACGATATTTAAGCAAGAATACCTACTCTTCTAAAATCTGAGTAAGTAACAAGAACTCTTTTGTTTTACCTGGAATTGGAAGCTTTAAGGAGTGGAAAAAAGATCTATAGAATCCGAATCCTCCCATCTGAGATTTGGTTGACTCTTTGACATTTAAAAACATTCGATAAGCCGACAGGATCCTAATCAAATTGATTGGTGGATAGAGACAACAATCGGGACTATTTGAATGACGGTATAGCCACCAATCAGAAATCCTGAAGTGTAAGGAGGAGGGACGAGCAGATTCCCCCCTATTTCCGGGAGGAGGCTTTTCTGAGTAAACAAATTCCTTTGCCACGTCTTACCCGGAAGTATCAGCTATCGTCTGCCATCGTGAGAATACTACGGGATTTGAGACCGGATGTGTGGCATTGTGTAACTGGCAAGTACTTCCCCAATTCCTAGACAAAAGGAAGGAGGCAGACGTGCAACTTTTTACTCTACCCCTCGCAACATCATTTTACAACTCAACATATTCCTGTCTGGATCTTACAAATTAAACTTAAATTAATCACCAGAAGTGGCAACCATGGAAAGTGAGATTAAATGCATGGATCGTCTCTTCTCTCTGACAAACGACACTTATGAACTTGCTATTCGGAAATTGGATGAAATTCTGGGAGATCTTAAGGATATTAAAGTCCGGATTATGACAATGAGATCTGAGATGAGAGAAGGAAGCTCCCCAAATGATAAACCATTAAATGAAGAATTAAACACTGCAAAGGAGATGGAGAGATACAAAGGATTTCCGAAGGATATATACCTGCAAGAAGAAACTGAATCTCCCCAACTGATAACCATGGAGGTGAATGTAAGCAACTTGGATTTTTGGTTGTATGTACTACCTGATTAACTGGGAGAACTTAAAAGGGCAAACAGCTGGAAACACCGGGATTTTTCTCTTCGCCTTGGGGATGGAAGAAAATCTGTTGCAGATTCACTATCTTACATCAATTTTTACAGAGGGAACTGCATTAACAACTTCCATGGATGCCCTTCATCGTTCAAAGCTTTTGGGAAAGAGAGGAAGATGTTGGAAATTTAAGATAAAAAGACTGGGTCAAAGGGCTTAGTTTTTTGGGGGGGACTTACCGTATATACCCGTGTATAAGCCGACGCGCGTATAAGCCGAGGTGCCTAATTTCTCCCCCAAAATGGGGAAAAATTAGGCACCCGCGTATAAGCCGAGGGTCGGCTTATAACCCCTCCCCCCCGCAGGCTTACCTCAATCCAGGTGCGCAGGCCAGCGCCGGCCGGCAGGGTCCACGCTGCGCCCAGCGGGGGCGGCGACGGGGCCTCCAGAGGCCTCTGGAGGCGCTCCCAGGCCGGCGCCGGCCGGCAGGAGCCTCGCTGCGCCCGGCAGGGGCGGCGATGGGGCCTCCGGAGGCCTCTGGAGGCGCTCCCAGGCCGGCGCCGGCCGGCAGGAGCCTCGCTGCGCCCGGCAGGGGCGGCGACGGGGCCCCCGGAGGCCTCTGGAGGCGCTCCCAGGCCGGCGCCGGCCGGCAGGAGCTTCGCTGCGCCCGGCAGGGGCGGCGACGGGGCCTCCGGAGGCCTCTGGAGGCGCTCCCAGGCCGGCGCCTGCCGGCAGGAGCCTCACTGCGCCCGGCAGGGGCGGCGACGGGGCCTCCGGAGGCCTCTGGAAGCGCTCCCAGGCCGGCGCCGGCCGGCAGGAGCCTCGCTGCGCCCGGCAGCAATGGCGGCAGAGGCGGCGATGGTGGCGGCGGTAAGTTCCCTCCTCTCTCCCCCCTCCCCTACCGTATTGACCCGCGTATAAGCCGAGGCCGGCTTTTTCAGCCCTTTTTTTGGGCTGAAAAACTCGGCTTATACGCGAGTATATACGGTAATTAAAAAGGTCTGATTAAACGGTTTGGCTTTGATAAAAACAGCATAATTAATGACATTAACATAATTGATAGTTATTAGATATGTGGGAGAAATTGAGAAATTAGAATATTCATTTCTAAAGGAGGTTAAAAATGTTACATATTATTTAATCCATTTTTATTTCTATTTTTTATATCTGTTCCTTTTTTCTTTTTCTTTTTTTCTTTTTTTCTCTTTATTTTAAAATAGGTAAATGAAATAGTAAATGTTTATAAATGTTTGTAATAATATTAGGATTAGAATCTTAAACAAAGGAAGTCTTTATATTTTATTTTTTATTATCTATATATGGATGTATTTTCAACAATTATTAATTAGAATCTATACTCTGCTGTTTATTTGTATCGATTGTTTAATACTTTCTTTGATTGCTATAGAAAAATAATAAAAAATTTATTAAAAAAAAAGATGTAAAATTGTTTGTCATTCCACTAAGATTTTAGGAATGTTCTGTTCCAAAAACTGTGTTGTCTGTGTTTTCAATAACAGAGCTGTGTTCATGCTTTCATTTTGTGTAGTCTTGTTGACTTTGGCATAATGGTCATTGTTTTGCATGTCTTCACTGCAATGTGTGACTCAGAGCAGATGTGTAACGTCAAATGATATGTTCCAGACCAGAGAAAACAAAACTAGTGCTACCAGAAGGAAATATTCTTGCCAATTTATTATAGGAAAAGAGGATACATTCTGCCCAAAAAGAAATGGACATAGAGATCAACAGTATCTCAATACACACTGTAATGATCATGAAAGCCAAAGACTTCACAAAATATAAATAATTTTATGACCCAGGCAGCTTATTAGCAATACAGATAACTGAGAATGTGGCAACCATGTTATTTCAAACTGAAACAAACCCATTGCAGGCATTTAAACGAGTGTGACAAACAGGATAAATCAAAGGCACAGTCCTAAAAAAAGGAATAACTATTAAAAGGACTATGTAATACATGCAAATACAGGTAATACATGCAAATGTTAGCTTCAGGTTCTGCTTGCACAAATGGTATATTTAACGAGAAAGCTGAATTATTGGTTTGGAATATTGCCTTTTCAGCTGTGTCTTAGTAAAAGATACCAGTGGATATAATCTTGCTTGGCAGAATTTTAGGCTAATACTACTGGTTGACTGCTGTATGATAGAGGTTTCTGGACTGGATGGACCACTGGTCTGATCCATCTGGCTTTTCTATGGTGACCCCTAGGGTTTTCAAGGCAACTGACATTCAGAGGTGGTTTGCTATTGCCTGCTTCTGCATGGGCTGAGAGAGTTATGAGAGAACTGTGACTAGCTCAAGGTCACCCAGCAGGCTTCATGTAGAGGCGTGGGGAATTGAACCCACTCAGCATAATCTACCTCACAGATTGTCATGGGCATAAGATGGAGGAGAGGAGAATGATGTAAGCCACTTTGTGTCCCCATTGGGAAGCAAGGTAGGATATCAATGAGTTAAATAAATAAAAAAATAAGTGTAACAATAGCAGTATAGTCAACACACATACATCATTTTTCCTGGCTTTGGTATATACACATTAAACACAGGCCAATTTAATTTATTGTAACAGTAGCTACTCAGTGTGTAGAATCAGTGCGTTGACCTGGAATATACTGTAGATGTTTCTGAGAAGTAACCACATATAATCTGAAATGTGTGTGTATGTGAGTGAGAGAGATGCTCCCATGCTGCTCTCTAAAAGGCATCCCAAGTTTCCTGTTATCACAGCCTCACAACAGATGCCGTTTTGATTTACTGAATTAAATGTAAGTGAAATTTCAATTTAATAAACAGATGTTTCTACTCGTATTTAGAAGGAAAGATAATCCTTAATATTTTAATGTTTCATTCCCTATTATACTGATGGGGAGAGGAAAGTCATGGAGGGAACTATTATGTTAACTGACCTTACATACAAACAGACTATACGATTGCCATCATGTATGCATTAAGCAACTCTTGTACTGTTTCATACATAAATTATGCTGTTTTACAAATTCAACCACACTTCTACAACTAAAAAAAATTTCTGGTTTCGATCCTGTGATAGCGCGAATGGAAGGTTCTCATAAAGGTTGATCTTCCCCATATGGCCTGCTTGCACCCCCAAAAGGGCATTGCCCCCAGGGACAAAAACCTACCAGTCGTGGAAGGATTTCAGATAGGAGGGGGGAAATCATTGTCCCCTCTGTTCCATTGGTGGAGAAGACATATTGGAGCAAAGTTTCCATACAAATGCCTGCCTGATTGCAGCCCCTTCTTTTTACATATGCGGTATGGACCACATTGAAACCTCCAACCCTCTGGTCTGCTGGCCCTGTTCCCCCAAGTCCTGCAAATGGGCAAGGGGGGGGCAGGTCTGCAGAAAGCAGTACGAGTTGCCTGGCTCAGTGACAATGCTGAGCACAATTGCCCAGAGACCTTCTGCCCCCTCCCCCTGTTCCAGTTTATGGCTGAGAGCTGATCTTTTGCCTGATTCCCCTCCCTACCTGCAGCCTTCCTGTACTTACTGGCCAAGCCTGTTTCACGTGGGTTGCTTGGGGAGTGAACCAGTCCAGAAGATTAGGAAGATCTGCCTTTGCAAGCACAACCAAAGAATCCTACCTTTTTTAAATTTTTAAACTTTGCCCCAGTCACTGTTACTGGAAAAATCGTACTCATATTATAGGGCCAAAGTCCTGACAAAAATTCTGCCTTGTGATATGGAATTTATTTAGTGTTGTTCTTGCTCATTTCTGACATTTCTTTCTTGGCTTATGTCCCACTTGTGATTTTCCAGTGGCACATGCTGGGATGCCATTGTTCGTTATTTGCAAGGGAGGGGGGAAACATTCTATAAAACTGGAAAGTCCCCAGTGCTCTGTTCCCCTTTCCAGAGACATTTGCAGAAGCATCTGTATATGGGAGTGATAAAAAGTTCAAAACAGAAATCCAAACCAGAAAAAAAAACATTTCAGTATGTTAAAGAGAGTGGAAAAGAACTGCCACTTTAGCCTTTCTTGCAGAAGAAGGAAGGGCAGAGTGATCCTGGGCGCTTGCCCGCTGCAGCGCAACTGGCAGTGCTAGTCTGTTCCCTGTATGGCTTAGTTACGTGGTGGCTGGCAGGAAAATAGTGGGTTTTCGAGGCTTTCTGTGGGCACAACTGCATCATCATACCCAGCGACTGTGCTGTGGTGTCCTGTGATGGTGTTGTGGGGAGGCGGTGGGGCTCTGATGGACAGAGCAGCCAGAACCAACCAAGGGCCGCCAGCATGGGGGCTGAGCCAAGTGCCCATCAGAGCCCAGGGACAGAGAGGAGCTGGGCCACGGAGGCTGGCTGGCATCAAAAAGAAGACAGTCAGTGCAATCCTAAGCAGAGCTGCAGCCGTCTACGAGGCAAACTAGATACATGTAACATGGGTGCCCAACTCAACTCACTGTCACATATATAAACTGGGGAACAGGGTCAAAGAGGCCCTCCCCATGTGGCCATTTTTGTTGACTGGAGGGAAACCTGAAGGCCCGCTCCTTCCCCCTTGCAGTGCTCTGGAGCCGAATGGTAAGTTCCCCAGTTCATACACGTCACATGACAGCAAGCTGGTTCACACACAATATCTAGTTTGGCTTTAAGTCAGTAACTCTGTTTAGGATTGCTTTGCTAGTGACATACTTTTGTGTACTGTGAGCCTAAACAGATAATTAAAGAATGAAAATTATTTAAAATCCTGTAATTGTCAAAGAAGAAAAAAAAGAGGGAGGATATGTGGGATGTGTAAGATTTTAATTAATTTAATTCTAGCATATTGGAAAAATTTTATTTTTCTATTATATTTGTAAGCTGTGGTTATTTATATAAGTCAGTAGAAAATAGTCCTGTCTAACTTAAACTGAACAAAGCAGGTGATTTTTCGTATCTGGTACAGGATATCACCAAATAACAGATGAGATCATATACATGTGACCACAAAATGAGATCAGAGTTAGGGTGGATTAGAGAGGAGGAGATATTCAAATCCTCTTAGAACAAAGAACTCTGGAAAAGTATAAATATGAGAACTAGGCGGAGTCTGTTAGGAGACTTTCACTTTTGAACCCGAAAAGGGCTGAAATGTCTTCCTCTTTTGCCTGGCAAAATAAAAAAAGCTTTTTTCTCCCTTTGCTTCTTAAACCTGGCGTCGTCTCTACTTTGTGATAATAAATCTGGTCACAGAGGAGAGTGTATATTTACATCCAACAGATTTATGGCACCCCAATGGGACATCTGGTTGTCAACTGCTCACAGATGACGGGTGTCGAAGTTTTGTAGGACAGGTGCACCCGGCGATTTCGCTGGTCCTCAAGCTTGGCAGACACAGCATCTGGGGGTGAGTGCAATTGCAGAGTCCCACTTTTAAACCGACCCAGGAGAAGCAACGGGCTGGAGGTAAGGAACCGCGGAAAGGAATTACGGGACCTTAATGGTGGGGCAGATCTTAGAGGTAAGCCCTTCTAAGAGGAGAAGGCAGAAGCAACGCCACCATGGATAAGGGGCTCAGTGGGACGCCACTGAGTTGGAATGGTAATGGGGGCTGTAACAGAGGGTTCAGCCAATGGTATTTTATTGTCAGTGTGAAAAGCAAGAGCAGGGATTGTGAAATCCTGTGCTGATCCGGAATTTTTCCAGTTGCCTCCAGGGCACTGGAAGAGGTAAATGCCTAGAAAAGGGAACGTAGCTTTGTCTTTTGTCTTGTCCAGCGTGATTTGTCCTCTCTTATATGTCCTCTCTTTCTGTGAAGTATTTTATAAAGGGTTATGTAATTATTTGACAAATGTTAACGTGTTTATTTTTTTATGGGGCCAGCCTGGGATACTGGATGGCGTCAGCCAAAAGGAATTTCCCTCCTCCCTTCAAACTGTGTTGCCGAAAGGAAATCAAATTGTTTGAGTAGTCTGGTTTTGTTGTGTGTGTTGTTGTTGTTTTCTGTTGAAAATCTGTTCTTTGCTGGGAGAAAAGTAATCTGGTTGTCTTCTTTCTGAGGAAGAGACTGGAAGAGAAAAAATCCCCCATGCCCCTCCTTTCTCCGCTTCAAAGTGTTTCTGTTCTTTCTCTCTCAGACTGGTCGTAAATCAAGGCAGCAATACTGTTTTGTTAACAGAAGATCCTTTCTTTCTCTGAAGTTTAAAATGTGAAACAAAATTTAAAAAAAAATGGAATTTTAAGTTAACTCTGACTGAACCAGCCCTCTTGCTGAACGCAGGAGGAGGGGTCAAGTCAAAAGTGTTTGGAATTTGGAAAGCAGAGTCTTGTGAACTGTATAAAACTTTATAAGAAAAGAAACAGACTGGAAATGCTTACAAGGTGGAAAGGCAATGTGTATTAATATGAGGGAATAAGTAAGTTATGAGAAAGTTAGAGCATGTTTTGAGTGTGTTGTGAAGGGGCAAGTGTTGTGGCTTAAGAGGGCTGAGGAAAGGTGTTATGTATGGTTGGGAAAGACTTTAAGAGAGGAAAGCAGAAGGGTTTATAAAGAGAGAGGATAGTTATGGTTATTCAATGAGATGGATATTGGTGATGCTAGGTGCCTGTTTTCTCCAGGGACGGAGAAATCATGTTAATATATTAAGTGTTTTAAAACACAGTCAAATTAAAGCCAGGGTATTATTGAAGGCTTTCACGGTCAAAGTTCATTGGTTCTCATAGGTTATCAGGGCTGTGTAACCGTGGTCTTGGAATTTTCTTTCCTGACGTTTCGCCAGCGGCTGTGGCCGGCATCTTCAGAGGAGTAACACTGAAGGACAGTGTCTTTTTATTTTATGTTTTTCTGTTTTTATGTTGTTATAACATAAAAGTGGCATCATTAATTAAAAAAAAAAAGGTATATATATTATTTGTAAACGAATGCTGTAAGTGCAAGATGACAATGCAGGCCAGTTGAACATTTCACCCATACAGGTAACCTTTGACTGGGAGCGTAAATGCCAGTTAAAATTACCAGTAGTACAGCAGTTGCTGACAAATGGGAGACAACATCCCTATTCTGGCATTGCCAAAGCCAGGTAGAAAAGGAAAGAGAAGAGGATGGAGATTAGTTGAGGATTTAAAGGAAATTAATGAGATTGTTCAACATGGGCATCCAATGGTGTCAGATCCTCACACTTTCCTGTACACCCCATCAGGACACCATGTATGGTTTAGTGTGACAAATTTGAAAAATGCCTTTTTAGCATTCCACTGGATGCCAACTCTAAGGACCTGTTTCTCCTGAGGTAAAAGAATCCAGATAATCTCTGCAAAAACAGAAAAGCTGGTGTTAGAGGGAGCGATCTAATTGCTGAATTTCTTAAGACAGAAAGAATATAGGGTCTCAAAAGAAAAACTCCAAGTAGCCCAAAGGGAAGTAATTTATTTGGGACACAAAATAACACAGGGAAGACTATTTATCGCATGCCACTCCCTCAAACTAAGAAACAGCTAAGGTCCTTCTTGGGAATATTGAAATTTTGTCATGAGTAGATAAAAGAATATAGTAAACTAACCAGAGACTTTATAAAAATATGCCATGATGAGGAACCAGAAGTATTGTAGTGGGAACCTGAAAATGCACATAAGTAAAAAGAGCTGAAGCAAGCTTTGATGACAGCACCAGCTCTGGGTATCCCTGACCTGCAAAAAGAGGGTTGCATGGCGGGGGTCCTTACACAAACTTGTGGGCTAACTGAAAGACCTGTAGCTTATTTATCAAAACAGCTGGATCCAGTGGCACAAGAGTGGCCTCCATGCTTGAGGGCAGTAGCTGCAACTGCCCTGGCTGTGAAGGAAGCAAAGGAATTGACTATTGAACATCCAATCAGAGTGTTTTGCCCTCATGCAGTGACTATTTTGTTACAACGGAAAGGAGCCAAGTGGCTTACAAAAATCCTGCTAGTCTGCTGCCTGTAACAACTGACTGTCTACAGACTGTAAATATGTGCACCATGGCACGGGTAGATGAGCCTATCCACAACGCAGATCTCGAAATTTGGATTGATGGATCTTCTCGAGTGGTGAGTGGAAAAAGGCAGAGTGGATACAGCCTGGTGACTGAGTGCAAAGTGCTTGAAGCAAAGCCATTACCAGCGTCATTTTCAGCACAAGCAGCCGAATTATATGCATTGAACCAGGCCTTACTTAAAGCAGCAGGTAAGACTGTGAACATTTATACTGACAGCAAAGATGCTTTTGGAGTTGTACAAGCATATAAATACATCTGAAAAGAACAAAGAGTCCTGACAGCTAGTGGGGAGCTGTAAAGCATGGAAATTTGATTTTACAGGTTTTGGACAATATTTAGTTACAGGTGACAATAACATCAAACTGGACATACCAAGGAGGCCAAAGGAAATTGCAGAGCTGATGAAATGGCAAAAGTGACTACAGCAAAATCAACATCCTGTGATATGGTAATGACTTTAACCCCAGTTTTTACACTACCACCTACAGGGCCCTGCACTGAAGAAGAAAAGGAACTGGATGGCAAAAGTAGGGACTACAGAAACAAGAGGGGGGTGGTTGAAAAAAGCCTAAGGGTACACATCACACACATCCTCACACAATTACACTAAAATAGTCATCTGGGGAACAGGGTTAACAGAAATATTCTTGCAGTCATACAATGGAAAGGGCATCTATCAGAAAACAAAACACATAGCAAAAGCATGTAACATATCAAAGGGTATATGTAGACAGAGGGGGTTATTTGTTAGGGAAGTTATAGAACAGTTTAAAAAAAAAATGAAAATAAAATATAGTTTTTACATGGCTTGGCGATCCCAGTTACCAGGGACAGTAAAAAAATGAATCAGACCCTAAAAAGAAATGTTAATTAAAATTTGTGTAAAAAAACTAATTTAAAATGGTCAGATGTATTGCCTATCACACTGACACGCATCCGTATATTAGCCCGGGGGCCACACAAGTTATTGCCCTTTGAGGCTCTGTATGAATGTCTCTTTTAGCATTTTTAGAATCAGGGAACACCCAATAAAAAGGTTGGAAACAGATATATGAAAAACTATACAAAAACTTTAAGTGCAGCTTTGAAGGAAACCCAAAAACTGGCTTGTGTTGTACAACCTCTCCCCCTAAACTCTGTTGTCCATTCTTTTTTAATAGGAGACTGGGTGTTTGTAAAATCTTAAAAGCATACTACTCTCCAGCTCAGGTAGACGGGTCCGTTCCAAATTCTTTTCACCACAGATGTCGCAGTGAAGGTAAATGGAAAGGAAGGCTGGGTCCATTAATCCAGATGCAAGAAAGTGCTACCACCGTGTGAGGCCGAGATCAGAAGGGCAGTAGATGACGTCGTGGCAGCCAAAGCCACTGCAACTGGAGAGAGAGCTCAAGTGCAAGAGGCTCGAAGTGGTCGGTCGAACCTGCAGGCGAACTTAATTTTTATTCAGAAATCAACAAGACTTATGATTGAAAACTTGGAAACCAAAGCACAATTGTTAGCTAAAGAACAAGAGTAGATGTTTGAGACTCTTTTAGAAGGCCATTTTGATGTATTATTTGGTCCTTTGGGTTAAGAAAAAGTGGCTAGGGAAACATTGTGTCTACATTATTGTTTTAAAATTGCAAGTTAATATAATAGAATGATCAAGATTCAAAATAATTTTGATTTTGATCATGAGGGGGGACTGTGGGATGTGTAAGATTTTAATTAATTTAATTCTAGCATATTGGAAAAATGTTATTTTTCTATTATATTTGTAAGCTGTGGTTATTTATATAAGTCAGTAGAAAATAGTCCTGTCTAACTTAAACTGAACAAAGCAGGTGATTTTTCGTATCTGGTACAGGATATCACCAAATAACAGATGAGATCATATACATGTGACCACAAAATGAGATCAGAGTTAGGGTGGATTAGAGAGGAGGAGATATTCAAATCCTCTTAGAACAAAGAACTCTGGAAAAGTATAAATATGAGAACTAGGCGGAGTCTGTTAGGAGACTTTCACTTTTGAACCCGAAAAGGGCTGAAATGTCTTCCTCTTTTGCCTGGCAAAATAAAAAAAGCTTTTTTCTCCCTTTGCTTCTTAAACCTGGCGTCGTCTCTACTTTGTGATAATAAATCTGGTCACAGAGGAGAGTGTATATTTACATCCAACAGATAAACCTTTCTTCCCCTTATAGGTATCTAGTTTCCACATTGTTCCACTGTAAGGCAGTTGTAAAGCCAGCCACCTGAACAGTTAACATTTTTTCAGGTTACCTCTGTGAATACACATGCCCAGAAGCAGCTGGTACATCTGCAAAGAAAAAGGTGGTGTTAATCGAAGTTTTTAAAAGCTTGCTGCTGCCACAATTGGTTGTGTGTGTGTGTGTGTTTTCATTCCCCCACTCCCAAACAGCAAAGGTATGTTATGTCTGTTCAAATAAAAGATAAATATACAGGAAGACTTGCGGCACATTAAAGATTTAAAGGTTTTATTCTAGCATAAATGTTCATGGACTAGAGCCCATTTTGTCAGATACATGTTCTGGGTCCTTGCTAGGGAAATATACATATAGGAAATTATGTGGGGGAGGGAGTTGTAAACATCAGGGTCAAAGTGCCATAAACTGCAGGAACTACAGGATGAGATGTAGTTATGTAAAATGGTAGTGTAATCAAGAAAAGCAGTGAGCCCATTCACAAGTTTGACTCCATATAGCAGGTGGAGAGACGAACTCTTCAACACTTGTTTTGCAATGAACACATAAACATCACCGTATACCAAAAACCTGCTGACTGCTGAACATTTCTAAATGCTTCTATCAGACAAACGTGACTGTCCTACAAAGAAAAGGGGAGCCCTTTTCTTCACTCGCAATTGCCTAGAAATTCAGTTTTACACAATCCTGTTGTTGGCAGATTGACATTTCTTGCACACAGAAAATAAGTACATTTAAAATTATGCTTTTAAAGGCAATCAAACAATCCATTATATGACATTTTTCTCATTGTGTCACCAGAAAGATGGTTTATGTGTTTAGATTGGATTTGGTTGGGTTTTGATAAATTTTGTTGTGTAGAAGAAACATGTTATTTTCTTCCTTCTTAAATGCTTTTCTTATCATTAGGGGTATCATCAATCATCGTCATCTTCATTTATAGCACATTTATTTATAAAGAAAAGTGGGGTATAAAAGCCAACAGTTCTTCTTTCTTCAGCATCATTCATGCATGAAGACTCCTAATCTCCACCTCTCTAGCTGGTCATCCATGTGGAACAGACAACATTTCTGAGAATGCTCCCTAGGAGATTTAGGACTCAGGGTGGATTAGATTTAAATCACGATTTAAGTCACTAGTCAGTAAGACTATATTTAAATCATGGTTTTCTACATAAACAGCATTTCTCATGATGTTTCATTCAGGTCACCAGGCCTTGCATTTCTTTGTTGCAGTCTTTGCATTTTACACACATGCCTGACTTACCCATAAGTAGAGGGACTTCATTAAAATATTCCCAAACTGGGACTCTTTTCCAGCCTGCTGCCATTATAGGTTCTCTCCTCCATGGAGAGAATAATATGATAAACCTCAGGTTATCCACACAAAGATCCCAAGACTTGTGGAAAATTCTGCTCAAATGATTTCACAATATTTTTACTGCTTCCCCCTCCCTCCTCACACTTAACTCCTTGTGCAGATCTATTCCACACCAAACAACCTTCTGTTTGTTGAACTTGAAACTTAGCACTTAAGGAAGTAAGGGGTTGATTCTGTGTACATAGATTTGCAACGGAGCAATGGGGTTAAGGTCTTTTTCTCAACTCTGTATGTTTATTTTATAGCACTTTTGCCATGAAGAAGAGGCATTTAATCTCTGCAGACACAAATTCACAGTTTTGAAAACTGTAAAACCAAACATCTGTGATAATATCTTCAATCTAGATAGAAAAATTGCCTGAAATAATCTTATAGAAACCTCTGAAAGAGCATGACATTGTGGATGGATTAATGGAATTCATTTACCAAAAAATGTAAACATTGCATCAATATATAGCCTTATGCTACATAATTAAAAACTAATCCTTATTATATGATGAATAACCTTTGGACTATAATATATGTTAAATACAAAACTATCTTTAGATTATTTCAGTGCCGACATGTACCATGTCCACTAGCTGTTTCCCCACATTACCTACATACCAGCCTATCTAGACTTTGTGAAATGCCTGTAACCTTAACTCCGGGGAGGCAAAACACCTGTCACAGACCCATCTCTCTGCATTCCTAAAGACCACATCTCTGATCTGTATATCTCCGTGCCTCTCTCAGCCTCTCCAGATTATCTTCCTTGGCCCTGGGGGATTGGGTACTAGTTCGTTCTTTGAGAGCCAGGAGCTCATTACTGTACACTAAGCCCATACCCAAGACTTCTGACTGGCAGGCATATAGTGATACATGTGACATATTGTTCAATACACTGGACAATATCTGTCCTCTTGTAGGCTTTCTGCCCTCATGACTAGGCATGCTCAACAGCAGCAGCTCTCACTGCATGCATATAGTGTTGAAAGGTGCCCTAAGAGTCTGCATGGACTAGACTGGCTAGAATTACAAAACAATCAAGATATCTGGCTGAATGTTCAGCTGATGTTTAGATGAAAGTTCCAGATGTGTGGAACATCTAGTGGTCCCAAACTCTGTGTCACGGTGGATTTGAAACATGTTTGTTTTATATTTAGGCTTGTATATTGAAATAATTTAATCCGAAATGCCCATGTATTACAGGTAGAAGGGGGAAATGGTGTCTTTCCTTGCTGGGGAACCCCTTAGGCCAAGGGTTCACTGGTAAACACAATGGTAAGGTGCTGCTACCACTCAGGACCTCCCATTAACATCTGGACTGAGCTGCTGAGAAGGTATTCTTCCAGCACAGTACTAGAGTAGTAACAAAGTGAAAGGGTAGAAACCCTAGAAAATATAACCAACTCAGTAGTACCCGTGCAGTCTAGCACAAGTGAAGCAAAAAAGTCTTTATAAAAAAAGGTTTATTAAAAAGAGAAAAAAAGGAAAAGAGTGGATTCAAAAGGTAGTAGAAAAAGGGCAGAAACAAAATATAGGGAAGGCACACAACAGCAGAAGCACGGAGGTGTTCAGATGTAAAGCAATACCATTGAACTAAGCTAAACACACAATGCTAGGCTGTAGCAGATTCCTCAAAGCAGGTTCAGAGTTACTTGCTGTAACAAGATGTTGAAGGGGTCGTTAACCACTCCTCAGCTTCCTGTGAACTCAGTTTCCACTGAAGACTGAAAAGACAAGGTAAAATCCCAAATGTCCAGATATTTATAGTCAATGGAATTGGACCTAAGCCAGCCCCTTTCTAAGAGCGACAATCGACTTCAGCGAATCCCATTCACAACTCCATCTCTGATGTCAAAGGCTACTGTTACCAATCAGAGCTATATAAAATATAGTCCAAAAGGGATTAAGTCTGCCAAGATGGCCCAATGTGGAATGGAAGTGAATGGGTAAATGTAAATGCCCAGGGGTCCAAGATCCCAGACATTCTAGGTGGCACTTTTGAGCCTTAGTAAGTTTTAGTGTTTCTGGCACAGTGTTATTCTTGTGACCTTTGGAAGTGGTGTGTTCAGTGGACTTTTTTTAAAAAGCCTTGAATTCTGATCATGTCTTACACTTTTCCATGAGCATATATGTATGATTGACAGCCTGCTATTGTCACTCCAATGTAGCTGCTGGTTCCATCTCTCTGAATCCCAATTTTTGATTGTGTTGACACTGAGATTTGCAATAGCCTGGCAGCCTTTTCCTCTCACTTCGGTTTATATTACCGGTAGATGTTGGGCCATCTCTCTGGCATGTGTAACTGGCACCTATTTTTAAAGGTTCCTATTACAAGGCTTTTGTTTTCAGCATGATGTTAATTGCTTCCAAAAATAGATTCATTTCTTCTCTATGCTCCATGATTTGGGACAGGTTGGATAACGAAGTGAGGAATTAAGATAAGCCATGGAGCCCAAGCACAATGTGCAAACAGTGTCTATAATATTATGACTGTGGAAGAGCAGTCTGGCAATTAGAATCTCCCCCCCCCCTCCTTTAAGCCGCTTGATTTATCCAGGGACATGATCAAGGGTTAGCTTGAGGCAATTACGCACTAGTAGGCTGAACTATGTCATTTCAGCCACAAGGGACCAAACGTGGAGATCAATGTCTCTCAGTACAAATCCCAACGTGTGTGTGTGGGGGGGATGGATCGGTTAATTTTTGTTGAACAACAGAGAAAAGGCACATTAATTTGCAGCTTATGAATGGAAAGAGGCTGTTCAGCTGCCTTAAGCCTTCACTGCCATAACCCCTGATAAGGGAAGAGAAAGAGCCCTGTGGAGAGCTAAGTCATTAGCACAGTCTTTGTACTTCCACAACCTGTCCCCCCCCCAAACCCCACTATCAGAAACATTTTAATGAGCCACTGAGTCCTGCTTGGGTTATCTTGCCAAGGAAGTTAACAAAGTGGAAGGATTTCTGCCCTTGAAAAGGTGCCAGAGCTCCTGCTCTTTGATTTGTATAAAGCTGTTTCAAAGTGACTGCTCCTTGACCCATTTTCATTGATAGAATAAATTCTGTAGCAAAAGCACATTAATAAGAGAAGATAAGGAAATGTCTAGGGATTACATCGCTGTGAGATATCCAGGACTACCAAGATCCACCATGGACCCCCATATGATCCGGATCCAAACCAAATATCATAACAAAACAAATCACTCGGTTGGCTGTTACCATGCATCTATAGTAATAAAAGAATCCGCAAATCCATCTGTCTTTTCATTTGTGGCAGGCATAACTCAGAAAATAAAACTAGGAATCTCAAAACTGGCCACCAGCTTCAGGATGATTGTGGGAGTTCCAGGGCCAAAAATGAAAGGAATTGGAAAAGGAAAGGAATCCTGGCCCAGGTTATCTCCAAACACCCCCTGTGCTATTTACAAGGGAAGCTCAGCTATGTTCCACCTTCTGTTCCTCATTTAACATGACTAATATCACCTTTGGGATAAGTATTCCATCAAGGTGAGCCACTTTCTATAAAAGTTTCAGAGGGTAGCTATGCTTCCCTGCAGTAGAACAGCTAGATTTGAGTCCAGTAACATCTTAGAGCCCTGACCTGGATGGCCCAGGCTAGCCTGATCTCGTCAGATCTCAGAAGCTAAGCAGGGTCAGCCCTGGTTAGTATTTGGATGGGAGACCACCAAGGAAGACCAGAGTTGCTGTGCAGAGGAAGGCACTGGCAAACCACCTCTGATAGTCTCTTGCCATGAAAACCCCAAAAAGGGGTCGCCATAAGTCGGCTGCGACTTGACGGCACTTTACACACACACACAACATCTTAGAGGCCAACAAGATTTTTGGGGTATACGCTTTTAAGAGTCAGAGCTGCCTTTGTCAAATACAAATTTCCAACGAATTTCCAACTCGTATCGTCTGCACTCTGCTGTCCACTGAGCCTGCCCTTTCCAAAAACACTGACCTTACTGCTCTCCCATCTTCACTTAACCTCTTTGACTTCTCTTGTCACCTGAAACAGAGTTTATCCTTATTCCTGCTTAACTCACTTCTACCCCTCTGTCCTAAATTTGAGGGGTGAGAGGGAAAAGTTTTTCCTTGCTCTGGGTTGGGGTTCTCCAGAGTTCTATCCTTAGCCTTTCCCCATATTCCTTCTGCACACTGTCCTGAGTGATCTCGTCAAATGTAATGGCTTTCAGTACCACCTACATAATATGCTGACAACCAGCTCTACCCCTGAACTTTCTACAGCTCTCTAATCCCACATCTCCAATTACTTGTTTGATATTTCTGCTTGCATGTCTTACTGCTGTTTGAAACTCAGCATGTCAAAGACTGAACTTCTCATCTTTCCTCTAAGCTTTCCTCTCCTCCTCGTATACTCTTCATATCCATTGGAAATGTCACCATCATCTATCCCGTAGAGTAGACATGAAGGCTTGGATTTAGCTTTGACTCTTCTCTGTGCTTTGCTTCACATATTCCGCCTGTCCCCAGATCATGTCATTTCTCCCTATCCAGCATTCAAAAAATTAGATCCTTCCTCTATACCCCGAGTTGAAAACTCTGGTTCATGCTCTGGCCATCTCTCATCTCAGCTGCTGTAACTTCCTTCAGTGTTGCACTGCTTCCTTCTCACTTCTCTTTTAGGACTCTGCAGCCAAAATAATTTGCCTGTCTTGTTCTGACTGTTTCTTAAATCTCCGCATAGGCTTCCTACCAGATCCTGCCCAACTACTTGTCGTTACTGTCATAGTCTTCCATGGTCTTGCCCTCTGCTACCTCTTTTCTGTCCTGTCCTGATACCTCCCTGCCCGACCGTAACTCTTCCAGTTCCCAGTCTCGGCCATCCAAAGGTCTTCTGCTCCCTCAAACAACTTTGTCTTTTCTCACCTTTTTGCCTGGAATTACTCTGAAGCATGCCTATGTGGTGCCACGTCTTTCCTGCCTGCAAATCCCTCCTCCTCTCATTTTCTGTGAATCTTTGCCATTTCAAAGTTATTCCTAATTATTATGCCTGGGAGGGGTGTGTGGGTGGGACTTCAAAATAATAGCCATATTTGAAACAGTGAGAAATCACTATATTAAACTTGTATAAGCAGGATGGCCGTGTTTTATGCCAGTCAAATAAAAGCAAAGGGGGAAAAAAAGTAAAATAAACAAATCTTCAGCTGTTGAGAAAAGAAACCCCATTTGAAGTTCAAGATTATTTCTAATGCTCAAGGCTCTCTTATGGTTTTGAGTTACACTGTAAAGTACAGGGTCAAAGAGTGTGTCACTATATTTTTATCAGCCATTATCTGGCAAAGTACACTGACCTTGCAAGAAGCAGGAAGTTTAACTCAAGCTTGCTCTCAGAAGCATTATGGTATGTGAATGGAACTAAATTATTGGGGTTTATTATGGGATTAGAAGACACGGAGCTGCTTCTCACCTAAAAGTTTTGTTAATATTCAAAATAAAGCACACCACAACTTCCACCACCACTCTGCTCCCTTCCCTCGGAATTTGGAAACTGCTTTAATAGCATTTTCAAAATGACTGACATTGAAACTCACACTCTGTAGTAAAGAGGATTAACAGGCCAAATTCCCATAAACAACTGATGATCAGGTTAATCTGTTTCTCAACTGATCAAGTTAAGATGAATAATGCTGCCAGAAGTCCATAATTACCTGGCTTGCCATATGATCTTGCCCCACCTAAGATGTTAGGATGGATTACAGAAAGAGAGCACCTGCACTTCCCTTCTTCCTTGTCACATGGAACAGTGCAAGTATCCCAGGCACGAAGGACTCTGGGAAATGTAGCTTTTTAGGACACCTGAGTATGGGCATCAGGATATCATGTACTCTGCAAACTACATATCCAGGGCTCCATGTTGATGAGCACATTGCTGTTACATAATTCTCAATGACAAGTCCCACAGAGAGGCCTCCACTAAGAGTTCCTCTCCCACCCTCCATCACCACTGTCAGGTAAATGGCAAGGAAAGGGGGTGGAGTATGTGAGGAAGAATCTGGGCAGGTGTTATTCATACCCCATCATGCTTCGATGATGTCCCATGGATACCTCTTTGGGGATAGCTAGGCTAGGCCATTGGCCTTTGTTTTCTACTTTAAACAATTCTGCTTCCACACTAGAACACTTTAGCTCTCTTCGGTCATTTCTTCCCACAGCTAGAAATTGCAAGTGGAATTATGTCCATCCTATAGGTAAGATCATGCTATGTGTTTCCTCAGAAATGAACTCCATTCAACAAAAGTTCTGCATCTCCCTGAACATTTCCCTCTGTTTCTTTATTTACAGCTTAGTGAGTGTGGTATTCCTCTGAATCATTTACTACTTATCATTTCATACTCTGTGGAGGAAAGTGGACAAGCTTAAGAACTACTTTGCAGCCAAAACAATTTTGCATTTAAAATGTATTGTTGTAATAGCATGATTATGAAATTATAATAATAAACAACAGTAACAGGCAATAGCGATGACTGCAAAGAGAAAAGCTCTACTTCACCTCTATCCTGAACAAAATTGGTACAAAACAATTGATTCCAGAGTGCTGCGGGTGGGCTGTTAATTGTTTGCTGAAACTCTCCTTGTAATTGTCCTACTTTGCAAGGGTGACTTTCTTTATTTTAGTCTTTGGTGGGTCAGAGGCTTGTCCCTTGGTCTCTGGGTAGTGAAAGGGGCTGGTAGCAGGCTACTAGCTAAGGAATGAGAAGTCAAACTTCAGTGTTTTGTAATTTGTTCTGTTAACTGCCTCCATCCCAGGAGGGCTCTTGGATTAGACCAGGGGTGTCAAACATAAAGCCTGAGGGTCGGATCTGGCCCCTTCAGAGCTCTTATGCGGCCCGTGAATCAGCTGAGGCAGCAACCCCACCCATTCTCAATCTAGACCGGCAAGGCATGGCCCAGCCCGTCCAAGTGGCATTTAAGTTATATCTGGCCCTCATAATTGTTCAACACTCCTAGATTAGACACTCTTGCCAGCTGCTATCCAAGAGGGTCACTGGTAGCCTGGAGCAATGCTGACAAGAGTACAACCCCTAGCAATGCTGACAAGGGTACAAGGGTCCTCTCAGCTTGGACAGTGTCTGCACTGTCCCAGCCAACCAGCACCTAGACCATTTGCCATATCTCTAGGGTTCGGCTCAGATCAGCTGGTGGGCCACTTTAACTTCCCTGTCTGCCCCTGGTCATAACAGTAGCATTGCTTCCATGTCTAGGGTTGCCAGGTCCCTCTTCGCCACTGGTGGCAGGTTTTTGGGGCGGAGCCTGAGGAGGGCATGGTTTGGGGAGGGGAAGGACTTCAATGCCATAGAGTCCAATTGCCAAAGCGGCCATTTTCTCTGGGGGAACTGATCTCTATTGGCTGGAGATCAGTTGTAATAGCAAGAGATCTCCAGCTAGTACCTGGAGGTTGGCATCCCTATCCATGTCTAAAGAAATAGGTGTCCCATGCATCCATCTTCCTTGCTGCCAGGGTGTCCTCTAAAGGTGTTCTTCTCGGAGGAACAACCAGAGGCCTCTTCTAGAGTTATGGCTGATGCTGTAGTTTGTCAGTGAAAAGGCCCAGGGCAATATGACTTAGAGAGTGCTATTCATGGGGTGCTGTGCCAGGGCTAAAAACTATGCCGCAGCAATGGCATTCCCTCTTGGCGTTCTTCGTCCGAGAACTCTGTCAGTCACAGACAACTGAAAATAGCAGAATGAGCTCATAGAGCTCATAGAGCAGCTGCTAAAAATATAGCGAAGAATTTAGCCAACAAGTCCTCTGGATTACAGGAGTGTAAAGCATTACAGGAAGCATAAGAAAGAGAACATAGCTGGATTTGGTAACCTTTATTTGGTTTTGCATTCAGCCTTGTGGTTACGAAGGCTAAAAATAACCCTTGCAAAAGTAATTTTTATTTGAAAAGGCAAATGTTAAGTGCCACCAGCAATGCTGACACACATTTCAAGAAGTTAAACGATCCTTGAAATACTTGTCTTTGTAACTGAAAGTGAGAATTAGAAAAGGGGGACATAGAATACTACAATAACCCATTAATGTGTTGTGTAACAGTGGTTTGCAAATTGTTTGGAAATGAGGCTGAAACTGGAAAAAGAAAGTACAGTAATTTAGAATTAGCAGAATACGTGCATCATCCCTATCAATTTGGCATATGTTGGTTGTGTAGGGTTGCCATCTCTCCCCCCCCCCCGAAACTGCTTTGTACATGCAAAGCACAAGTCCCTTGAACATAAAAGGACCAACCATCCTTACACAGCTGATTTAGGTAATTCTTTAGATTTTAGGATGTTAGTAGATATTATTCTTTGTTAAATTACTGAAATTAGGATGAAATGTATTAATTTACTAAGAGGCACTCTGCTGGTCATGAGATTTATCAGGAAAATGTCAGAACTGCTGCCATTTCCAATCAGTCTCCTACGGCCTGAAGAATTACCCACCAACAGTGACACTCTCAGAATATCTGCGCAACACAATAGTAGTATGCAGTATTCCTCAGGATTCTGCAGGACTGACAAAGAGAAAATAATTACTCCTCAAGGTTTAGTGCTATAAGATATGCTCTTCAGTTAGAAGGAGAGCAAGGTAATACAAAAAAGAAAGTAATGAACAGTTGTAGTTTGGCTGTTGCAAGGAACAGAGACGATTCCTGCAGGTGAGACTTCTCTTGCGAGGATATCTCATTTACCCAGGACTCAAATGTCAATATTCTTTTGCTGGGAAGATGCAATTTCCCCATCTGGTTACTGCATCCGGTGTGTTTGTGACTGTTGAAATATGTACTTGGATCACTGCTTTTGACTCACATCGCCGATCTCCCTCCTTTCGTTTTGTGAACAGCTAAAATTTTAAAAATCACCTTCTTTTAGGGATGACAGCCCCCTGGATAAAATGGATGCTTTGGTGGGTGGACTCTATGGCATTGCACCCTACTGAGCTCCCTGTCCTCCCCAGGGTCCAACCCCAAATTGGAGTTTTCCAATCTGTATCTGACAGTAGCCCTGCCAGTAGCCAGGAGGGTCCTGGCAACCCTACCTTCTTTAGAAGTGGAGCGCCCAGGCACCACCACTGGGCAAAGAAGCAGCAGTTAACCTTTAAAAAAAAAAACTCTAAGACATTTGTGAGGCTACTTTCTCTCCCTGCAATAAATTCTCACCATTTTTATACAACTTTATTATTTTAATAGTTTCTTTTTTGTACCAGATGTGAATTCAGTGGTGCCCTCTGGGCTGAACTTGGAGGTGAAAATACAGGGCATCAGCCACCCTGGTTTTGTGTGTGTGGGGGGAAGAAAAATAGCTTGTATTTAGAGATGGGAATGTTGCCCCCATGTCCCCCCCCCCAAAAAAAAAGTCTTTAGAACCTGACTTTAGCACTAAGGGGGAAAAACTGGATTATTTGTAAAGGCCCTACATTGAGAAGTGAGGAGATATAGCTGTTTGCTTTATATGCCGGAGATTCCTGGATGAGACTCTGATATCACCAGCCGTGGGAAGGCCTCTGGGGAGCTGCTGCATTTTAAAGCAGACAGAATGGGGCCAGGGGAGTATTGATCTGATAAGGTAGTTTATCTGGAAACTGCAGTTACAGGGAGAGCCATGGCTGCTTTTGAATAGAGCCATGGCTGCTGTGTGTGAAGTTTTAATTAAAATGCTCCAAGAAATCTACTGTGGTTGACAGTTCATTGCTAACAGCCAATAAAACATTTCCTCTCCCCTCCTCCAATCAGGCCTGGTCTGTTTTCAAGGCGGCTGTATCACACAGATAAAGAGATGTTACATAAAGACAATTCAGATCTCAAAATCAGCTGCTTTGAGGTAGGCACAAACACATCTCTGCTTGCCAACATTTTCTCCCCACCCCTTGGAATTTTCTTTCAAGTTTAATGACTAATAGGTGTGGTGTGTGTACAATAAAGGCGATAACATAGTGTAAGCGAACCATTTCAAAGTATGTATGTGTGCACAATGAACAACAGGGCACTGCCTCAACTTGCCTCTTGGGCAGAAAGCATTACATTAAACTTCTACTGAAGTTCTCGAGTGAATTGGGTTGGATTCAAAGTACCACAAGCAGAAGGAAGCTTGCAGAACGGGGCTTTTCTGTCTCCCCCTGTAGCCTACAAAGGCTCCAAAATTCTGCTCCTGTGGTCCAGGCGACCCATCTGTGTAGCATTGTGGGGGAGAGCTACAATGGGGAAAAGAAATTGGCAAAAGTGGTCTTCCTCCTCCTTGGCTGTTCCAGTTGTAGTAGTGTTAATGCTGAAGGAAGATTGGGTCCAATCTGTAATGCGCAGCCCCACATTTTTTAGTATGCAGAATTTTCTTACATCATCTGCTTGTTTTCTTAACCAGAGCCTAGAAATTCTTCATGGCTACAATCTGCCAGTAGCATCAGCTGCTAATCGGTAGGTGTTGAGGTTTTGGAGAAAGATCTGTGGGTAGTGCCTGCTAATCCCTCAAGTTAACAAGGGCAAAGCTGCAGTTTCTGTGTGCCAATAAATCCAAGTACTATTTACTTATTTTGATGATTTGACTTCTTCCCAGGGGGGAGGAGGCAGGAGTTATGTAGTGATGAAATGCTACCACCCTCTTGGTTGGAAATCTTTCTGTTATCAGTCAGGTTTTACAGCAGATGACACAAAAGTAAGTAGGGTTGTTTTCCCCTTTTGAGGTCATTTACATGTAAATTGTGATTCAGTCCCATTATGTGTGTGTGTGTGTGCGCCTTCAGGTCACAGCTGACTTCTAGCGACCCCATAGGGTTTTCAAGGCAAGTGAGGTTCAGAGGTGGTTTGTCATTGCCTGCCTCCACTTCATGTCCCTGGTATTCCTTGGAGGTCTCCCATTCAAATTCTAACCAAGGCCAGCCCTGGGGCTATCCAGGTCAGGGCTCAGTCCCATTAAGACACACACAACTTGCTTCTGTTGGTCACACTGAATGCTGTGAATAACTAGAGGAAGCTTGCTGTAACTAAACTAAGAGGAGCATTACAAATCATTAAAATGAACTAATGTGTTATGTTTTCATGTCACAAAAACCCACAAAGCACATATTTTGTGCACATTTTGGCTCAAAAGAGCATGTGTACCAAGTTCATAGTATCAAGGTGAGAAGAGTGCATTTGGTAGTGGAAAGTGCCAAACCACAGCCAACGTATGGCAACCCTGTAGGGTTTTCAAGGCAAGACATTAAGAGATGGTTTTGCCATTGCCTGCTTCTGCATAGCAACCCTGGACTTCCTTGGTGATCTATCCAAATATTAACCAGGGCTGACCCTGCTTAGCTTCCAAGAACTGACGAGATTGGGCTAGTCTGGGCCATCCAGGGCAGGGTGGAATAGAGGACATGATAATTAAATTTGCAGATGACACCAAGTTGGGAGGGATAGTTAATACCCCAGAGGACAGGGTCAGAGTTCAGAATGACCTTGATAGACTGGAGAGCTGGGCCATAAACAATAAAATGGATTTAAATATGGAGAAGTATAAGGTATTTCACCTAGGCAGAAACAACGTAAGGCACAGGTACAGGATGGGAGATAGTTGGCTGGACAACAGTACATGTGAAAGAGATCTGGGAGACTTAGTGGACCACAAACTGAATATAAGTCAACAGTGTGATATGGTGGCTAAGAAGGCCAATGCAATTCTGGGCTGCATCAAAAGGAGGATTGTGTCTAGATCAAGGGAAGTAATACTACCACTGTATTCTGCATTGGTCAGACCTCACTTGGAATACTGTGTCCAGTTTTGGGCTCCACAATTTAAGAAGGATGTTGACAAGCTGGAGCGTGTCCAGAGGAGAGCAACCAGAATGGTCAAAAGTCTGGAATCTATGCCCTATAAGAAGAGACTTAAGGAGCTGGGTTGTTTAGCCTGGAGAAGGTTAAGGGGTGACATGATAGCCATGTTTAAACATTTGAAGGGATGCTATGTTAATGAGGGAACTAGCTTGTTCTCAGTTACTTCAGAGACTAGGACATGGAGTAATGGATTTAAACTAAGAGAAAAGCGATTCCACCTAAACGTTAGGAAGAACTTTCTGACGGCGAGGGCAGTTCAACGGTGGAATGCGCTGCCTCGGGGGTGTGTGTGTGTGTGGAGTCCCCGTCTTTGGAGGTCTTTAAGCAGAGGTTGGATGGCCATCTGTCGGGAGCGCTTTGATTGTGGGATCCTGCATGGCAGGGGGTTGGACTGGATGGCCCTTGAGGTCTCTTCCAACCTTGTGTGATTTTGTGGGTGCATTTACAGGATTAAAATTCATTTTTATGCTTGTTATTCAGAATCTGAATGGACCCGAGCCCATATATGCTGTATTTTTCCCTATCTGAAGCTGTCTTATACCCAGACCTTTGCTCTGTCTAGCTCAGAACTGTCAACTCTGGTTTCAGAGAGAGGGCTTTCCTAGTCCTGCTACCTGTTGGAAGTGAATGACTTCACTCTGTCTGTTAACCTCAGACTTCACAGGGGGACTACAGAGTCAGAGATAGATAGGTCAGGACACTGAGCATCCTTCCTTTCTATTGCTCTGATACTATTTCTTTGATGGGTAGATTGCTACTCTCTGGGAATCTTCCTTCCTTCTGGCTGAAACCTTCGGTCTTCTCCATCTTGGCACCATGAGGGCAGGACTTGCCTCCTGCATCTCTATTCCATCCTAGTTAGACTAGATTAGAAACCTGTCTCTGCTCTATCCTGCCTAGAATGAAGTTCCTTACAATAAAGGACTTATATTCATTTTGCAAAGATAAAGATGCTCCATGTGTAACTATCTCTTAGCAGCACACACAAACCAGATAGTACCCTGCTGCATGCATGCGCCTTGAGCACTCTGCTAAACCTAATGTTCTAACACTATCTGTATTCCTTTAAAAAGGAAATGCTAGCAACTGAAGTTCAGACATCTGTGTGCAAAAGCATTTGCTCACTCACTAAGCTACAGTCCCTTCCAGACCATGCTTTTCCAAGAGGAAGAACTTCTGCCAAATTTGTATACTTAAGCAGAAAAGCGGGATGCAAATATTCAAAATATTTCACTACAGGTATGGAGTTTGTCAGTATTTTAAATCCAAGGCCTTGCTTTTTTAAAAACTTGGCACATAATTTAGCTTCTTAAATACTGCATGCACAGTAACCAGGAGGCTGTGGCCAGCTGTGACTTCTACTGTGAGTACCCACACACAGCAAAGACAGTTTTGTCTGCACTTCTATACTAACCTTTCAGTGCACAAAGGCAGGTTGAAGCTGCATAAGCAGACTTCCATGTCCTTGTTTTTTTTGTTACTTTGGTGGCTACACACTGCACTTGGGAAGTACAAAGCCGCAGTGCAGATGATTATGAGAGATATCTGATGCTCAATTAGAAACACACGCCCAAATTCAGCTAAGAGAATCAAGTATCACCTTTTCTACAAACCTGTTAGAACTGCACAAGTCCACCAGATTAACTGGGATTCACAAGAAAGTCCCTGGATAATGTCTGGAGAACAAAGTGGGTGCCAAGGACATAGAGGCCGGCCATTCCTAGTTCAGGGCACCATACTTCCTCTAGGCATTTCACAATATACGTACCAGTCATCTGCTGATTAAACGGCACAATTCTAAAATAAGTCAAATAGCTAGAAGTTTCACTACTGGAACTAAAAGTTTATTTCCATATTCATTACATTGATCTTTGATGCCAGGTACATTATGACTACTTTAACATAGGTGAATACTTATTCTGCTAGGTAGATTAAGGAATGTAAAACTAGAGGAAAATTCTGTTTAAGGTTTGAATTTTGGCAAACAATAAATACATCATAAATCTTCCAAGGCAATCTTTGCTATAAAAAGATTTTATATCAATTTTATAACCGTTCCTCTGAGAAAAAAATAGTCATAATTTGTTAAATATAGGTTACAAATAAATGTTTAGAGTCAACAGTGGAAGATTCCCAATGACCATTTTTAAATAAAGGTATTTAACTGTTCTGAATTGGGAACTTAAAGGTATCAGTTCTTAAAATTGTTTGAAACAAAACCAAGCATGCTGTTTGCTTCTGTATGGAAGAATTAGAATATTTAAGCTTCAGGTTCTGTAGTAGGTTTAGTCTCCAACATGAAACTGATTGAGATGTCAACTGTCTAACACTAAAAACCTTGCTGGTAAAAGCCCAGAACTCATTAGCACCAGGTGACTTGAAGTACAAGATTATTTTTTTACTTAACAAATCTAAACTGAAAAAATTCAGAGTGTCTAAGTACGAAACAATCCAGAAACTAAACATTCACTCAGGGAATCAAGGATACATAACAGTGTCTTTCTACAGCTTTCAAGTACAAAAATATTATGTGGGAAATTTACCAGTTTTTGGTACCATCTAATCATACAATCTGTTCCCCCAGTGCATTGGGTTGTATTCCATCCAAAACTTTTCCCTCTCTCACCGCAGCCCAAAATGCCCCCCCAGTGCTGTTCCTTAGGGACAGGGGACCCAAGGAGCAGCACAAAGCGGGAGTTGAAGAGCTGCTGCAGGAAGAGGAACCTGCACATCTTTTTGATGGGCTCCAATCCATGGTGTGGTAGAGTTAAAACCTTTGCTGACCTTTAATCTATTTTCTGAAAGACTAAATGCAGTTGGCAGGGCAAGCTGCTTTTGATCATGAAAGCCAGGGTGTAGAGAACTAACCAAACCATTGTTTGTAATTAATACATCTCTTTTATGTATAACCAGATACAGTAATAGCAGAAATCTTATTAAGCAAAACAAATTATCAGGACTGGCCATAAGTGGTTTCTTGTATGTATCTTGGTATTTAAATATGATCCTTAGTAAGAATGTTAAAATATGGCTTTTCCAACATTTAAAAGTTATCTTTGTTTTCACATTCTGTGAGACTTTTTGTAAACCATATCTCATAGAATTGATGAAGCCAAGTGCCCCTTCAGCAGCAACCAGAGGTTTTATGCCACAAAGCTAATCCAAGGCCATTATTATACTTCCTCTAGAAAAGTGGTTAAATTTTTCTTTTCTAGGAACTGTCCCGAAATATGGTTGCATACCTGAGAACTTGATATAGTTTGTCAGGTCACATCACTGACCATCTTGTTCTTTAATAAGCAATTCAGAGCATAGGTAAAAAGTGAAATCAAGTTCAATCTAAAAAATAATAATAGTACCTTTCATTCCCTTTTTGTTCTTACAATAGTTAACCTCTGCATAGTGTTCCCTTATAGGGGATGCTACCAATGTAAAAGGAATTTGGCTAGTATGATTTATTAAAATTGTTCTAACCAAAAAATAGCTTAGATGTCTACACAACATAACATCTAGTGACAAAATGGCAAAAATCAATGACCAAAATACAAAGAAGTAAAAAAAGTGAAGTATTCAGCATTTGCTTTAGAGATGTCACAACATGTGGAAAAATAAACCCCCAAAGTGTAGTTACTTTAACACACCACTTCCATAATGGTGTTTTACATGGACACAGGCTGTAGCAGAAGAGGAGATCCCTTAGAGGTTCTGTGGCCCAATCGCATGCATAATTGCTTGGAAGTAACTCCCACTGACCTGAATGGGACTTACATCGAGATAAGCATGCACAGGATTGTGTCCTTACTATTAACACATAAGAGGCGCACTTAACAATCTCCGTGGCAGTAAAAAGTCCTTCCACATTTGGCATTCATTTACATATCTTGCCATCTAGCAAGGTCTATGTATTTTATAGCACTTCACCATTCCACTAAGAACAGAAATATAGTTGTTGACTGACACAGACAGAACAACAATGAACAGTGAGAGCTGTACTTCTGTGGGATCTCAAGGGAGCAATGAATCCTGATTAAATGTTCAAATAGTACAATTGTCACAATAAAACTTTTTAAGGCCATGTTTTATTTGCTGATCAATGGACAAAAAAAGGCAATGAATTCCCCACCCCATGTATTTCCTTGAAAGTCTGTGCTCTTAAAAATCATGAAAAGTTGGAAAGACGCAATTATTGAAACTTTAAATATATTTTACACAATCTTGTTTGTACAAAAATACAAGTTAAATATAAACATAAAGCAATGATACTTTTATGCAAATCTGTTTTGTGGTATCCTACTATATATATATATATTTATATATAAAAGTTCTCAGCTCTGTCGTTTGTGAGGAGATCAATACCAGATTGAATCACTACTGGCAAAAGGCCCCTAGAAGCGCACTGAACATGGTTTACACTGCAAGTATTTTCCCAATTCCATCTTTTCTAAAGATTGGCAAGAAAAAAAATAGGGCAGTGATGTCCATAAACCAACAAATAATTTGGCTATAATGTGGCAAACACAAATACACAGATCTGTACAAGAAATCTTTAGCTATGTAGTACATAATGGTTACACGCATACAAATGTGGAATGAAACTTTAGTGAAGCGTCACTTCCAGCTCACTTGTCTTCAGCTTGGCATTTTCCCTGACGTCATCAAATGAGTAAGATTTCGTTACTACTCCATTCTTAAACACTGTGTGAAGAAGATCCTGCAAGACAATCCCCCCACCAAGTTTCAGTAAAACAATATTATAACACTCAGATTGTTGAAGCTGGATAGACATGCACAGACACAGACAAATAAATGGTCAGGCTTTAAGATACAATGTGGTGAGATCTATTTAAAATATCTAAATGCTCGCCTTTCCCCTGAGCGTGTCTGAAGTGAGCTGTGACTCAGAAAAGCTCATATTGTTACATTTGTCACATCAGAAGTAGCTGCATCTCAGCCAGGTTTCTCCTCTTGAGGATTTATTTATTTTTATTCGTTCAATTTCCATCCCGCCCTTAACCCCCAGCCAGGATTGTGAGACAGGGGCCACAGGCAAACCAAGAGGGCATGAACTGCTGGTTGCTATCTACTTGTTTTCTTTCATCTTGTTACTTCTTTGCCGGTTGGTTCTCCCTACTCCTTCCCCTCTCAACTGTCAGAGCTTGGCTTAGTTTTGATGTAATGCACAATCAGGCTCTTAGGCCTAATAGACCCCGTTGCAAGTAGGCAACTGAAGCTTAAAGCTAGAGCTTTAACTCTTAATACCCCCAACAATTTAACCCTGCATTAAGATAAAACCATGTGTCAATTCACACATACAAACTCATTACTTGTCTTCTCACTTTTTGCTGAAACTCTGAAGTTTCCATTATAAAGTACTGTGTCTCAAGCTATGCTAGGAGATTGTGAAAAACACCAGTGTATATTTGTAAGTAACTCAGATAAGTGTTTAGCAGCGCCCATAGAGATGAGCATGGCAGCATTTCAAGCAATCGGTATAGCATGCTATAAAAGTGACAGCAAAGTTCATACAAAGTATTTAGAAAATATTTAGAAAATGGTGGTACATTAACCAAACTATACCACGCCTCAGAGATTTAGCACTAATCAAGAGCAGGCTATTTTTCCTTCCACAGTTTGCTTGTCTCCCCCCCCCCCCCCACTGGGTGCTGGACACATACTCTGAATTAGCATGCAGTTTTAATCAATATGATTAACCTTCTGAATTGTGGTATATAGTGTTTATCCTGTGTGTTCACAGTTCACTAAAGCGTAACAGCAAGCTAGTAAGATCCTTTCCCTCAGATTTTAAGGCTTCATGGCAAATGCAGTAACCTTTTTTTAAGCCAAGGGTTTAAGACACACATACCTGGCCATATTCAAGATCTTCCTTGCCTTCTTCTAGGGTAACAAAGTCTCCATTTGGTGTCCTGTGTAAAGACAACCTGCCTTTCTTTGATCTTTTGTTGGGATCAGCCACAGGATCTTTAAAGACATTGACCTAAATGCAAAGTGAAAAATGCTGTGAGCAGGGTTAATCCTTTCTCCAAACTAGCTCTCAGACACAACAAAAAGTGAAATCAATGGATTGATTTTCTCTCCCCACCCCCAAGTAAGTGTTACATTTAGAGAACATACCCCAAGACCATTGGTCACCACGTAACTGCACTTGAAGGAGCAATTCAGCAGATCTCTAGTTAACTTCTGCAGTAAAGCTCCACCAGACCCAAAGGTTATGTTCTCAATACTCCATCTCTTCTGTTTCATTCCCTCCACAATCTGTAAGAAAGCAACAGAAGGTATTTTATGAACTTAGCAAATCAGTTATTATATTTTTCCATATCATGCATTTAGCATGGTGTTCTTTTACAGGCAATAGATGTACCTTATGGGAAAAGGAATGGAGCATTGATACTTAGCATGTTGATTGGATTTCCATTTTAAAATGTCATCTGAATTAGTTACAGAAATTCACTGCTGAAGAACTGCATCACTGGTATATTTTTACTGAGTCCAGAAGAGAAAATTAACTTCCGTCCAGGTAGTTTTTTTTTAGAGAAAGAACAGATAAGGCTTCTTATGAATATGATGACACTGACTTTACAGTACCCTCTGGGGATAAATACAACGTGGCCTGGGACCTAGCCTATCAGAGCAGCCTGAAGAGTCCTAAGGGATAAAGAGGTGTGTGGGGAGTGCACAACCATCCGAGTAAAGTTCATACAACATGACCTTTAGATCTAAACCTATCAAGCATCCTCTCTATTCCCAGTACACTTCGACATTTTGAACCTGTTACAAAGAAGTTTCTTTTTAAAATCATTTAACATATTTTCTCTGTTGTATTAACTTGTCCTTCCTCCTACAGGACTCATGACTCTCAATGTACTTATTTTGTTGCTCGTTTTTTAGAGGCTGCAGAGAAGCGTCAAAGGGAGGTGTTTTTAGATATGGGGCTTATTTAAGTTTTATAGTTTTATTGTTCAAGACCTTGGTCTAAGAACTGGAAAAATTAGAAAGATAATGTAGATTGAGAAAAAAAATTAAATTTGCAGGGACTATTTGCTTCGACAGTTACGTTGCATCAGTGTCTCATTGGAGCCTTTTAAATAACTTTGTCAGTTTTACAGCTTAACCAGAATGGTAATTTTATTCCAGCAACAATAAAGAAGACATTGTGAGTTATTTTTAAGTTATCTACTCAGTCTCAGAAGACATGCCATACTGTTTTCATGGAAGTGTCCAGAAGTGTAGAGAAAAAGATCTACACTGAATATCTTGTAAACTATCTTTGGAATTATACAGATGATAACAAGTATATACAAGTAGCGGACAGAAGTCATTAGATAGTTTCAGTATTACATAGCATCCAATACAGTTATGAATAAGTCCCTTCTGCAGGGCCTTCCCAATTCTTTGGGATCTAGTAATGAGTTTATGGGGTCCTCTTGTGACTCAGTTGGAGTAGGTGGGCTGTAGCTCAAGTGCTTCCTGTTATATTTAGCTGATCTTCCACTAGTCATATGTCAGTGTCCTTGAAAACATGCATTTGTTTTAAAGTTGTTTCACTCTGATGTTCCAAGTGTAGTATGTGAACCATCTAAGCAATTAATTACATTATTGTCCAGTTCAGAGCCTTCAAATTATGCTTTTTTGTCTTGAACTGGTGGAATGTATTTCAGATGTACGTGGATTAAATTTTGCAATGTTTTGAAATACATTATATTTTAGAGTAAAATTTAGGGACTGTATCAAGGAGGGCAGGATACATAAATCATTTTTTGTTCTAACATCAGATTTATCTCCCCATTTTTAATATTTCCAAATCAATGAAAAATACACGCAAGGCTGTAAAAAGGTAAAGGTCCCCTGTGCAAGCACCAGGTCATTCCTGACCCACCGGGTCATTCCTGACGTCACATCCCGACATTTACTAGGCAGACTTTGTTTGTGGGGTGGTTTGCCAGTGCCTTCCCCAGTCATCTTCCCTCAACCCCAGCAAGCTGGGTACTCATTTTACTGACCTCGGCTAGAAGGCTGAGTCAACCTTGAGCCGGTACCTGAAACCGACTTCCGTAGGGGTCGAACTCAGGTCGTGAGCAGAGCTTGGACTGCAGTACTGCAGCTTACCACTCTGTGCCACGGGGCTCTTATGCAAGGCGGTACACAACCCAAAAATCCTGAATTCCAGTGTTTAAAGAACAAAATCCAGTTCTTCATAAACTTTTTCAACACTGTTACCAACTATATCTTCTTATACCAATCCCTGTAGATTCAGTGTTTTCAGTTTCCATGTTTTAGCTATATGCATTCTCGCAAATTTATGATAAATGCTATATAATTTCCAGCATAGTTTCCCCACAAACTCCAGTAAAAATACTTGGGAGTTCAAAAGGTATTTCATTACCCAAAGTTTCCAAAAAATATGATCTGCATTTGCTTCTAATTGTCAGACAGCTTCAGAACATATATAGTAGATGTCCTTTAGGGACCTGACAGTGCCAAGATTACTGATGTGTCAGTTGTAACAGTGTTAGATGCCATCTGAAGTACAATTTATAGGAGCTCTCTTCCTTATTCATATTAATCTTATTCATGGTTGTCCCAAATCCATTTTGGTTCCTATAATACACTAGAAATTCAAATAGTCTCCTTCCATTTGTTTAATTTTCTCTTATATTCTGCTTATTGATCATCTGCTTTATACAACTGATCCTGCCTCTATACATCGTCCCATCTCGCCTCATACTTCAAAGTCAAGTTTATTCATATTGTATAAGCCTTTTGTCAACACTATCTGTTTGATCTTAACGGACAATATTGAAATAGCATTGAGTTTAATTGCTGGCAATCTGCAAATTAAGCAAGATTCTACCTGTTCCCACTGGAATTTGGAACTGAACACCCCAATCCGCCTGTGCCAATGGCAAAATGCACTTGTATGCATTAAATCGGCTATCCTGGACATGCATCTAAGGTTTATTCATCAAAAAACTCTTTTATTAATACCTTGGTATCCTGCCATATTTATGCCTTGCTGAGAGTGATGCCTGTTGGCTCTACTGAACACTTAGATGCAATCTGGTCCACATGCTCTCAGGATGCACCCAAATTGCACATTTCTGGCCAGATGTTATATCTCGGATTAATCTTCCATTGTCTACCAAATTGTACCTCACAGTTTAATAATCTAATCCTAGGTAACATACTATCTCTATGGGCATTTCCCAAACACGAAGTCTTACTGATTCAAAGGGTAGCCTTGGTTGCCAAGCAAATTATCTTACAGCACTGGAAATCTCATATTCCTCCCCCGTGTGAATGACTGGGTCAATTATATGTTAGATCTCTGTACATGTAACAGATGAGAGCTCCTGAGACTACTTCCATTTGGCAATATTTTTTGTATCTCTTTGATCTGTGATGCCTCACCTTCTCAACTCGCCAGTCAGCTGGATCCATATTACTGCCTCACCTCCCCCGCCCCATTCTCACTCCCCCCTTTTAAAAATCTCTACTTTTAACTGGCTGTGTTTATGCAGCGTCTTCTATTGTTGATGGGCTATGCTGGGGAAGAGGGTGGGTGATAAGGTTACATAGAGCTTACTGTTAGTATCCTATGAGGAAATACTATTTTAAAAAATCTTAATGGGGGGGAGAAGTCCTACCTCTTGCAATGTGTTGATATCCACCCCATCTCCTTGAATAATTCTGAGGTATGGAGGCAATACTTTATAACCTTTTTCATTCTCTGTAACAGGGAACTTCTTTCCAAGTATTTCTAAAACCTGCAAAAAGCAGAGCAATTTTTTCATTACTGTATTGAGTAACTGGGCTTAAACTTTCCTTGTGACTCTTTGGAGACAAAGTTGTACATTTCAGTTCTAAAGAACTGGAGTGAACTCAGCTGTTAACTTGAACTGAACTTATCAGGAAGTAAAAACCAAATAAATATATTATTAAACACAATCAATTTTTTCAGCACTGCTAAGAACTGGTTACCATACTAATGTTGCATGGTTGGTTTGTTTAGGAAAATAAAAGTACACACTAAAATTTATTTCAGTATGAACTTTCATGAATCATACTATCATTTTTGCAGGAAATTTTTAAAATTAGTGCTGTGAGCTGTTGTGGAAAGGTAGGATATAAGTATTTTTATAGAAAAGAAATAAAATGGCTTCTAAAAATCAGATTTTGCAAAGCCTACTGCAGGCTGCCTGGTAAACCAGTTGGTACATTCCAACCCCTCATCTGGAACTTACTGTGCAATTTTTTCACAGAACTGCTTTTGTCTACCTAAAGACCAGAAAAAAAGGGGGCTCTATTGAGGGACAACAAAACAGCACAAATTTTTTTCAATGCAAATTAAATATATATTAAGTGCAGAAAGTGCAGAATGAATACATGAAAAACGGACAATACATAAAACAATTACAGACTAACAAGAAGAATCTACTCGCCAAGGTAAGTAATATTAATCAATCTGTTTTTCTTTTTTACAGATTTCCAGGTAAGTATAATTATTTCCAAAATGCACTGTGAAGAATTCCACAGTAAGAACAGCCGGGAAGTAATGGACGTGTTGTCTAGATCGGTGTCCACGTTTTGCCAAAGGCTTCGTCAGCTGATCAATTTCTATGTATAATAAAAATTATTTTATATACAATATAAATATTTGTTAAAATTTTTCTATAATAATAAAATCTTCACAACAATAATCAACCTTGGTAACCAATAGAGCATGCCACCCATAAAGGGAATAACTCACCTCAACAGGAATAATGCACATAAATCATAACCATATTAGGTACAGTTTTCCAGCTGCCTAGAGGGCTTAGCAATAGATCAATGTCAAAACGTGTAAGTCAGTATTAGTTGGTATGGATACTAAATTGCAAAAACCAGGTGTAAATAATAAGAACAGTCCAGCTGGCAGGGAGAATTGTTTAAAGGATCAGGTAAAAATTCAATGCTTACAAGAAGCAAGAAAAATCAAGCTCCTTGTTTAATCCTGTAGGGCAGTGGTTGGCAAACTCATTAGTCAACAGAGACAAATATCAACAGTACAATGATTGAGATTTCTTTTGAGAGCCAAATTTCTTAAACTATAGGTGGGTACACTGAATAAAACTTGATATCATACTTAATAATGATCTTATTTATTGATAAAAATTAAATTGTAAGTCCCTGCCATTTCCCCCTCCCCGTCCGGAGTCGTCTACAGCCATAAAAGCCTATTGGTAGACCTGGCCTCCGGCTGAGTCCCACTGGGAGGCCAGGTCTACCCATTGGCTTTCCTGGCAGTAGACCTGGCCTCTGGAGGCCCATAGAAGCCAGTTGGTAGACCTGGCCTCTGAAGGGGGACTTTTTTCCCCTCCTCGGAGTCCAGGTCTACCGCCAAGAAAGCCAGTGGGTAGACATGGCCTCTGAGGAGGGAAAAAAGTAAGTAAGGCATCCATAAAATTAAATCATGACAATGACTGACAAACACTGTACATTTTCCCCATCTGCATTCTCAAAACTCTGCAGGGGGGCTTACTGTTGAGTTGTGCATCTGAGTGGCAAATCCAAGGTAAAACCTCCCATTCATAAAAGGCCAATAACCCCCATGCAGAGTTTTGAGAATCTGGATGGGGAAGATGTGCATCTGAGTGGCAAATCCAAGGCAGAACCTCCCATTCACAAATGGCCAATAACCCCCATGCAGAGTTTTGAGAACCTGGATGGGGAAAATGTGCATCTGAGTGGCAAATCCAAGGCAGAACCTCCCATTCATAAATGGCCAATAACCCCCGTGCAGAGTTTTGAGAACCTGGATGGGGAAAATGTGCATGTGAGTGGCAAATCCTCCTCCTCCTCACCGCCGCCTGGGCTCCTTCCTACCTTCCCTTAAGACCCGACCCAGGACTGCCCTGGGCGGACACTGACGGGCCCTGCGCCCCACTTACCTCCGAGCCTGGGGAAAAGGCGGCGCAGCGACGGCGTGAACGGAGCCAAGCCGCGGTGCCCGGCCGAGCAGGGAGGGGCGAGTGACGGGCCCCCCGACAGCCATCCCCGACAGGAGGGCGGGCCAGAAAGGCATTCTCCTGGCCAGCATACCGGGGCTGAGGCGAGGCCAGGAGCGACCCGGGGCAGGGCAACGCCTCAGCGGGCCGGCGTGCAGACGCTGATGGCTCCAGCACCAGGCGGCCCTTACAACAAGGGAGAGGAGAGCCAAAGTGGAGCGGCCTAGAGGAGGCCCCAGGGGGAGGTAGCTCTCGGGCCGGCCGGCTGGAAGACGGGCCCGGACGGACACCAGAACCCCCCCCCGACCAGACCACCCGCTGGAAAGGGGCGGGGATGGAAACCGGGAGGGCCCTTGGAAGTTCAGGGAAGGTGGAAGGGGCGGGAAGCGCTTCGAACCCCCGCCGGCCAGCTGGGTGGTGGGGAGTCGGGGAAGGGGGGGCTTTGAAGCGGTTTGCGCTGCTGGTAGGCAGCGCGGAGCGCTTCAAACCCCCGCCGGCCAACTGGGTGGGACTGGAAAGAGCAGCACTCAAGGGCTCAAGGAGCCGCTCTTTGACGGCCTGTGCTATAGGGGAGAGGATCCGGAATAAAAATATGAATTTGGTCTTCATTTGTAACACCACCTTCTGTATATTCTGTTGGTCATAGGGTCTTCCCCGATATTGCCAAAGAACGCAATACGACATATCGTTTTCAGAACGACCTTTCTCTAAAAAATGAGAGGTTAACGGCGCTTTTAGCAAGAACCTGGAAACAAATCCACATACCTGAAATTGATGACTGGAAAGAAAAACTTCTGGAATATGCAACCATGGCTAAAATGACTTTTGAATTAAATCCTAAACTCAGTGAATCCACTGAGCAATTTGAGGAGAAGTGGGTGTCTTTTTATAATTACATGAAATGCAGCTAATTTATACGTAATATGCTTAAATGTTATAATAAATTCTGAATTATATTTTTTATCTCAATTAACTGCCAAGTAGAATATGAATTCTTAAAATATTATAAATCAGCCTGATGTAAGTATAATAAACTAAAGATATTCTGTAATTATGTTTTATTTAAAAACCATCTTATAATACTGTATTGTTTTTATAATGATAACACTTACCCCTTCCCCTTTTCCCTTCCTGTACCCTCCAATTATATAAATAAAATAATAATAATAATAATAATAATAATAAAAAACAAAGTTCGGGAGCGTATTCTGGATCTATGTTCACAGATGCATGTTCTGACAGTTCTCACGGTGCTTCCCATGTACATTAATTGACATTTGCAAAATATACAACAAACAACCTGTTTGGATGCAGTTTGAGAAATGGTGTAAAGTAAATTTGAAACCTGTGGTAGTCGAAGTTAGTTATTTAACAGGTAAACAAAGATTGCACACAGAACACGAGCCACATCGATGATGACCTACAGCTGGGGGGAGCCACGATGTTGGAGAAGGCAAATATTCAGAGTTAATCATGAGGGAATCTGTATGAACAACCATATCCCTGATAGTACGAGGTCGGCGCAATCCACAAACGGGGGGGGGGGGATTGGCAACCAGGGATGCTCTCAAGAATATGCCAGTGTTTTTTAATAATATTATTAATTATATGAGAGCGAGGAGAAAATTGGTTACCAAGGTTGATTATTGTTGTGAAGATTTATTATAGAATTTTTTAAAAAAATATTTATATTGTATATAAAATAATTTTTATTATACATAGAAATTGATCAGCTGATGAAGCCTTTGGTGAAACGTGGACACCGATCTAGACAACACGTCCATCACTTCCCGGCTGTTCTTACTGTGGAGTTCTTCACAGTTCATTTTGGAAATAATTATACTTACCTGGAAATCTGTAATCTGTAAAAAAGAAAAATAGATTAATATTACTTAATATTACTTTCCTTGGCGAGTAGGTTCTTCTTGTTAGTCTGTAATTGTATTGTCCGTTTTCCATGTATTCACTCTGCACTTTCTGCACTTAATATTTATTTAATTTGCATTGAAAAGTTCCTTTGTCTACCTAAAGGCTTTCCCCAGTTCAAGAAGGATTATTCCAAAGGAGGCACCAGTCCATTGTAATCAGTACCAATTCCAACAAACTAGTTAAATTAATATTTGTTTTCCTAGGTAGCTGTAGATGAAACGTTTATGATTGTTTATCAAGCACTCCACTATGCTGGTAAACTGAAATCATTAACTTTTATTGGCAAAGCAGAGAGCTGTATCTGCAAAGCAAGGCACTTCTCTTCTGTGATCACGACGTCCAAAAGCCAAGACTGAAATTCCAAGACTTCAGAGAAGGTGCCAATAATCTTTCAACCAAACTCTTGCTTTACTGACACAGGTGACTTCATATACCGTGTTTCCCCGAAAATAAGACACTGTCTTATATTTATTTTTCCTCAAGAAGACACACTATGGCTTATTTTCAGGGGATGTCTTATTTTTATTAAGTATGGTACAACAATCTACATTTATTCCAAGATAGTTAAGTAGTCCGAACT
This sequence comes from Euleptes europaea, assembly GCF_029931775.1. Taxonomy (NCBI): domain Eukaryota; kingdom Metazoa; phylum Chordata; class Lepidosauria; order Squamata; family Sphaerodactylidae; genus Euleptes; species Euleptes europaea. The sequence continues at coordinate 47,372,178 of NC_079314.1, forward strand.
CGGCCGAATAAAGCCATTAAAAACACAATAGCGCCTTTCCGCGGCTCGGGGGGGGGCATTTTTTGGGGTAGAGGTCCCAAACTTTCAGCTTAGCTTGAGGGGACTCTTCTTGCAAGAACCCCCAAATTTTGTAAAGATTAGGTTGGGGGGGGGCTGAGATATGGGCCCCGACAGGGGTCCCCACTCCTTAATGTGCATCTCTGACAATGGGGGGTTGCAATTAGCAGAGCTTGCCGCCCATGCCCAAAGCTCCCAGCCCCGACAAACAGCTGAGCTGCGGGGAGCAAGGGCGGGGCAGGTGCGAAGAAGTTTGCAAACCATGCAAAGCAACACATTTGCAGCCATGCAAACCATGCAAAGCAACACATTTGCAACCATACAAACCATGCAAAGCAACACGTTTGCAACCATGCAAAGCAACATCTGACACCTGGGAGTTTGAAAACTATAGAAAGGAACAGAGGCAGCTAGCTATGCATAAGGAGCAGGAGGGGGTGGAATTTCCCCTTTTGCATCACTCAGGACCAGGCAAATGCATTCTTTAAGTCACAATTTGAAAACCAGTTTTGAGCAAGCATCAAAATAGACCAAACCGATCTTATGAATGAGGGAAAACCTGAGGACACACAACTGAAGCCCCCCCCCATCAAACCAGGGAGAGAGAGACTCAGGGGGCACCCCCCCCCGCAGAACAGGCGAAAGCCCCCTTTGGCTTCCCCCCCACCCACAGAAACTGCTCCCTCCCCACACACACAGACTCTGCTTGCCCCCCGCCACACACACACAGGAGAAAAATTATAGAGAAAAGCCCCAAAATGGATGTCTTCTGTTCCGGGAATGGGCATGGCAGGGGGAAACGGGTAGGGCTACAGGACGAGTGGTCTGAGGTCGAGGAAACTCTCCGGGAACAGCGAACTGGCGGGAAGTCTTGGTACGCTGCATAGCCACGACTATTACTATGTCTTATTTTCGGGGTATGGCTTATATTGCGCAAATGCTTAGAAATCCAGCTATGGCTTATTTTATGGGTATGTCTTATTTATGCCACATACCGTTATAAAGGTATCATTACATCACACAAGAGTTCTATACCATGCAAATGAATGTGGGAAGACAGTGATCATTTCTCAGGTACCTCATTTTCTTATTGTTTGACCAGGTACTAGCAGGGATGGGAAAAGGGATTAATGGTATTAGTGAGGATGGTCTTGTCAACCAATATGTACAGTGTTGAAATACTTCTAGACAAAACAGGGTTTCCAAGTATTTAATTAAATGATAAAGGGTTAAAAAACAAAGCAAACATTACCTTCAGCACAGTATCAAGCGGATTTCCCGAATCTGGCCTAATAATCAGCGGTGCTTCTGCACTTCTTGATTCAATTAAATGCCTTAAATCTTCACCCCATATTTTTTCACAAGCGTTATAAATGTCATAACTGTCACTGACCACAGATACAGGCACTGAAGAAAACTGGGTTACAATGTGTTCAAAAGCATCTTTCTCATGGTCTTTTCCCCAAGCTGTTATGGTACTGGAAAGACAGGAGCTATTTAGTAACTCAAAGTTTGCGTGTCGAGATGTACTTCGCAGAATTTACTGTAACACCAATGCGCTTGTTTCTTCATTTATACTATATAGCAGCTTATACAGTATATGTTTCTATTGGTGACTGGTCTTTTAAAATGTTAACAGGGTACATGCCACTTTCCCTCACATTAGACAGTTCATCCTGTTCTCTGCTCCATGGGATTTATTCCCAAGCTTCTAGGGGGAAAAAAGATGCCTTGCCGTAGCAGCAATAGTGTGAATGGCTCACCCTGAAGACCAGGAACATGCACTCAAGTAACTTGGTTACCAACTGAAATAAGAGTCCTGTCTGGGACAGGATTTTACATTTCATCCATTCATCTCTAGAGCAGAGGTGCACAGCTCACAATATGTGGGCCATAGTGGATCTTGACTGGAGCTAAGTGGGCCATCCACACTACTTGGATTCATTATTGCATGTGACTGTGGGGTGGTGGTGGAGAATTGGATTGCATTTCAGTTTCAGATAAATTTCCTGGGGGGTGGGGTATCAGATCACCACCTCTCAGCTCAAAGCACTACTGAAAGTTGGTGTTCCAACTCTCCTCCTGAGACTTTTTCTGGTGTCCCTGCTCTGGGATGCAGCAAGAAGTTTCAAAACACAGACTCTCCGCTGTTAAATAAGCTGAGACATGACCAAGCATTATTGCAGAAATTTCCTTACTGCACCCCTATTTCAATCATTAGTCATGGGGATGCAACAGAGAAATTTCCCACAGCAGTGGAAGGGTCAGAATGTCCTGTCTCAGCCCAGAAAGCAGCTGACAGCATTCTCAAGTTCTCCCCGGAGGTACACTTCTTGATGCATCCCAGAGCAGGGACGTGATGAGAATGGGGGGGACGGGGACGTGCAGTGGCAATACCTCCCTTCCTAGCCTTAAGGGAGGGGGCTGTGAGCTGCACAATATGGGCCCTCCAGACTGCCTGTTATGTACCCATACATTAGAGAGTCAGGAAGATAGCTTATACTGAAGAGCCCTCTCATATAAAACCATTTCCAAGGGACTTTCTTTCAGAAAGCTATGGGTTAGCTAGGGGTGCCAGCCTCCAGGTGGGAGCTGGAGATCCACTGGAAATACAGCTCATCCCCAGACTACAGAGATCAGTTCCCTTGGAGAAAATAGATGCTTTGGAGGGTGGACTCTATGGCATTGTATCCCACTGAGGTCCCTGTCCTCCCCAGGCTCCACCCCCAAATCTCCAGTTGTCCAACTTGGATCTGGCAACCCTAACTCCCCATCACCTGCAGGTGGCCAGGAGAGACCTGGCAACCCTAGGGGTAGGAAAAAGCAGCACAACCACTAACATTCCTGAAACAGCGTAGAGAGTCAGGCTGAATAACAGCAAGTAGACCATCTACTGGGGATATGGACCAAACTTTCACCCAATAAGAACACTTATCGATTGAAGTTAAAAGACAGTAGATTAGATCCAGCAATCCATGGGCACAGGGACTGTGGATCTTTCCCTTATCTCCCCCCTCATCAGTCCATTCCAACCTTGGGAAAGTGGATTCTTGGGTCATAGGATTCATGTGGACTAATAGCCACATGGGCTGGAGGAGACTGCATTGAGGAAGAGGCAAATTCCAGTCTCCTCTCTCAGCGGCATGCAAGGAGCATGACCCTGGAAATCAACTTTGGTGTGGTCCAATAGGGCTGCTGGGGGAAGGGGAACATGTGAAATATCTTTGCCTTCCCCTGACAGATTGCTGCGTCCAGTCCACACAATATACCACAGCTGCTCAGCATGTTTTGTATGGATGTTACTCACTTAAATGAGTATTGACTGTATTGTCCATTATTCCCATTATTGCATTTCCCTCCTGCACACTAAACATTTTGCTGGGCTCTACAGTCACAAAGGTTTATAATTTCAGTCCCTAGAACTCTTTCTTTATACCTGGCTTTTATTATAGTAGAAGCAGCATTTCATGAAGAGTTCAACATGTTGACAGAGATGCTCAGGTCCTGACCAACCACCAATGCTGACCAGCTATAACTCGTTATATAGTTATGACTAAGAAGTTAACATATAATATGAACTGAGTGCATAAAGAAATGGCACAGAACAAGCCTACTGCATCCGACATCCAGTTTTCTTATTTGGGATCTTGCAACGGTTTTGGTAACACTTCATGGCTAACTTCAATAAAGGCAGAGAACAGTGACATTTGTAACATGAAACCAGCAAAATTTGTTGTGGCCAACAGCTGTCACTGTCTAGCATCAGTCTTGCAAATGACTTAAGCAAAATCTTACATGAATTCAAGTTTTAAAAAGACATGGCATTTACAGCAAGACATGGCATCTTCAGTCAATCCAGATTTACATTGGATTGTAACCAAAGGAAGAATAAGGGTTTAACATTCAAAGTGTCAAGGAAAGAGAAATACCTGTGTTCAGCAGCTGGAATAGAATGGCCTGGCACGGGGTCTTTTGTTCCATAATATTTCTTAATTAAACCAATTCCTGCTACCGTATCAGTTCCTTTAAAGTTCACCAAATGTGCAGATGCTCCTATTCCTGCTGTCTGAGAACAAGACATGACTCCGAATTACAGACAGGCTTTAACCTAAATGGCAATTCTTAGAGATTGTTTGAATGCTCAGCGACCCCAGACGAATAAGTACTTTAATTTTACTGTTGGTCTCATAGTATAAATAAGATGTGAAGTGCCATACTTCTTGTACTGCAGGGTATTACACTACATGACAAAAGAAAACCTAATGCTTGGTGCTAAAGATTTAAGGTGCTCAAGATTTTAGAATGTTATATGAATTTTACATGAAATAGGCACCAAATGCAGTTGGGCCAGAGAAGTCTCACTTCATGATCTAAACTTCTAAACATGAATTGCTCAGTTTAATACTTCAATGAAATGAGAAACCAGTATTACCTCTTGTGAAGAGACTCCTCTGTAGCCAAAGTCATGCAGTTTGTACTCCAGCCCTTCTAAAGCGCCAGAGGTTACTAGCAGGTATTTTGCCAAGATCTTCTTTTGTTCTCTGGAGTTTGTGGCAACAGTGATTGGATACCATGACTGAACAAGAATAGTCTAGGAAAACAGAACATGTTCTGTAAATAAGATAGCCCCTCTTGGCTATCTTCCAGGGGCATAATAATTCAATAACAAGAATTAAAATTATACGTGAAAGGCAATCCTACTTGGTAGTGGTGTAAAGTGCCACAAAGTTGCAGCCAACTTATTATGACCCCATAGGGCTTTCAAGGCAAGAGACTAACAGAGGTGCCTCTGTGTAGTGACCCTGGTATTCCTTGGTGGTCTCCCACCCAAATATTAACCAGGGCTGACCCTGCTTAGCTTCTGAGATCTGAGCCCTCCTACTTGCAGACATGTAAGAAGTTGAGACTGAAATCCATCTGAAAACCCTAAAATCAAATCTGATAGGCAAGATGATACATGAATAGTTTTGAAGAAGTATAGTTATTTAACTTAGTTATTTATATGTAACTTAAGAGAAGGAGGATGACAAGGTGGTGGGGGATATTAAAAATAGAAAACAAGAGAGTCTTGTTGGGGGGGGGGGAAATAAGATGTCAAACATACACACACAAAGTAGCACACTCTTTACATCTGAGCTGGCCAAATGCAGCCTTGCAGCTAATGTATGAGGTGGGCCGGCACCCACATGTCTCGGTCCTCCCCTCCCCCACTGCTTCTCTTGGATTATTTAATTTACACCCCATACCCTCTCCCCACAGGGGACTCAGGGCGCCTTACAATGTAAAGGCCCTTTGGGTGCTAAAGACTGCAGCAGAGAACACCCCACCATCACCATCACGTCCTATGGCCTTCGCATCTGTAATGGACTTCCCAGACCAAGCCATGCACCCAAGTGCCTAAAGGGTTGGCAATCAGGCATGAATCCTGGCAATGGTGGCTGATGTTCCTTCCTTTGAGCCATGTACACAGACACCATGGCAGGGCTTCTCACATACGACCAGGCAGCCACCCTGGTCAATCAGGGACAGTTTTTCATGACTTACCTCAATCCAATTTGTGAGCCAGTAACAGTCTGGATCAGTGTTTTCAACAGTGAAGAGTACATTTCCTCTGGGAATGACAGAGCCCTCAGGGACAGCCTTTACTTCTATTGGAAGATGCCCTTCATACTTCTGTTATATAATAGGAAACATACAGGATTAGAAAAGTAGGGTTAAATATGGCCATTTATCTTTCTGGATGAAAAACAGGCTTTATTATCAATGACTGCTCTTATTTGACAATAATTCTTTTTAAGTGGCAACAAAGCCATTGTTACAAAAATGTGCAACGAGTTAAAGAACACTAAGGGTACATCTAGCATGCAATTAAGTCCTCACTTTCTCTTCTTGCAATTACCATGCAGGTAGTTATTTTATTTCCACGTTAAGAAAGCTCAACACACATCCAAAGCTTGTGTATGACATTACTTCACAGAGCAAAATAATGGTATTGTCAAGCAATTTACAGCAGTAATACCAAGACCACGGTTACACAGCCCGGATAACCTACGAGAACCAATTTACAGCAGTGTTCACAAGAAAGCTTCCTTCAGAAAGCATGGACAGCTGGTTAGAACCCACAGGGAGGTAGATCTCTGACTCCTCAGCGTACACTATGATTTGCTCGGGGAGTTTCAACTCATCCTGGCTTTCACCAGTATAATGTGTTGAGACAACTGTTTCCCATACTATCAGTGCCATTAACCAAGAGGTATAATACTTGCAAAACAAAAGTTGTGAAGTTCCTTCAGAAACATCATCATAAATTGCTAGTCTATATGGAAATGTTCCCCTCCAGCTGTGCTCCCATGCATTTTACTATGCAGTATCAGAAGCAAAACCCCATTTACCTGGAAAGCCCTACTTGGCATTTGAAAAGGGTGAACACTGCTTTACTGTGAAATGTCTAAAAAAGAAAAAGTCAGCTGCCGGCCCTATCACATTGAACTCAAGAAGCTGAGCACCTGACAACTGTAGTCTCAAAGCGTAAGCAAGATAAACTTTCGTTTGATTAGCCATATGCCTGACAACTATTCAGAAGAACAAAAGCAGTGTTCTCCTACACTAGACTTCTTTTTACCTCAAGAATGTAGTTCCACCCCTTTTCATTGAAGACATCATCTTGAAAGTGTTCCTTGTATACCTCTTTGGCTTCCTGAATTTTTTCTTTGGTTACCACTTTGCCTGTGATCAAGAGCAGTTTAAATGTTATGACCAATATGTAACCAAGCATTGGAATATGAACATGCCTATTGAAAGTTGATCAGATCTAATCACATGTTGCTTTATAGATATATTTTGTAGTCTAGAAGCTGACTACATTGTGCAAAGGTTTTGACTTCTTGGCCACAGCCAGAGAAATTCTGTCTAGCACAATAATCGCCTGGCATTGCAATTCTATGCATACTTACTTGCGAGTATACCCCACATACTCAGTAGAATTTTCATATAAACATGTATAGTATCCTGATCCTATGAATTCATAATTTGGAAATGAGTCCCACTGGTTTAAGTTGAAGATATAATTGATAATTTGGTTGCAGAATGAATCACAGAACTAGTTATGGGTATAGCAAATATGCTTAAACACTATCGATTGGTAGATAATCACTTGCAGTGAGGAAGTTATCCATGGCATGTCACCCATGATATGTAACCAAACGAAGGCTACAATTCCCAAATGCTAAATCTAATGCTTTTAAGTCTTGGTTACCTTCATTTTATAGTTAATAGGAAAGAGACTACTCTCGCAATTTTCCTCAGATTGGAATAAATCATAGAAGTGGCAGTCAATATAGCATCTAGTGTCTGAATCTGAGGAATACACTGAGCTACCGATCTCAGGTTGATCACACCACTGCCTGAGGTTGCACAAATCTCACAGGAAGCTATTACACACTGTAGCCACAGAGTTCGATATAAAGAGCTACACAGTTCTGCACCAACTGACCTTCCACAAGTATCATAGCTTAGTCTGAAGTTGTCCTCCATAATGAACTGTGCTTTCATATTTGCATGGTTATACAAAATACCATTATTTGGACCAGCTTTCTTAATTCACATAGCTCAGATTTATAATTATGCATTTGGCAAATTAGCGGCAGTGGTTTGCTCTCTTTTAGCAAATATATGCACAAGCTGAAACAGTAATCTAATTCCTTTTAGCAAACGGAAAGCATAACACGAATCAGATATTTGGCCACTTATGCCTTAAACAGTATTAGAAAAAAGGTTTATGAGAAAGAGAGTTGAAATGGATAGATATTATTCTTGGTACTAAAATTCCATTTATTATTCTTGGTATTAAAATCCCATTTAAGCCTAGTTTTGACTAGATATAGTGGGTGGAAATTTTTCCAGAAGATTTTTAATGTTATTGTTTTTAAAGATTCATTGTTCCATTAAAAATAAGAATGAAAGTATGCTATCATTGATATTCAACAAGCTTATCAACATTGTAATTAATGTATTTCAGATGATTACATTTATGGATTATGAGAGTACATATATGCTTTATTGATTTGTAAACTGGGACAGGGGCATACAACACAAATACAGAATATAATCCAAACAGAAATCAAGTCATGAACACGTCATCAGCTGTGCAGGTCAAATTAAAACCACAGCTACAATTCTTATTTATATGTCTCCTTTCACATTGTACAAGGGATGTTATAATCTCTAATCTGATATGAAACTCACACATAATCCATGTGATACTATACAAAAGGAGTGAAACTGAGATGCCCTAGTGACTTCCATGGAAGTGTTAAATCCATGAATATCCTGCTCATTTTTTGGGTGTGGTAAAATTACAGCACAATCCTATGAAGAGTTACTGCAGGCTGAGGCAAGTGATTTCAGTGTCATTGGGCAGGATCTAGATGAAATTTTCCCGTGGCAGAATAGAACTTCCCTGCCTCTCTCATCCCACAGCAGGCCACCGACCGCCACAAAATTATGCTTCTGGGGTACAGGGGGCCCCAAGGAATGGCATGAGGGGGGCTTGCAGCAGGAAGGGGGAACCAGCAGAAATTGCAATTTAGTCTGGATCCAATCCAATGTATCAACAGGTTTTTTTCTTAAATTCAAAGGAAAGTACAAACTATATCATCTTTAAATTTGTAAGTAGTATTCCAATAATTTCTGCATAAAGCTCTGAATTTACATAAACATAACATTTAAACTATATTTGGATTTTTTCCCTAATCAAATATTTCAGTTCAAGTATAGGTATACTTAATTAACAGGGGTACCTTTTAAACAGTCCTTATTAAATGTATCAAACAAATATGCTAAATCAAATCATGTTCTATGGAGCACTGGAAACTTTTCCAATTCATATTTTTCTAGAAAACCCTCATAACTGTTTTTGACATTCATATTTAAGCTGTCACAAAAGAACTTAAGTTATCTCAAAAAGATTATACATCGTTAGTGCTGAACTCTTTCTTTCAAGCATTAACAGAACCCCAGAGAATATAGCATCACTGCCCTCATATTTAATGCATGTATTCCTTCATTCTCAACAGTTTTTCAATATGCGTGTATAGGAACTACAGGTAAATGCTGCAGTCTTCAGTTAAGGACTTTTAGAAGCAGGACTGGAAAAAATCCTGCCTCAAATCTTGGGAACCACTACTGCCAGACACTACAGGGGAAGATGACCATTTCTGTTTCAACATATGGGAGTCCTTACTAAAAAAGACTTCTGAACACAGATCTTAGGCATAAAGCCATTATGTGCAAGTTAGAAAATATTACCATTTGTGAGTTTTGTTTCACCATCAATTCAGAGATACAAGTAATATTTTAAAAGCTGTTCCTATGAGTTTTCTGTTTCACCATCAATTCAGAGATACAAGTAATATATTTTAAAAGCTGTTTCTACTGTTTAATTGGAGGCTTTATGGTGATCTATGTTCAAAAACTATGGTTAAAATTCTAGGATGGAATACCTTTTAAGTACTTATGAAGAATATACTGCAACCCATAAAAAACAGTTTCCTCATATTTCATCTTCCTTAATTTGGAGTTCTCTGTCTTCTTTTCACGACACTCAAAGTAGGAATAAACTTTGCTTGTATTGGGTGGATATTGCTTATAATGTGTCACCTGCATTAAGAAAAACCTCAGTAAGAATTTGAAACATTTTACTATGTACAAGAAAAAATATCCAAAACAGGCTAGACTTGTGTCATGTATCTTTCAAGAAAGGATCCGTTTTGTCCTTCAGCCTCTAACAGCCTGGCAAGCTCAAAGTGACCTAACCTTTTCTGGCTTTGGAACAAGGACCATTTTATCATTCCATCCCTTCTGCTGTCGGCATACAACCAAAGCACTCCTCCCTCTGGTTTCCAGATGCTCAAGAAACAGACCTCTGCATTATTGCCTTATGAGCTTCTCTTTCCCATAGCTTTTACATTTCCCCCCCCCCCCACAACAGAGAAGTAAAACTGACCAGGATTCTGAACAAACTGAAAAGTGATAAAGTTCAGACAATTCTCACTCCCTAGTTCCACACTGAAATCTTGTAACAGCAGCGATACAACAGTATGCCTGTAGAGACGACGCTATTGTTCAGGATCTGCAGTTTTTAGTGGACAGGTACACACCAAGTAATACAAGCATTACTTGCAACTGATTATTTTGGTGGGAATGTGTTTTATCGGGGCCATCATTGCCAAGTATAGCTATATGTTCCTTATTTGTACTGGCAGTCTAAAGAGCTTTCCCTTCTCACTGAGTGAGGACCTTTTAAGACTTTACATGTCCATCATGTTAAATTGCCAGGTTACGGAGAAGAGCAATATATGAACAGCAGGACAAGAATTTTATTCCCAAATATGAGCTTTGCTGTACCAACAGCTGAATTTCTACCCATTTCATTACTATACTTTGTTTTATGAAAAACAAGACTACGGGGATTGTTGCCAAAAAAACGCTTAAGAAAGCCAATTTTTTAGTTGATACGTTTGATAGAGTAGATTTCTATTAGTAATTTGAAGACGTTATCATTCCACTAGCATATTGTGTAAATTTTACAGGAAACCACTCAAAATGGGCTAATTTTGCACAAAGAGCATCAGTTTTATGATATTAGGGGATTTTCCAGCTCATTTTAAAAATAGTACTTCTGACACTTTCAAGACAGCAACATACACTTTTTCCCTTACCAGAAACACTAAAGCTGTAGGTTAAGGGGGAAAAAATTATATTATATATTATATATTATTTATATTTATTTATTTTTTGCATTTCTCTCAGCTTGGGCAATGAATTAGACTGGTCAGTTTCACTCTCTAATGCGGTAGTCTTTGGGTTTCCAACACTGCAAGGGAATGTTTGATAAGGGTTAAAAAAAAAAGAACAAAAATATTTTCAATCAGTTTTAGAACTAAAAATCCTAAATATTGTGCTTGAAGTATATGGCAACGTACAAAGAACTCTAAAGGCAGTACAGGTATGTTTTGTCTTTTCTCTTGTAAGTGCTGTTGTGGGTTTGGCTCAGAGCCAAAGGCAAGGTAGAACTTGATTAATAGGATGGACACACTAAATTATGGTGTAGTTCGGTCATGTACAATGGTAGTATTTGCAAAACAGACTAAAGTCTACCTTGTGATGTGTTGAATCACAGCTTATATGCAAAACAAAACCAATACTATCTAGAAAGAAACAAGTTTATATTCAAGATCATGGTTTGATGGAATGATTTATTCAGTGTTTTAAATGGTCATGTGATAAAAATCTTTGTTTGCTTAATACCAAATTTCAAATTAGAGTCACACTTAAAATCATACCATTGAACATGAAGTTTCACTCTGATGAAAAGTGCCCAAAATGAAGACCTTTGGTCAAGCAGCAATGTTATTTTTTCCATTTCATAACATTCTATGTTTATTTTTAAAGCTTTATGTCAACACAAAATGTATTTCAAAAATAAAACAAATAACATTAAATCATTTTGTCTGGTTTATAATCCAATAACTAGAACAGGGGCTTAAATGAACTATGCATTGCAATGTACAGCACCTCAGGACTATGAACAAAACCAGATATTTAAAGTCAAGGAAAGCTCACACACTAGCCTACAACATAAAAGTCACAGTTCTGTCAACTGAATACTACTTCCATTGCAGAATCTGGCATGATCCTGCATTAAGCAGGGGGTTGGACTAGATGGCCTGTATGGTTCCTTCCAACTCCATGATTCTGTGATTTTAATGAAGAAATATTAACATTAAAATAATATTAAGATTCAATGGAAAACTTTTTAAAAGTTTATTCTGTTCGCATTCACCCAACACACTTCCAGCCCATTAATACTATGCTGTACAGATGCTGTTACTAAATATGATGCACACTAAATGTCATTTAATTATTTAATTAAGGGTTAAAATTTTTTGATCTTATATAATGCTGGGAAACCAATATGTGGGCAACTGAGTCAGTTCTTTTTCTTTCTTCTGCAATACAATAGAGTGCTTACCCTCAAGCCAATAAAATGAGTAATGTCATTACGGTTAACATTCTTCAGCTAAGGTTGCCATGTGCATTCCGATCTAGGCATGTTTACCCATCTACACTTGGTAACCATTATCCATGCTTTTGTAACCTGCTGGCATGACTGCTGCTAATGTGCTCCATAGTAGGGCTGTCTTTGAAAAATATTTAGAAGCTGCAATTAATACAAAATGTGGCAGCTCGTCTGTAAACTGGGAAGGACACCTTGACTTTATAACTATATGTGGGTACCTGCAAGACTTTTTTTGTCCCCCTCCTCACTTGGGCACCTACTTGTCCCCCAGCGGAGATGCCACCTGCCTAGTAAATGCTGCTCCAGCTCTTCTCTTCCCCACACCACCCAAAGATGAGCCTTGTGACTTGGGGGGCGGGGAAATCCCCTGGAAGGAAAGCCACTCGCTGGCCAGCCTGCTCAGCTGCAGCCCCGCTGCCTCCACCTGCCTGGCTAATGTGGCAGCGGTGGAAGGGGGCTGTAGTAGAACCTACTCCCCTGCTTTTGTGTTATGCATTAATATTTTCTTATTAATACCAGATTTTTATCAATTTTTGTAATTTGTAATAGTTTTTATAGATGATAATCTGAATTTTAAAGTTGGACAATCTGATTTACTAACTTCTGGCTGGTCAAATAGAGAGTATGAATAGACTTGACTTGACCCTACTCCCCCTCTAGCTCAAGTGGAGGCAGGGGAGGCTCCTGCTCCTCCTGCTCCATCCTAGGTAGCTTAACTCTCCTTCTCCCTTGTCTGGCTCAGGCAGGTGTGTTTACATGGCAGCTCCAGCGGCGCCTTCTCCTCTTTCCTTGATACTGACCTACAAAGGCAAGGCAGCAGTGAAGGAGCTGCTATTGTCCCCATTCACTGTCTCTATCAATCCACATGGTGGCAAAGTTCAGAATTAAATACATTATTTTGAATGAATTGCACTGGCTATTTATTGACATGGTGCTGGTTTTAACCTTCTTGTAGCTGCAACCCCAAATGTGCCTCCTGCCCATTATAACCAACAGAGCAGCTTTTTATTTTATATATCACAAACTCAGCCTTTACTGGTTGTCATTTTAAATTGATCAAGATGATCCAACTCCCTTTTGTCTAGAAGCCAGTTCCACCTTGCCCATCTCCTCCTTGTTAAAAAACAAACAGAAGCAATTGTCTAGTACATGGAAACTTCCTTGTCTTCGTACTTTAAGGGCAAGCTGCAAATTCTTCACTTGCTTGTTTACTGTTATTCAGTCATTCCCCTATCTAGATGGATGTGAAGTATCCAATAGTCTGTCTACATCAAATTGCTGGTGCTGATCATTCTAGAGATGCTTGATTTACTCCTTTTAATGGCTGTCTTAATTCTGTCCCTTCCAAGTTCCAACCTTGCTTAGCTTCTGAGATCTGACAAGATCGGGCTATGCCATGCCATCTTTCCTCTACCACTGTGTTACTATTTGCTATTTTTAGGAACTTTCTGCTTTGTACATTTTTTAATTCTATGTAAGCAGGGTGGATAAAAAAAAATCAATGATTTTTAAAAATCTGATTTTTAAAATTTATATTGGGTTTTTAAATAACATGCTTTTTGAAGAAAAAGCTATTTAAAGATAGTTTTCTGTTTAACATATAGTGCAAAGGTTACATCATGAAATAAGGATTATTTTTTAAATTATGTAGCATGATGCTGTGTATTGATGCAATGTTAATCCTACTGCTCCTTTGCAAAGCTATGTACACATAACCCTTCCCTCTTAAGTGCTAAGTTTCAAGAAGTTAAATGAATAGAAGGTTGTTTGGAGTGGATTAGATCTTCACAAGAAACGAAGTGTGAGGAGGAAGGGGCAAGCAGTAAAAATGATAAGTGAAACCTTTTGAGCAGAATTCTCCACAAGTCTTGGGATCTTTCTGTGTATAGCCTGAGGTTTATGGTATTAGTCACTCCCTGAATGAGAAAACCTATAATGGCAGCAGGCTGTAAAAGAGACATTTGGAAATATATTCATGAAGTTCCTCTACCTATGGGTAAGTCAGGCATGTGTGCAAAATGCAAAGACTGCAACAAAGAAACACAAGGACTGGTGGCCCGAATGAAACAACATCATGTGAAGTGCTGTTTATGTAGAAAACCATGATTTAAATCTAGTCTTACTGACTAGTGATTTAAATCATGATCAAATTTACCCTGCATGTAAGCACCTGGTTTTCTTTTTATTGTCCTTTTGATTTGTCCCACTCTTCCTCCATACATTAATACTGCTCTATATGTGCTATCAAAGTTTGTTTCCCAATAATTGGGGGTGTCTTGTTTCTCATATAGCACACTAATAGGATGTTTCAGCTGCCTAAAATGAATAATTTGATGGCAATTTATTTTATAGGCTTTGAGTGAATCAGAGAAAGATGGTTTAGGGCAGGGGGCTCCAACCTTTTTAAGCCTGTGGGCACCGCTGCAATTTTTAGAGTGGGTAGTGAGCACCACCCTGAAAGGGCTGCCACAAGAGGTGGCAAACCCAAAATTACTGCCTGAGGTGGAACCTCACACTCCTGGGAAGAAGGGAATTCTGAAGGAGGAATGCCACGACTAAGTGCTTACCATGCCCAAGTGCTTACCAGTCCTCCTCATCCTACAGTGGAAAATACTTTCATTTAAAAGAGGGCAGCCAATAACAAGCCCTGCCTTACAACCGCCCCACCCACTTTCTGAAAAGCTCAGTGGACACCAAGGAAAGTACTGATGGGCGTCATGGTGCTCATGGGCACCACATTAGGGAACCCTGGTTTGGGGTACAGGAGTTTAGGTTGTAAAGCACTCTCTGTAATCATAGAGAACTGGGCTTATGGTCACAATCCAATTATGCATCCATTCTTTTGCTACTACTCTAAAACACCTGTATAACATCACTTCTGTCTCCAAATTCTGCTTCTTCATTGAAGCCTTTAATCTTAGACAGGACATGAGCTGAGCTGAATTTGCATATATCTACCTCATTAAGCACTGTCTCTAAAAGTTGCTTCTCCAGTACTTAACATTTAGACTGTAAGATCTTCGAGGCATGGGCCTACCTTTTTTGCTTAATGGTGACAGTTAAGTTTTTCCTGCTTGCTAGAACAAGATATTTTACCTTTTCAGAGGATGTTAGAGATGTCATTTAAATTGTTAAGAGGGCATATACGTGCATGCTAAATTTCAGCCCCCTGTACCAGGTCCCTAGAAGCTAATTTGTTGTGGGAGGGACACATATCTTGACATGCACCAGCATGAGTAAGTGCACTAACACAGAGACACAAAAATGCTAGAGCACTGCCTCCTTTTTATTCCCCATTCACAATCACCTCTACACAGAGAAAAGGTTGATGAATGAGTTTCAGCTAGGATTAGCCATTTGACTGGCAAAAAAATCTGGTCAAATATCTTTAAAATGTTAACTTTATTAGGTACAGATAAATCATCAACAGGTTTTGTATTTATGCTAATCACAAAATAGTTAGGTAATGAACTGTGTAACAGTGAGATTAATTCCTTAATTTTTAATGTAATGTATTTATATGGGCATTGCTGTTTGGAACTGCTCGCAGTTATAACAGGTGACCAGTAGGAGACACTTTCCCTGCTGTGTTTGCTCCTGCCGACTGCCCTAGCAAACACCATAGTGAAACAAATAGTGCTCGTCTACACTGTGGTATTCTTGGCTCCACGTCAAATTGGCAATGAATTGACTATATTTGACTGGTCAATTGACATGCGTGGCAACGCAATATGTACCTATTCTATTATAACCAGGCCCACTGTAAAATTAAAAATTAATTTAAAACATATACTTATGATTAGAAACTAGTACAGGACAAGCTTCTGGAGCATAAAATAATGCAACACACTGGTGGGGAAAGACCCTCTGCAATGTATACAAAAGATGTGGCTCAGCTATAAAAATAGAGATGTTAAAAAAGACTGTTCCATTTTCAAGTGTGAATTGTTGGGAGGGCATGCTCTGCCAAGTACTGTGGACGATGCTGGCACTGTATAAATATTGCAGGTAAGCTCATTTGGATACGTAAGTGCATCGCAAAATGAAACCAAAAGTTATTTCTATATTCTGTCTGTTATCCTATTACACTATTAAACAAGTTTAAGCTTTTCTTAACCCAACGTTATTCTTGTCAAATTTTTCATTGCTCAAGAGTTTAAGAAACAAGTGTCAAATTCAGATGCTCCAATGTGATTGTTAGGGTGATTTGGCTTTATCTGTATCCTGCTATTCCTTCGAGGAGCTCAAAGTGGGGGATGAGCCCTTCAATAGTCACCTGAGAGAGAAGACATGCAGTAAAACAGTAGCTTTGAGTTACTCACTTAACTTTTTTAAGGAAGCACTGGCATCCTAGCCTTTGCGTACTATGTTACACAAACTCACTTTTTATTGATTATTAGATGAAAAACTATCTTGGGCACAGAGAGTGATGGCCCTTGTCTTACTTAACAAGAGGTCCTCAAATATATATGTAGGCAAATAACACAGTTTAATATGAAAATGCATCCAGTATATATAACACATGAGGGATGCAGTTTATGTGGAGCAGCAAGAATTTGTACAGTTTTAAAAGTCAAGATCAAGCCTCTCTTAGGCTACGTTTTCATGAAGATTTCTTGACATTATTATCCAAAAAAAGTTATATTTTTCTAGCACAAAAATGTGCAGCATTTTAACTTATCACTAGCGTTTTAACATAAAGCACAACCCCACATGCTTAACTCTCCTATTTATTTATTTAAAACATTTGTTAGCTGCCTTTCTCCCTTGTGGAACACAAGGCAGCTCACAATATAAATAAAACATGAAAAATGCAATAAGAACAACAATTATAATGTCCTGTTGAAACAGACGGAACATAAAAGACCAATCTCTGGCTGGGCTGGACCTAAAAGGCGTAGCATAATACTTGTAGGGCCTACTACTACAACAGACAAATTACTGAAACAGGTTTAATAAGGAACATGACTTGAGGCCTTGATTTTCGTGGCAAAGTACACGTCTGAAGTTGCATTACCCATAAAACAGTACAGTACTTTCCCTCAACCAGAGGTTTTCCCTCTCCATTCCTTTTGCAATCAGTGGAACTACATAGTTAAATGCTTTCATAATCAGTACCCGCAGGGGTTGTATAATCAGTACCCACAGGGGTTGTACAACTGATTTAAGTGAGTTTTGATCTTGTTGGCATTAGAAATGTTTTCTGTTTCATAACCGTCAGATCTACTTTCATTTCTGGTTTCAAGCTTTTCAACACCAACAATTGTGTAAGGGAATTAAACTTTGGAGACCGCTAGAGCAAGATACTGTAATTATAATACAACAATTTAAACAATTTAAGTTTTAATAAAGTACACATTAGAAGACAGTGAGAACCCAAAAGGCAGCAACAGCCAAATCCTCTGCAATTTTTTTTAATTATCACGGGAATTTTATCTCCAGTTTAAACTCATTAATATAAACTAATATAAAATTTAATTTATTTGATCCCCTAGTGTGGTAAACAGTATTTTTAAAAAGAGCCCAAGTCTGTTGTCCAAGTTCAACAGAAACTGCAAAAGATGAGAAATACTGTTTCCTAGCCAGTGCGGAGTAGCGGTTTGTGCTGAAGTAGGACCAAGGTCCAAATCCCTGCTTGCTATGAAATTTACTGGATGACCTTGGAGCCAGTCATATCTCTCAGCCTAACCTACCTCACAGGGTAGTTGTGAGGAAAACAGGAAGAAGAAAGAACCATATAGGCTGCCCTAAGCTCCTTGAAGGGTGGGATAAAATGCACTAAATAAAACAGCATTAAGTGTTCTTTGTTTAACTGTAGTAAAGCTCTCTATAGGTGAGGAGACCGAACCTATTCTATTGACAAAGATCCACAACCATGCTTGCTTTGGGAACAGTACAATATTTACCAGTTAGAAATCTGGCTTGATTTGAGGACAAATAAATTTTAAACAATTTAGACAGATCTTTCCTTTAACACTGGCATTCCCGTTTTCTACCACCTGTCAAGTAAAGATAGTACCTTTGCATTAGCCTACTAGCTGAATGAAGCACCATTTCTAAGACCCACCCCCAACTTCATCCAGTGAGAATTAGCATAGAGAAAGAGGGAAAAAAGAATAAAGGGCATAAAGGCTGAGGTGCTGAGCCAGCTCCTCCTAGTCACAGGGTTCACTTTCGATATTGCCCAGTCCCCCGCCCTCTCTTTTTTCTTATTAGTAGAAACTTTACAGCATGAGGGCAGCGACTTGGGTCCATAAGATCCCTTGCCCATTCTTCACCTCCGGCAGCACACGTGCACGCTGAAACCCTAATTTCTACCTTTGTCTCCAATTGTGAAGAGACGAAATGAGATGAGGGGGGGAGGGGAGATCAGGCGCCAGAACAAGTCAAGAGTTTCGCTTTCCTCCCCTTCTCCGCCACACACACACACACCTCCAATCATGGCGGGAGGGGAGCGGATTCCCATCGACACCCCACCCCCATCCCAATCACCTTTCTTTTCCAAGGTAGCAAACGTTACAGGAAAACGCAATCGGAAGCGACCCCTTCCACGATCCCCAAAGGGTCTTACTGCCCAGCAAAAGCGTGGTTAGGATCAGAGTCTTGCAGCGGAGAGGCGACACAAAAGACCGAGGTGCGTCTTTTCGACTCCCGCCCCCATTTAAAAAAAGAAGAAGAAGTGCGCGGCGGCGGCAGAAGCTCCCCGCTTGCCAGGCGAGGAAGAGCCTCTGCTCCCATCAGGTGCACGGGCTACAAGGGCAAGCGGGCCTACCCTTCCCCTCCGCCCTCTTTTGGCAGGTCCCTTAATGCAGGCATGGCCTGCGAGCCATCGCACACGTAGTCCCAGGCGCCATGCAGGTCCTCGATGCCTGAAACGGGGGGGGGGGTGGAAGAGAAGCATGGTGCGGGGGGGGGAGAAGGACTAAGGAGTGGGGAGCGGGATGGAGGAGACCACGACTGGCGGGGATTAAAGGGGAGGATGGAGAAGAAGCCTCCGATGCACGCCGCGACCACAGCCCATCGTCAGGGCTCTGGACGTCCGCCTGCCCTCCCCCCCCCCGCCGCTTGATCACCCCCCTTTCTTCCCGCCCGTCTCCCCATAGGCTTCACCCCCCAACCTTGTAGGAGTCGGTCGCCAGGAGAATGTTGAACTCCGCTCCCGCCGCCGCACTTTCCATGGCGCCTGAGGAGAGGGGAGGAGGGCACGAGAGCCCCGGCCGCCAGGAGGAGGAGGAGAGAGAGAGAGACGCGCCGCCGGCAGTGGCCTTAGCCTTTCTCCCTCCGCTTTCTATCCTCAGTTGCCCGCTGCCAGGCGGCCGAGAGGCGGGGCCAGGACGTCACGGAGAACTGTCCCCGTCCCCGCTCTTCATTGGACGCCGTTCCCCCCATAGGGGGAGTGGGCGGGTCAGGCGGTGAGGTCAGTGGGAGGAGGGATCGGTGTGTCCGTCAATTGGCCCGCATCCGACGGCGAAGGGGAGGGGAAATGAGAAAGACGGCCAGTGACGTCACGAGGCTGGTCTCCTCTGCCGGTGCGCGAGTCCCCAAAGGGACAAAAAAAGGGGGGGGGAGCGGAGCTGAGGAGTTGACGTCACAGGGATTGACGCCTTATTATTTTTTTTCTTCTCTCTGGTTGGTCGCGATGGTTTGGCAAAAAGGTGGGGAGGAAACGCGGCAGGGAGCGGGATGGCCGCGGAGGAATGAAGCGCGCGTGGCGGAGGGGGGCCCTCCCTCCCTCCCTCCCTCCCTCCCTCGAGCTCCAGTTTCGTTTCTTCAGCGCCGCGGCCTTGAGGGAAATGGGAAATGAAGCTGGAGCGCGAAAGAGCTTTGCTAGCGCCAAGGGCGCGTGACGGAGGAATTTGCACGTGTGCTAAGTGTAGGTGGTGGTGACCCTGAGAACGGCGATGCGCGCGTGCGCAGCCTTTAAGCGTGTTAATTCAGAAGTCCTGCAGGGTTCGGTGATATTTTAGTCCCTTGTGTTTAGTCCCGGTGGTATTTAGTCCTCTTTCCATATCTGCCTTCATGAAGGAGAATGAGGTGTCGGGCTACACCGCTTCAGACTTAGCGCGTGTAAGCAGGAGTCACATTTTGACTTCCTCCATGTAAAAACTTAGTGCAAACTAAAAATGAACCTATAAGGTGGAAAAGGGGCTACCTATCTAACTGGGCCTTCCCTCAGGCCTGACCTACCCATGTAGCTCAGTGAGGGGGTAACGACAAGTCGCTTCCGATTTATGGCGACCCTATGAATTAATAACTTACAAAACGTCCTAACATAACAGCCTTGCTCAGGTCTTGCAAATTGAGATGGGTACCCAAAAGGTTGGGTGAAATAAGACCTAAATAAAACAATGAAATATATTTATTATAAAGCACGTATTAAAATAAGAGTTTTGGTTTATAATGAGGTGCACGTTCAATGTTATGCCAGCCTGGTTTTAAATATCAATCCTGTATTTGTTGCCATATGGGCTTGTTTTTAATATATGCATAAGCACTTCATAATAACTACATTTCATTGTTTTATTTAGGTCTTGTTTTACCCAAACATGTGGGTACCCAACTTTGTTTTTTGTTTGGCTCTTTCCCCCCTCTATTTCGTCTTGCAAATTGAGAACCATGGCTTCCTTAATAGAGTCAGTCTCTCTCATATTGGGTCTTTTCCTTCAACTTTTCCTAACATTATTGTCTTTTCCAGTGAGTCTTGACCTCTCATGATGTGACCAAAGTACAAAGCCTCAGTTTAGTCATTTTAGCTTCTAGGGAGAGTTTAGGCTTGATTTGATCTAGAGCCCCCTGATTTGTCTTTTTTGGCAGTCCATGGTATCCGTAAAGCTCTTATCCAACACCACATTTCAAATGAATCAACTTTCTTCCTGTCAGCTTTTTTCATTGACCAGCTTTCATGCCTGTACATAGTAATAGAGAATATTACAGTGTGAACTACTTTGATCGTAGTCCCTGGTGACACATCCTTATACTTAAGGATCTTTTTTAGCTCCAACGTGACTGCCCTCTCCAGTCTTAAATCTTCTGATTTCTTGGCTGCAGACTCACTTCAGTTCATGATGGAGCCAAGGGATAGGAAATCATTTCAATTTCTTCATCGTCAGCCTTAAACTTGTATAATCCCCCTGTAGTCATTACTTTTGTCTTTTTTATGTTCTGCTGTAATCCTGCTTTGGCACTTTCTGCTTTAACCTTCAGCAGTAGTCATTTCAAGTTTTCACTATTTTCTGCCAGTAATATGGTGTCATCTCAATATCTCAAATTGCTAATGTCCTTTCTTCCAATTTTTACTCCACCTTCATCTAAATCTAATCAATCCTTCCTGATATGTTCTCCATATAGATTGAAAAGATAAAATACATCCTTGTCTGACACCTTTGCCAATTGGAAACCATTCTGTTTTTCCACATTTTGCCGAACAGTAGATTCTTGTCCAGAGTACAGATTGCGTACAAAACAATCAAATGTTGTGGCACACCTATTTCCTTTAAAACCAACAATAGCTTTTCATGATCCAAATAGTCAAAAGCTTTGCTGTAATCTATGAAACTCAAGCTGCTTTTCTTCTGAAAATCTCTCGTATGCTCCAGTAACCAATATAAATTTGCCATATGATCTCTAGTGTCTCCTCCTTTTCTGAATCCAGCTTGAACACCTGGCATTTCTCGTTCCATGTATGGTAACAGTCTTTGTTGTAAGATTTTGAGCATTACTTTACTCCTGTGCGAAATTAATGCAATCATCCAATACTTGCTGTAGCCTTTGACATCTCCTTTTTTGGGAATTGGAAAGTAGATTAAGCATGTGGGCCATTGCTTTGTTTTCCGTATTTTTGATGTCTTCTTGTTAAGATTTTGTTAGACTGTTTCTGTGAGTTGTAATAGCTTGATTGATATCCCATCTACTCCTGGTGATTGATTCCTCCCAATTTCTGTGAGTGCAGCTTTTATTTCACTTTCTAAGGTTCTTCAAAATATTCTTGGAAGGAATCGGTCATCCTTTCATCTCTTCTGTATGGTTCTTTGGTGTATTGTTCCCATCTTTTCTTTATTTTGCCCCTTTCAGTTAATGCATTCCATGTTGATCTTTCAGCATGTCTAACCATGCTTTAAATTTCCCTTTGATTTCTTAGATCTTGTGGAACAGATTTCTTTTTCTTCCTTATTTGTTGTTCCCTTCTATTTTTTTTGTTCTGATTATTATAATAGTTCTTTGTCTCTATGTGCCAGTCTCTGCAACTACAGATTTAGTCTTCTGATTCTATTTCTGTCACTTTTTGCTTCTTGTCCATCTTTAGCAATTTTAAGAGTTTCATCAATTATACATTGAGGCTTTTCATTTCTTTTGGCTACAGGAATAGTCTTTGCACATTCGTCCTTGATAATATATCTTGTTTCAACCTGAAGTTGTTTTGAACTAAGTATGAGATGATCAGAAGTGATTTACCATTGCCTTCTGGTCAGTACTAACTAGGGTTAGCTGAAGTGGCACTGCCATGGTCTACGAAGTATCTTCACTCACTAGTGCTACTGCCCAGTGGCTACCCTTCAATGATTCCTCTGCCCCCCCCCCACTGGATCTGTCTATTCTCTTCTGCTGTGTTAGTGTTTCATTTATTTAGAAAATTCATATGATGACTTGCTGGAGGCAGCTCACCAAGGAAATGCAACACTGACATAATACAAGTTAAAGAATTATTAGTAATAAAACAAGACAGCATAAAAAACAGAACAACATTCAGCAGCCTGATATACTCACAAAATGGCCCTTTGACTAGAAGCAGATCATAAAAACATCTTAAAAGTTGGAACCCTCCTCAGTTAAAAGTCTGGGTTAAAAAAATGTTTTGGCCTAGTGCGTGAAGGCGAGGAGAGCAAGTGCCAGGTGAGCCTCCAAAAGAGGGCACATTTTATAGAATGGTATTCATGTGGGGAACTTGGAAAATGTGATCCCTCCCCCTGCAGTCTGAAATGGTGACCGCGCATTTTGCCCCCTCCTTGTGCCCTCTGCACTTGCATGTGTAGGTTAGGCCTAAGGGCCCAGTAAGTTCAGTGGATCTTGGTGGATAGCTGTGCCCAAGCATGCACCCTTAGCATAGGAATTACTTGCTGGTGGGCTGGCATTCTGCTACACTTAAGTGGAAATATATCAATCTTCATTTTCAAAGGATTTTCTTCAGAAGGGCAAGGCTTGATGGGGTTGCTTTCTGTTCTCTTACTATTCAAGATACTAATTGAGTGATTGTTGGTGTGCACCATCTGTGAAGCTGGTCACAGTATGTTCTCTCTGCATACTTATTCCAATGGATCTGACCTTTTGTACCTTGTACTTCATCTTTCTCCACCAGTGATACTAATTCAGTGGCTTGGGAGTCACATGTGGCTAATTGACATGCCATTATGGCTCTTCTGAGCACCCTTCTCCAATGTGACTCCTGTCCCATGTTTCAGGAAAGTGGGCAAGGCCCTCGCCTTTGTGGCTGGCAGGTGGTTCCCACAAGATACAAGGGGGGGGGGAGTTTTTTTCCTCCAAGGCAGAAGGCTGAAAGGTAACAGTAGATAAATATTTTAGACTGCAAGTGAAAGCGCATACAGCTGAACCTCTATAAAAAGAATCCACAAAGAAAACTAGATGTCAGAGGAAAGGGTTCTAGTTTAGCCATCTCCCTGATATTCTGGTTTTCTAGATTCAGGAAATGTGTTTCTCTGGAAAAACAGTCATGTGAGCCTTGGCCTGTAGTGGCAACAATGATGAAACAGATGTGTCACCTTGTCTGCTGTTTTGAGAACAAGGCCAGATCATGGTTTTTAAGTGTCATTTTCATGGAAACTATGGTTTCAGTGGTATACACATCGGGAGCAATTCCTAAGCAGGTCTACTCAGAAGTATGTCTTATGTTATTCAGTGGGTCTTCCTTCCTTCCAGGAAAGTGTCCTTAGGATGAACACATGAAGCTGCCTTATACTGAATCAGACCCTTGGTCCATCAAAGTCAGTTTTGTCTACTCAGACCGGCAGTGGCTCTCCAAGGTCTCAGGCAGAGGTCTTTTCTTCATATACTTGCCTAGTATACTTCATATACTGGAGATGCCGGGGATTGAACCTGGGACCTTCCGCATGCCAAGCAGATGCTCTACCACTGAGCTACAGCCCTTCCCCACAGCCATACACACATATTGGTGTACATGCAGACTGACCTTGTTCACTATTGCTTCTGGTCCCATATGTTTTTTTTAAAAAACGTTCATACAGTTGTGCCCCAGAGGGGAATGTGGGATCAGAATGCATAAACAGTAATCCCTCTTTACAGTCTTAGCTGTTACACCACAGTTCTTGTGTCAGACGCCAAAAGTGGGAGTAACCAGGCTTTATCCTCTACACCTCAAGCCAAGGAGATCTGGGATAAAGACTGATAGAGAGGTGTATTCTAAACAAAGAGAGCCAGTGTGGTGTAGAGGTTAGAGTATTTGAATAAGGTTTGTGAGACCCTTTGAATCCCCAATCTGCCATGGAAGCTTACTGGGTGACCTTGGGGCAGTCAGTCTCTCTCAGCCTAACTCGGTTGATGTTGTGAGGATACAATGGAGGAGTAGAGAACAATACTGTAAGCTACCTGGAGCCCTCATGGGGGAGAAAAGTAAAATATCAGTATCAGAATAAATAAAAAATAAAGTATACACGGGGAGGTGGAACCACCAAATTAAAAGAAACAAACATGTAAACTATTATTTATCCCATTGGGTTATATAAAACCAAACTATAATGTACAAATTCAGAACATCCATGGTTTGTTCCTAAATTGTGAAGAAAATCCAGCAACGTAGTCAGTTGATTCTGTTAATATTTATACTGTTTTTGCCATATATTGGTGAGTGAATATGAGCAAAACTAGC
This sequence comes from Euleptes europaea, assembly GCF_029931775.1. Lineage (NCBI taxonomy): Eukaryota > Metazoa > Chordata > Lepidosauria > Squamata > Sphaerodactylidae > Euleptes > Euleptes europaea. Next base: position 47,397,212 of record NC_079314.1, read on the forward strand.
CAGGACTGACTTGCCCTGACAGGGAGGTATTTCATAGCCTGTAGAAATCTTTAAAAGTTGTGATGGATACAAGGAAATTAAACCACTGCAGAGCTTCAGATGAATGCCAGAGTCCAATTCTTCAAATCAGTTACAGCGGTATAATCTAGCCTTTTCCTCTATTGAAAGCCAAGTAAATTCCTCAGAGATGTTAAACATCCTTCAAAGATTGTGTTACCAAGATTAACTGACCTACCAGAGTGGGTGCAGCGGGCACTTTTATTTGCTACATTAGGAAGCTGCTTAAGGCTGTCCTGTTCCAGAGGGCATTTGGTGTAGGGCAAATTATTTTTAGACTGTTTTTAACTAAGTGTACTGGCTTTTAACTGTGTTTTGTTCTTTTCAGCTGCCTTGAGATTTTGAAGATATGATGGGGTATGAATATTTTAAATGAAGGTAATTTATGTTATTATTTTGCTGTTGAGAGACTTAACAGTAGGGTCAAGTTTAAAAGCCTGTACCAAAGCCAAGCTACAAACAAACATTTTATATCATTCCCCATTTAGGTTCCCTGTATAAGGTTCCAGAGCAATTTTGTACAGGATCAGTATTTTTGTGAGGGGAGAATGCCTTATGGTATAACAGACTGATGGCAGATACATTCTTTGTTTGTTGCAAACTCCCATTTTTCTCTCTGTTAAGTACAACAGCTGTTCTTTTCATCCTATGGCATGATGCAGTTTTCAATAGCTTTATTATTTCAAATGCTTTATTGATCACCATCAAGTGCTGGGGCCATTTTGTACTGTCCAAAGATGTATCAATTATATAAAAAAGCAAAAAGTATATAATTACAAGAAACAGTCATACAGCTATCTGCTGTCATAACCAACAAATGATACATAGATGCCTGTTCAAAGTATCACTTTATAAAGTGAGATGATTGGCAGTGCTTGGCTATATTAGTTCATTAACCAACAGAGTACAATACATACTAAGTTTTAAAAGGTCCTTTTCCCCAATGGGGCAAGGCTGAACAGTACTGCATCCTACTGCTAGGGAGTCCCAAATACTGGCTGACAACAGCCGTATTAAAATCCTGCATTTTTAATTTTAATTGTGCACCTTTGCTTATATATTATTCATAGATTTTGTGCTGAGTTTTCTAGCTGATATATTATTTAGCCTATCTATCTGCACTTGGGGGTTATCTATTTATATGGTGGATCTCTGTATAGGACAGTAACCAACAGGAATTAGATTTTGTTACTTCAGGCTCTCTTCCAGTCATTTGGATTTGTAGGTTCTGCAACCTAAGATGTCACAAGGGATTTAAATGTCCAAAGTAATTTTATCCTAGTTGTCTTTTAAGAAGAACTTTTTGGAGTTGGTGTCAGAGAGGCGAATGAAACATAACCAGGAAAGAAGGATGTACAGCTTCCAAATACAGCTTTAAAGAGGAAGGGTGTAGTAGTGTATGCCTTGGGTGTAGAAGGTACCATATTCAATCACTGTTTAAAAGATATTGGCTAGAAATACCTGGAGAGCTGCTCCCAGTTAGATCGGACTGTCCTGCACTAGACGGACCAATGATCTGACTTGGTGTAAGGCTCTTCATATATGTTCTCATAATCCTTGTTTGCAATTAAGGATTGGAGGGGTCTTTGAAATGCTGAAAATCATGAAGTATACGTGGGGACCTGCAAGAAACTTGTTGGGAAGAGGAAATCCAATCCACCTCAAAGTCACTTCACCCATTGTTTTCATTTCCAGATTTTTTTTTTGCAAACCAAGGGGCTGTCTCAAGTTTGTAGAAAAATCCATGGTTTTGTTCTGTCTGTTTTTTTATCTCAATTTTTGGTTACGTTCAGAATTATAATGGAAAACAGAACCATGGTTTGCCATGAAGTTAGCCCAGTAGAAGCAGGCCCTACAGTAACTTTAGTACTTTGTGGGGACCGAACAATAACAGTGGACAACCAAATGTTTGGAGGCTATTTCATGAGCCAGCATGGTGTAGGTGAGCCAGCATGGTGTAGTGGTTAAAAGCTGTGGTTGGAGTGGTGGAGTCTGATCTGGAGAACCGGGTTTGATTCCCCACTCCTCCACATGAGTGGCGGAGGCTAATCTGGTGAACTGGATATGTTTCCCTACTCCTGCACATGAAGCCAGCTGGGTGACCTTGGGCAAGTTACAGCTCTGTTAGAGCTCTCTCAGCCCCACCTACCTCACAGGGTGTCTGTTGTGGGGAGGGGAAGGAAGGTGATTGTAAGCCGGTTTGAGTCTCCCTTAAGTGGTAGAGAAAGTCGGCATATAAAAACAAACTCTTCCTCCTCCTCCTCCTCCTCCTCCTCCTCAGTCTTTAAGAATAATTGAAATTTTCCAATTTCAAGAAAGTCAGGCTAGAAAAGAGTTTCAGAATTGATCTGCCTTCTTGATATAAGTAAGAAGAGACTGGTAGAATTTTCCAAGCGCTTCAAGAAATGCATTTGGATCTAGCACAGCTATATCCCCGATTCTACCACACTCAGGTTGAAGTTACCAGTAATTTTTAAAAGGCTTAAATTAATAAGAATAATGACATGTACTTATAACTTGTTCTCTCATCTGAAAACAACAGTGTGTGAATTGAATATTAAATTCACATGGAAAGAATTATGACAGTCTCACATTATGTTAGTCACCTATTATTTATTTATTTATTTTTGTATTTCTACCCCGCCCTCCCCCGGCCAGGCCAGGCTATTATGGTGTTAACAGTAGGTGCAAACTCTGTTACAGTGTCATGTGAAATGTTTTTTTACATGTATCACATTTCTTTAATGCTAACTCCAAAAAGGCTATAACATTAAAACGTGTAGATTTTTCTTGTCACGTTCTGGGGGGAAATTAGGTGTTTCTGTGACTAGTGTAACAAGCACCACTACTTATAAATCTAATTGGAATAGGCTCATTTGATTTCATTCTGAACATAACATTATTTTCTGGTTTACTAAATGAGAAAATGGCTGTCTGTCACCAGGCAACCCCTACCTAAACACATTCAACAGATATCTACAAACTTGCACAAAGTACAATGAGATGCATCTTCTAATCTCCTGAGAGTTTCTGATCAATGGAGAAACAACTTGTGTGCATGGATTTCATGTAACTCACATTCAGCGTAAATAGCAGATAGCTTTGAGCCAGAGCAATGGCTAAGAGGGACAAAGACCCTCCATTCAAAATGGGAAAATCCACAGTGGATAATGGCTGCTACCACATTCGGCTACAAGAAAACTGAAATAGGTACCTTCAGACAACACTTAAATTTCCCATTAAAGATCCAACCACACCTGTGTCAGTAAGCAATATCTACTATTACACTTACTTGGATGTAAGCCCTATTCTGCAAAGGTTCTCCTCATCCTGCAATTTCTTTTTGTCTGTTGGTTTCAGACAGCACAATCACATGCAGAGTTACTCCAGTCTAAGTCCAATGTAATGAATGGGCTTAGACTGGAGTAACTCTTTTTAAGATTGCACTGAGAGTATTTAATTATTTTCTTCTTGGGAGCCCATCTGAATCAAGTGTTAATAATCAGTTCTTTGGGGCAGGTGGTAGTGTTTCTCAATTGCAGGCAAAGCTGATCACAATAGTGATATTATGATTAAAATGCTTTTAAAATCTGGGGCTGCAAAGCAAAAATCTAGCCCCCAGAAAACAAGAGCTGAACATTAACTATAAATGTCATGGCTGGTGACAAGTGACTGTACAGGAAGTAATACTTCAGCTGAGATGAACTGGAAAGGAGAATTTTTTAAAAGGGAAATTAGATCTAGGAAGACTCCATAGCATTTTGCTACTCTACCTGTGCACACCTAATACTGCAATTCTGTTTTATATTTAACAATCACTGCCGAATGGCTCTGAAAAAGGATGGGAAAACAAGTACAGAAAATGCTGGAATGATTTGCCTGTAGTGGTGTCTGGATTCTCTTAAAACTGAGTGAATGAATAATAGCAGTTCCAAAGCAGGGGCTAGTATAATCTGTATCAAAATGTCTGCTTGCTCTTTTAGGCATGACTCTTGGCATGGCTGCTGCTCCAGAAATACAATTCAGTACACAGTTAAACATGCTTAAGAACTAATTCACAGTGGATGTTCATTACATGATTGAAGTTTTGTTAGTGTATGAGTGAGCTCTTAAAGATGAAAACATTTTGCTTTTGTATAATCTCAGATACAAAGGACACAATCTAATCACAGCCAATCATTTTTCATTTCCATTGAGACTGCAAGTAATTCACTGTGACAGGATTGTGCCCAGTAATTTTCCACCTGAGTTAATTTACACCTACCTGAAGTAGAATTTCTTATTGAAATTATTGAATTGCTGTATGTTTAACAGTACACTGGATTGAATCAAACTTTTTGAAATTCAGATTTGGAAAAAAGGTTGACTTCATTCCTTCAGCTGTTTGCATTGTAATTTATTGTATTATCTGAAAATATCTCGGAACAGAATTGCTTTCTTAATCATGGTTTCCATTGACTTTTCAATAGTTTAACAGTGCATAGTAATACTAAAACATGCTTAAGGTAGTTCAGCTGCTATTACAGCCAATCAGTGCAGTCCTTAGAACACTTTCCTGGGAGTAAGCCCCATACCTGAGTAGAATTCTGAGTAAACCTGCTTAAGATTGCACTCTTACTCACTGAATTTGGCAGTATATACACTATCCGTGCATTCCTGAGCCACTTCGGCGGCCAGGACAAAAGGCCTTTGGAGGCCAGCAGAGGTGGCGTATCTCCTTTTAGGTGGCATATCTCCTGTGCAACCCTATGTGGGTTGCACGGATTTTTGCCTCCGGGCAGAGGTTTCGGCCCTGCCACTGCGTTGCCTCCTAAGCCTGGCACAGGCATTCCCCTCAGGAATGCACGGTATGTATTAAGTACTTAAATGATTACAACAACATTAGTTATTTAGATTTTCATATTATTTTCATTGTTGTTTGTTGATATGGAAAATTTATATTTAAAAACCAATAAAATTTTCCAAAAAAAAAGGAATGCACAGTATGCCTTTCTGTGGGCATCCACAGTGGAAAGTGATCATAAACAAAGCCACCCCCACCCCCCCAAAAAAGAGCATCAACCTTTGAAAGGACAATTATCTTTTTATTTGATCAGGTGGTACCTTGCCAATGAAACCTTAATCCATGTTCTTCAAGTACTACTGTAATATGAATGAAATTACAATTAATCTCTCATTTTAGAACTTTTCTTGGTTTCAGGGCTTTATGAGGTTACAAGTTTTCATTACCTTTCTGATATTGCATAGAAGTTAACTGGTTCTTGCAAATGGGTTCCACCTTGAACTACATTAATTAAGCATGACAGATTAAATAGAAGAATGTACTAACATGTGCTTGGAGAATTAAATATTGAACCAGAAAGGTTTTTTTCTGTCTAGCTTTTAGCACACATCCTTTCTTCTTTCTGTGCAAAGGGTGATATTTGCCTACTTCAACTCTATAGCACTATTTCTTTTCAGTAAGGATGGGACTATGGCTGATCCATCCACATTTTTGCACTCTTAGACTTCATCTTGTGCAAGAATTCCATATTTTCTGGGTTTAGCAGCAACACTTCTCGTCTTGAAATCAGGTTCTCTTTAAGCCCCGTTGACCAAACATCTGGCAAATGTTAGATTCAACTGTGTTAAGTTTGACTCTCTCTCTCTCTGTGATACCAAGAGAAACCCTGTAATACTTGGCTCGTCTTCTAATGCAAAAAAGGCTTTGAAAGATTCCAACTAAGTAGAAGTTTTGCAATTCGTTTTGCATCAGAAAGGCAGGGGGGTAAAGTTCGCTACTCAAGGATGGTTTGTGACTACATACCAGTTTTAGATGGTCTTCATCAGCAAGGCAGACTCCACTTCTTTCTGTCCTGCATGATCTTATGCAGATGCTTCTGTCAACTAGCCTTAACACCTTACGCATGCTCCAAGACTGGTTTTGCTCTCACCATAAGTTCCTGTAACCAGCAGCACCATAGATACCTGGGCATAGAAACGAACATTGGTTCTTGTAGGTTATCTGGGCTGTGTAACCGTGGTCTTGGTATTTTCTTTCCTGACGTTTTGCCAGCAGCTGTGGCAGGCATCTTCATCTTGTAACCCATGTATGTAATTTATAATTAAGTTTAGTTGCTGTACCAGAAGCCTGGAGAGTAGCAAGTGTTACACCAATTTTTAAAACGGTTCAGAAGGGAACCAGGAAATTACAGGCCAGTTAGCCTAACATCTGTCTCAGGCAAATTAGTAGAAACTATAATAAAAGGTAGAATTAGCCACATACAGGGAAAAAGCCTGCTGAGGGAAAATCAGCATGGCTTCTGCAAAGGGAAGTCCTGCTTCACCAACCTTTAGGATTTCTTTGAGAAAGTGAACAAGCACGTAGACAAAACATGTAGACAAGGGTAACCCAGTAGTCATTATAAACTCTTTCAAAAGGCTTTTGACAGGTACCTCACCAAATACTCCTGAGTTTACTTGGGATAAGAGGGCAGTGTTTTCCTATGAAATCAATTAGATGATAGGAAGCAAAGAGTAGGAATAAATGGACAGCTCACACAGGAGGGAAGTAAGCTGTGGGGTCCCACAGGGATTGGTATTGTGGTCAGTACTATTTAATTTGTTCATTTATGATCTGGAACTAGGGATGAGTAGTGTAGTGGCCATATTTGCAGATGTCACAGAAATATTCAGGATGGTGAAAACCAAGGGTGACTGTGAAAAGCTCCACAAATTGGGTGAGTGGGCAACAACCTGGCAAATGAAGTTCAGTGTTAGTAAGTTTAAGGTGATGCACACTGGAACAAAAAAAACCCACTTCAAGTATAGGCCAGTGGGGTCTGAATTGGCTGAGGCTGAGAGGAAAAAAGATGTTGGGGTCGTAGGAGATAGTTCAATGAGAGTGTCAACCCAGTGTGCTGCTGCAATGAAAAAGGCAAACTCTGCATTGGTGCTTATTAGGAAAGGGATTGAAAATAAAACAGCTGATACTATAATGCCTCTTTATAGATCCATGATGCGGCCTCACTTGGAATACTGTGTGCAGTTTTGGTCACCGTTATCTCAAAAAGCACATTGCAGAGCTGGAAAAAAGTACAGAAGAGGGCAACCAACATGATTAGGGAATTGGAGCACCTTCCCTATGAGGTAAGGCTGAAGAGTTTGCAACGACGGGGGGGGGGCATGATAGAGGTTTATAAAATTATGCACAGGGTGGAGAGTTCACAAAGAGAACTTTTCTCCCTCACCCAAAATACTGGAACTCGAGAGCATCCAATGAAGCTGATGGGCAGTAGATTCAGGGTGGACAAAAGGAAATACCACATTTGTATCCCTTGTTGTGTAAAGTATTTGCTGCCAGAGGAGGTAGTGATGCCCATAGACACAGACAGCTTTAAAAGGGGATTAGACAGATTCATGGTGGATAGGTCCATCAATGCTATTACCCATGGTGACTAAAGGGAACCTCCATGTTCAGAGGCAATAAACTTCTGAATCCCAGTGCCAAGAGGCAACATTAGGGGAAGGCCTTGGCCTCTATGCCCTGTAGTCGGACCTCTAGAGGAACTAGTTGGCCAGTGTGTGAGACAGGATGCTGAATTAGATGGACCACTGGTCTGATCCAACAGGACTGTTCTTATGTTCTTAACCCAGTCCTGTAGGAAGTTCTCCTGTGCAAACCCCACTGAAATGAAGAAAAGCTGAGCAAGAAACTTCCTGTGTGCTCTGCTGAACACATCTCCTGAGTCAGACCACTGGTCAGTCAAGGTCAGTATTATCTGCTCTGGCTGGCAGCAGCTCTTCAGGGTCTCAGGCTGAGGTCTTTAACTTCACATGCTACTTAATCCTTTTACATTGGAGATGGTAGGAATTGAACCTGGGACCTTCTGCATACAAAGCAGATGCTCTACTATCATGCCCTTCCCTCAATGCTGATTGCTTTCTCTGAGAGGGGGGTGTTAAAATGTCTTTTAAACGGGGATTTTGTGATGATTAAAAAAAACACTAATGGTAGTTCAGTTTTCTTTGTGTTTTGATGCAGTAAGACCTGAGCTGCTCCATATCCTCCTTTGTCTCATGAACTTTATTCTTTTGATTATTATGTTGAATAATGGATTTTAGGGAATGGGGGGAGCATGTGGCAGGATTAATCTCATGCATTGAGTGTGCCTACTGCTGTATACACAGGTGCGAAAGAAGAGGTTGCATTATGTTGGCATCTGGCTAGGGATTGGTGTTGAAGAAATGTTTCTAGAATATTTTCTAAATGCAGTTCTCTTATTCTGCAGTGTTGCCTGGTAAGTGTGTGGGGACAGAACCCACACTTTCTGGCTCCACTTACTATTGCTAACCCTGCCCTCTGCTTTACTCCCCCCAATGGGTAACAGCTGTCGCTATGTATGTTAATAAATTTAACTAAACTGCTGGGGGGTCCCCTAAGGGCTGAAAATGAAAGTATATTTATTTTAATAAATTAATATAAACAGTGTGTAGTAGGAGGAAGGCTAGTATACAAATGGGACAGAAAGATCTACTTCTGCACAGCTGCTTTTCATTTCAGTGGAGCTTGTGCAGAAGAACTTCTTGGAGAATTGTGCCCTTGATTTATAGTGAAGTAATAAGTATTCTTCTTCACCAGTATTACAAACCAGGCACTTCTAACTAGTGCAAGCTCAGTTCCCTATGGGCAGTTTTAGTAGCTGGCTTCACTCTGTTCTCTTGCAACTCTAATATGAACCATCTCCATGACTCTATAAAAATTCACATTTTAAAGCCTACCCATATTGCCAAACGTGAGTGTTTTGAAACAAAGAGCAGCAGTCCTCTGCAAAGTAGGTTTCCAGTTTCACCTTCACTTGCCCTTCTGTGAGATTTTTAAAAAATGTCTGGACCTTCCAGGGGTGCGCTTGACCTTTAACTTATTGGGGAATTTTTTTATGGGCCATTGCCCTGCAGGGCCGCTAGCAGAGCCAAGTTGCCCCTGCGCTGCTTGGACAGCTCAAATTGGGCCAGGGTGATGATGACAAGAGGCAAGCCTTCTCCCATTGCCACGGTCACTGCTGCCTGGGTACAAGCTTGAATGGCCCCTGTGGCACCAGAGACGCTCTTGGCTCACCTTGCTCCAGGTGTTATGGGGAATGCTGGGGGGTCTTCAATATCTAGATGGGGAAAATAGCTTACTAGAGACTGAATTTAGAGTTTTAACAAGAGGCTTGGTTTAAATCAGAGTCTTTGACCTTTGTATACAAGGGATGAGCAAATCAAGAGGAATACAACTAGCAGGAAGCAATTGAAACAGTAAAACAGTTTGTTTTTATTTAGGGGATTGAAAGGGGGTACACACACACACACACACAAAGAATGCAATAGTTCAAATGCACACACTAAGATTCCTAATAGGGATAGGGTAAATTGGATTTTATAGCTACTTCCTGAGGTCTTGAGAGAAGTTCCAAGGATAGAGGCTGCAGCAAACAGGATTGTTCAGCGACCAGTGCTTAGCGATAAGGAAAACCATACTGTGGCACGTGGGGCAGTCATTTGGATCCAGGAGAACGAGTAGCAAAGAGCCACTGTGAGGGTGGCAGTATTTATACAAAAAGTCTGCCTTGAGGCAGGGTGACTCACTGGACAGGTGGTCTTGGGTGCACAAAGGTAAAGTTGCTTCTCAAGTATTGGAATATTGTAAGGAGAAAGGACAGGAGCTAGATCATTCAGACAATGATAGATTATAGATGACTAACAAGTATTGGACAATTATTGGTATTAGGTGGATATCAGGCACTGGCGGGTGTGAGAGGAAGAGGATGAATTAGAAGATGGCATTAGGCTATCCCAGGAAAGGAATTCAGGGTGTGAAGGGGAGTGCCACTGTCTCCAGCTCTGGTCTTCAGGCTGATCTTGATAGAGCAGGTATGTTGATAGTCATGCAGATGTTACAATGTTCTGTTCATTGTCTGGAAGGGAGCATCTCTTCCATGGTTCAGGGGTTGCAGGCGAGGTTGGAGAGAATCTTCTCCTCCACTAATGTGTAGCTACATCCAAGATGGAGTTCAGGCAACTTCTGTTCCTGGGTCCACAGCACTGCTTGCCATCTGCAGGATTCTGCTAGCATTTTGCAGCTTGGTCCAGGGTAGCGTTTGGGTCGCTTCCATCCCTTGGCTCACTGTGTTGTGTGCTCTCTGCATGGTTCCTCAGTCCTGTGTGCTAGTCCACATATGTCAGGATAGCTGGGTATGAGAGGCTAGGGCCACACAGGGGTGTATTAATGTCCCAGTCCACCCTTGACCCTAATCCATCCCCACCCCCTTTTGTATTTCAGTTTTGCAACCCCTTCACAACTCTGTCCATTCTGGTATGAGTTTTATTAGCCCTAATTTCAGTGCTGGGGATGAATTTAATTAAACAATAAAAGTTGAAGTACATCTGAGAAGGCACAAAAAGTCAGTTGCGTCTCCATGAGTTGGTACAACATACAGTCCCATCTTAATTCAATGCTGAGCTTCCTTTGTTTAATGTGTATCAGATCCCCCAAACTGAGCCGAGCAATATTCAAGAGGTAAATGGCTGGACGAGTGTCATTAAAGATAGGCACGTTGCTGGGTGAAAAATTGAATGAAAGGGATAGTCTGTGTCTAAGGAATGCCACTGAGCTTCTAGCTGGCAGTGCTTTCTGATCACCTTTTAACTCTTCCAAAGCTGTCATTCAAATTCACAAGCTCACCAAGGAGTTTTGCAGTGGCCCCAGTTAAGCCTTCTAAATCCTTCTGATGTTGGCAGCAAAAGCTGAGATAGTTGGGGTTTTTTTTAATCATCAAGGGTAAGCAGAAATTCACATCTCCTCCATCGTCTGTCCTTCTTATCTCAGCAGTTGATGGTGATTATAAGAAATCCTAGCAGGAAAAAGTGCGAAGAAGCCCTCCTTTTCATTAGTGAAGAATACCTTTTTCCTCCATCCATCTGAAACTGAACATAAATCCAGTGTGCTTTTTTTGAAAAGAGCAGTAACTAACTTCATGAAGAGGGGAGAGAGAGGCCTTTAAAATGCAACAGAGCCACTCAAAAAGGAGAGGCTAAAATATAATCATGCAATTAGCAATCATATGTTCAACAGCTGAGCGCTCCCAAGAGGATTTTAAATTAAAGGAGCCTGCCAGAAAAAGAGAGTTCTTCTTAAAATGCCATTTTCTAAACAGCCTCATCCATCTGTGAGTGTAACACACCACTACAATATTAGATTGCCTGGAATTTCTACCATATCCTTTTCTGCAAACCCAGAGGCCTTTGCATGAGGCACTGGTAGCCCTTGGTGTCATCATGTCGCAGCCAACATATTCAACCCTATAGGGTTTCAAGGCAAGAGATACAGATGGTTTGCCATTGCCTGCCTCTGCCTAGGAACCCTGTGCTTCTTTGGTGGTCTCCCCTCTAAATAATAACCAAGGCTGACCCTGCTTAGATTCTGAGATGGGGCTAGCCTAGACAATCCAGACAAGGATCTCATGACCCTTAGCATACTACTGTTGGTCTAATACAGTGGTTTGCAGGCTTTTTGAAGTGAAACCCACTGCTAACTCCACCTTCAGGGACCTGTAGCACAAACCACTAATTTTGCTGGTCTGGAAGTAGGGTACACCTGTCACCTCCCTCACTGCTGATGGCGGGGAGAAAGCCAAACCCCTCTGGATGAATGGATGAGTTGGGTAAAGGAGGGGAGGAGGAAGGAATGTGGCAGCTTTTCCCTCTTCTTTTTTTCTACCACGGTGAGGATGGTAGCTGGGAACCCCTTCTCCCAGCTGAGGAAGAGTTGCAACCACCCATTTGGCCATGAGCCATAGTTTGAGAACATCCGGCCTATTGTATGATCAGAGTAAATGGGGAAAGCAGAATTGCCAGTCTGGCTAGCATCCCCCAAATTAAGAGAAATGCAGGCACATAAAATTGGACCCCCTGACCCAATCTTCACCTAACTTGGGGGTTCGTGAAAGGAGAGTCACCAGCAGCTGTGCTACAAATTTGGTGCCTTTATCTTGGAAAAAACAAATCCCACCCAGAGCCCCACAAATATCCCCCATCTTCCCCAGCATAAGGAAACTATTGGGAAATCTTTGCGGGGCTCAGGGGGTGGTGTTTTCTTTAGGTAGAGGCACCAAATTTGCGGCGTAGCTACTGGTGACTCTCCTTTCAAGAATCCCCACGTTTGTTGAAGGGGGTCCAATTTTATGGAGCCCCATTTTTTCTCCATTGGAAACAATAGGGAATGGATGGCGGCACCCTCTTTGGGGACTCATAAAATTGGACTCCCTGATCCAAACTTGGGGGTTCTTCTAAGGAGAGTCACCTGAAGCTATGCTGCAATTTTGGTGGCTCTACCTTAAAAAACCACCCCCTAGAGCCTTGCAAAAATTTTCCATAGGATTTAATAGACTCAAAAAAAAAAAAAAGGATATTCAAAAGAAAAAATAAAGGGTGGTGGGGAACCAACCATATTGGTATGGGGATTTGGCTTTTTTTTAATTTTCCCAAAAAATAAACCACGGGTCTATTAAACCCAAATCTGAATAATACCAACAAAAAATGTGATGCACCCTCTCAACTAAAACCTTGGATTTTCTTTTCTTTGAAAGTAGCATGTGAAAAATGTTGCAGGTAACATACACTTGAGGACTCTATAAGTTCTTCAATCCATAACCTTAAAAATGATACATGTGGTATGATTCTAGTCCAGGTCTTATTAAACATTTATTGGTTTGATTGCTTGCTTACTTCATTTGTATTCTGTCTTTCTTGCAGACATTCAAAACAGATCACACAAATTAAAAACCATCAACACAATAAAAACCATAAGTATTGTCGAAGGCTTTCACGGTCAGAGTTCATTGGTTCTTGTAGGTTATCCTGGCTGTGTGACCGTGGTCTTGGTATTTTCTTTCCTGACGTTTCGCCAGCAGCTGTGGCAGGGATCTTCAGAGATGCTCTGAAGATGCCTGCCACAGCTGCTGGCGAAACGTCAGGAAAGAAAATACCAAGACCACGGTCACACAGCCCGGATAACCTACAAGAACCAAAAAACCATAAGCTTACCACTCCATTCCATCCACTGGAGAAAGAGCCACTTAAGATGGAAGAAGACTTAACACTTTGCTCAGTGGAATAATAGGATAAAAATTCACCACCAACTGTGGGTACCAGTGACAGTTGTATGTGGAATTGTTAGAATGTTTTCATATAAAATGGATGAACTGTAGTTATGAGTAAGTTGAGTACCATGCAACTTAAGAAATATGAAGGAAAAAGAAGAACCGAATCTTGAATATAATAATATAATTGAAATTAAGGCCTCCTTGATACAGTAAGTCAAGGTAATATGTATTAAATATGAATCACCAGAAAACATGAAAGCAGGAAGAGCTTATTTAATTCTACATTGCAAACCTCAGTATTTATTCAGTATAACTCATTAAAGAAAAGGACATTTTCTTTTTCAATAAATATTTGAAAAGACTCTGTTTCTTGAAAGCAGAGCTCTGAACACAGGTTGACAGGTAAAGGATGGGAGTTCAAAGCAGCAACCATTAAAGTACTTTAATCAAAGGATAAGAAACCGGGGGAGGGGGAGTCTTCATTTGCAATAAGCCAAACTGTCAACTGTAAGTACTAATTGAGTCACAAAACCAAAATCAGAAGCAACTGACAGCAATACCCACATTCAGTTAATGCTGGTTACTTCTTGTATGTGTCTTCACATATGGGATGTATCCAATCAAAGGAATTGAACACTGATTGATGGGAAATTGGAAATGCATCATGAATTGGCTGTCTTACCTTTGCTTCTTTATTTACCTCATTTCTACCCCACTTTTCTCTCCAACGGGGACCCAAAGCGGCTCACAACATTGTTTTCCCCTCCTTCAGTTTATCCTCACAATTCTGTGAGGCAGGTTAGGTTGAGAAAGACTGACTGGCCCAAATTCCCTTCTCCCTGACACTGTAGCTTTCTGGGTGCAGGGAGATTTTTCATTGCTGAAAAAATTCAAACATGCAATTCTCTATCTGCTGTGTGAAATGGTAACACTTTAGAAGGACTGTACCACATGCTTTTTTCACATGTGAACAACCTACCATCAGCTTTCACATAGATATTTGGCTGTCCTGTTGTCAAACACTGATCATAGCTTTCTTTCTTTTTGAAGCCAATGTTATCATTCTTACTTATGCTGCCATAAAGCGGATCAAGCTTCCCGCTTCCTCGGCGCTCTTTCTGAGCACAAGAAAGGCTTTTTAAAACCGAGGCTTGGATTTCCCCCACACACCTTTCAGAATGGGTGGATAGGAAATCCGAGAAAGCTTCCCCTGATTGCCAGGATGCTAGCACGGCCCCGTGAGTGCATGTGTGAAAGTGTGTGTGTGTGGGAGCCGGGAAGGCATCCCCCGATCGCATGTGTGTTTGTGGGGGGGGGGAGCCTCCCTTTCCTTCCCTCCCTCCCTCCTCTGCATAGCCTCTCTTAGGGTTGCCAACCTCCAGGTGGTGGCTGGAGACCTGGCAACCCTAGCCTTCCCCCCCCCACCAGGAGATGGCCCCCGAATGATGTTATAAATGTGCAAATTGCCCTTGGCAGGAAAAATGTTCCCCACCCCTGCTCTAAGGTTATGACTTGACCAAATGCTGGTTTTAACTGTAAGATTGATTTATACAAGGATGACCATCTCTTGACATACTTCATGTACTTTTGGGTGCCTGCATATGATACCATTGGCCCCAGTGATCTTACATTTCAGATCTATAATGGGATCCCTCTATAAAAAACTGATTCTTTTGAAGTTCTCTCCTCTGAGCTGTGAATTCAGCAGGTGGGATAGAAAGTTTGAAACTAAGACCTTCCTCCTTAACCTGTTGATGGGAGTCATCCATCCTCAGAGCAGAAGGAACCCTCACAGTAAGTGCCAATTTTCTTGTCTACCCCCGCATGAGTCCCAAAAACGTATGTTCCCTCCTTCCAGAGATAAATACTATCTGTCCTAATAGCCCAGAAATTGGTCTGAGGGCATATCATTCTGTTATTCTGCTTGTTAAGGCAGTTTTTCCCAGCGCATTGCCTAAATGGGACTGTGCCTGAGACCCACATGTAAGCCACTCAGAGCTTATTGGGGAAAAGGCAAGTCATTAGTGAAATAAATCAGTTAAAACTATGAACATTTTGATTGGTCCATTTATTGGGTCAAGGGTCAAGTCTTTGTAGATAGACTTGTCAATCTGAAAAAATGTTATAAATTAACCAGCAAAGTCTAGGAACAACTCTGGGGTTAGCATAAGCACAACACAATGCCATTGCATCCAGTGGTCAAAACCACTTTGTTCTTTTCTGAGTTAGGGAGCATGCTGCACAACTACAATGTGGACTTTGCCCTCATGTGCTCTTTAGCTGAAGCTTTTTTTCATTACACACAATATGTTGTCCTATTGCTCTTTGGAGAGGGGGTGGAATATAACAGAACGGTGTTGAGGTTCACTTCAGTCCTGCCCTGCACTTTGTCAGGGCACATGGAGGCAAAGGTACCACAGATCTGATAGGGCTGTATTGATTTTGCAATTACTTTTGCTGATACAATGAGCTAATGGAGGTTTCTTACCAGGAGTCCATATTTGTATTAGGTTTAAAAGGTTTATTTTTTACAGCTTTTCTTCATAAACCAGCACAAGCCTGGTATGCAGAAGCGCTTCATTCCGCTTTACTTTTACTTGTGTCTATTTAGTATAAGACAGCTGTGACTTGACAGCACTTTACACACAGAGAGAGAAAGACACACATTTAGTTTAATTAGGGTGTTATTTGGCATTGTTTAGACAATCTGCAGCATGGGCATCCCAAGGGGGTATTCTTCACGGAGATTTGCTGCTGTTTCGATGCTGATTTTGGTTATTCACTCCAGATCCGTGTTTTCCCCCACTGAGCAAAATAAGCCGGGTTAAAAGAGAGGCAATCCAAACCACTTCTGAGCCGTACTTTCCAGTAGAAGAGCGTTTTGTTGCTCGGATGCCCATGAAAAAATGTTTGCTTCGCTCCCCGGGACGTCTCCTTTCTCCTCCCCCAAGAACGGTGACTGGCTGGGGGAGTTGCCACTCCAAAAGCAGACTGGCTGCCCCTTTTCAGAAGGGTGATGGGGGTTTTGGCTTGGATTTGCCGCTTTCAGGATGCCCCCCCCCCCAACACACACACACACAGGATCGCACCAGCTGGAGGGAGACCCAGAGCAGACTGGCAGCCTCTCTTCTGAAGGGTGATGGGGGTTTTAGCTTGGATTTGCCGCTCTCAGGACACCCCCCCCCCAACACATACACACACATAGGATCGCACCGGCTGGAGGGAGACCCAGAGCAGACTGGCAGCCTCTCTTCTGAAGGGTGATGGGGGTTTTAGCTTGGATTTGCCGCTCTCAGGACACCCCCCCCAACACACTTACACATAGGATCGCACCGGCTGGAGGGAGACCCAGAGCAGACTGGCAGCCTCTCTTCTGAAGGGTGATGGGGGTTTTGGCTTGGATTTGCCGCTCTCAGGACACCCCCCCAACACACACACACATAGGATCGCACCAGCTGGAGGGAGACCCAGAGCAGACTGGCAGCCTCTCTTCTGAAGGGTGATGGGGGTTTTGGCTTGGATTTGCCCCTCTCAGCACACCCTCCCCAACACACACACACATAGGATCGCATCAGCTGGAGGGAGACCCAGAGCAGACTGGCAGCCTCTCTTCTGAAGGGTGATGGGGGTTTTGGCTTGGATTTGCCGCTCTCAGGACACCCCCCCAACACACACACACACACACACACACACACACACACACACACACACACACACATAGGATCGCACCAGCTGGAGGGAGACCCAGAGCAGACTGGCAGCCTCTCTTCTGACGGGTGATGGGGATTTTGGCTTGGATTTGCCCCTCTCAGCACACCCTCCCCAACACACACACACATAGGATCGCATCAGCTGGAGGGAGACCCAGAGCAGACTGGAAGCCTCTCTTCTGAAGGGTGATGGGGGTTTTGGCTTGGATTTGCCGCTCGCAGAATGCCCCCCCAACACACACACACACAGGATCGCACTGGCTGGAGGGAGACGCAGAGCAGACTGGCAGCCTCTCTTCTGAAGGGTGATGGGGGTTTTGGCTTGGATTTGCCGCTCTCAGGATACCCCCCCCAACACACACACATAGGATCGCACCAGCTGGAGGGAGACCCAGAGCAGACTGGCAGCCTCTCTTCAGAAGGGTGACGGGAGTTTTGGCTTGGATGTGCTGCTCTCAGGATGCCCCCCCCAAAAAACACACACACACACACACACACACAGGATCATGGGAAGAGTGGGCGGGATTAGGCGGATTTGGAGCGGTGAGTCATGAGCGGCAGCAGACGTAAGCAGCGCAGAGAAGTGCGCTGTTTCTCCCATGAAAAATTGAAAATGCCTCGGGATGGGGGGAGAATCTGCGCTGCCATGAAAAAGCTATTTAAATCGGTTTATTGATTGCTCCGATTCGACCGTGAAGAATACCCCAAGGGCACAGGCAATGGGATTGGGGATCTCCTGGACAGGAGCAGCAGGGCCCATGGCCCTGATTGTGATGGAGAATCAGATCTGTACCTCTGTTCCCCTGCTCACCAGAGTGGTAGTATGGAGGCAAAAATCCCACCTACAGCATGAGAGCAGCCTATCTCAAAAGAAGAAGAAGAATTGGGGGGTTACCGCACTTTGTATTCCCAGTGATGTATTAAGAGTTTGAAAATGTTGTAAAATACATCGCTTTAAAAGGGTTTTTAGATACCACGGCTTATAAATGGTTGGAAAACGTCTTCACAGCTAAAGGGGCAAAACAAAGTGCGAACAGTATTTTTTATAACGTTTTCAAACTCTTAATACATTGGTGGGAATACATACAAAGTGCAAACAGTATTTTTTATAACATTTTCAAACTCTTAATACATTGCTGGGAATACAAGTGCGGTAACCCCCTTGGTTTTTATATGCCGACTTTCTCTGCCGCTTAAGGGAGAATCAAACCAGCTTACAATCACCTTCCCCTTTCCACAACAGACACCCTGTGAGGTAGGCGGGGCTGAAAGAGTGTGACTCACCCAAGATCATTCAGCTGGCTTTGTGTGTAGGAGTGGGGAAACAAATCCGGTTCACCAGATTAGCCTTCGCCGCTTATGTGGAGGAGTGGGGAATCAAACCCGGTCCTCCAGATCAGACTACCGCTCCAAACCACCGCTCTTAACCACTACACCACACTGGCTGTCTAGCCAAGCAGGTTGCTATTCCCCATTGCAAACTAATCTGAATCAAATATTTTTTTAAAATTCTCAGGAATGCCCTTCTGCATTTATTATACTTAAGCCCAACTAGATGATATGATGGTAAACTAATAAGTAAAGAGTCATTTGCTGGGCTGTGGCTCAGTGGTAAAAGCAAGTTGGTTTGCATATAGAAGGTCCCAGGTTCAATTCCTGGCATGTCCAGTGTAGGCTTTGGAGAAGGGTTGTGGCTATATGGCTATAAACACAAACAATTCACTTTCTCTCAGGTCTCTCTCTCTGCAATCCTCCGACCTTTATTTATACCCCCTTTCTTCCCAGTGGGGACCCAAAGTGGCTTACATCGTTTTCCTGTTCTCATTTTTATCCTCATAACAACCATGTGGAGTAAGTTAGGCTGAGAGCGTATGATTGGCCCAGGGTCACACAACAAGATTCCACAGAATAGACTCATCTGATAAAAGTCTTGGGAAATGGCAAGAAGCATTTGTTGTTCTGATATATAAGAAAGGTTCGCCTCACTCTCCAGCCATCTATAGGCCAATCAGCTTGTTCTCAATACCAGGAAAGCTGTATGCAGCCCAACTACAATTGAAACTTTGTAGTTGGAGCTACAACCTGTCAATATCAGGTCTTTTAAATTGGCTTTTTAAAAAGTTCATCTACGCTACATCACACATACGTGCTCTCCTTTGTTGCTGACAAATATACATCATATCCTAAGGGGAAACTGTTTACTGCATTTATGGATCTTAAAGTGGCCTTTGATAACATCTCTTGCACATGGCTTTGGAATAGACTGAATCAGTTGGGAATTTCCAAACCATTATTACATCTGGTTGTTTTTTTACACACCTCAACTTCCATGAGAGTAAGATGCTCCACAACTGGTCATTTCTCAAATCTGGTCCTGGTTACAAAAGGAATTAGACAGCGATGTATCCTGGCCCCTGATCTATTCAATCTCTATCTACATGATTTACCTAATAAATCGCAAGCCAACTATTTCCAAACTCCCATTTTGGCTGCTCATTCAATACCAATTTTACTTTATGCAGACGATGTAGCCCTTCTTTCCTGCTGGAGGGTAGGATTAAGATGTCTTCTCCAAGCTTTTGCTTCGTACTGACATGACAATCTGCTTACTATTAATTATGCTAAATCGAAAATCATGTGTTTTCAGAAATACCCATTATGACGGAAAGTAAATCACTGGGTTCTGGACAGGCATAGGATTGAGCAAATGTTGAATATCAACTACTTAGTCTTCTACTTTGCCTCTTCCAATAAATGGAAATCTCATTGGTTTCTTCTTCTTGAGTCTACTAAAGTACATTTAGCTGCAATTATGAGATTCTTTTATCATTCAGGAGGGTAACCTATTCCATTAGCTCTGGAAGTCTATAAGGCAAAAATTAGATCTTTATGGAGCCCCAATTTTGGTTTCCTACACTTTCCTCTAAAATTGAAACTTTGCAATCAAAATTTTTACATGCCATCTTTCAAGCACCTAATTGTATTTTAAACTCCAACTTATATTTAGAGACTGGTCTTGGCTCCATCTCTATGTTAGCATGGAAGCTGTGGTGAAATTCAGATTTTTTCTATTAGATCAGGATTTTCTTCCCAATCTTTTAAAATAGCTTGACCCTTTTGGGTCTTTTTGGACAATGACAAAAGACTTTCAAGTTTACAGATTTTCTGTCCAAGTTTTCCCTCAGACCTTCCCTTAGTAATAAATAAGATACAGATTTAGAACGAACGGACCATCTTGAACTATGTGGTGATGCCAAAAGGAAATGTGCACCCTCCTTCTGGGGACAGAGCATCCCATCTTTTCCAGTGCTCCCAGATTATCTTGAATGCTTAATCATTCCAACCTTTCTAAGACTTTTCTTCTTGGCCAGACATAATGCCTTACCTCGCAATGAATTATTTGGCAGATTCTTAAATACCCCAATCAAACAGAGAGTTGCCCGTGTGGAAAGGCAAAGACAGAAACACCCATTTTTTATTCAGTTGTGATTTATATTCTTGTATAAGATCTTCTTTTATTACTCCACTGATTTAATACTTTCCTATATGTTCTCACTACTACCACTTCTGTCTGCTGTCTGGTAAAGATAAGGATGTTACTCTAATCATAGTTTATTATTTAATGGACGCTTCGAAGATATGTCGAAGGTTATAATCAAGTTATGCCTAAATGCTCATTTGCATACAGGCGCTCTTTTTGCACTGGAACTGGATTCCACAGAAGAGTGGGGATTCAAACTAGAATGTCTCAGATCCTAGTCTGATGCTCCAGTCACCTTAGGAACTTAACCGAAAGTTCATTGAGCACATAAACAACCCCCCTTCTGTCTCTCTGCAAGGCAGGTGGGCTTTTGATTTCTAGAGAAGCAAAGCCCATCTATGAACTTCTGTTCCTTCCTATTGCTAAAGCGCCACCTGCCTGCCAGCTAGCAAAAGCAGAGTACTTATCTCTATCCTGTGACACCGCCTATATATGTCATAGCAGAGAGGCAAACTTTAACTGTAGCTTCTGTGTTTGCCCCCAACCGCTTATTTCATCTGCTCATCTGCCAGTGGATGCAACCCAAAACTCCCCCCTGCTTACATAGCAACATGTAGCTCCAGACAATAGGACCACTTAGGCAACAAGGGCACATGGTTTTATGTATTTCCCTAGTTCCTCCAACCTCATGGTGCCTAAAGAAAATTAAACTAGGCCCCAGAATAAACTGTTAAAACTGGAGGTTTCCAATGGTTCCCAAATGTCAGAAATTAGGAACATTTCCAGTATTCATGAATGGGCATTGTTAAGGGCAGATCTTGGTTAGCAAATACCCAGTTGTGCATCTCTAAAGGGGAGATGGGTGCCCCAGAGACAATGGATGTAGAAAAGACGGGAAACTGCACTTTGCCAGAACGTCCTGGCACATATCCCTTACTTGTTATCTGTTCTGGCAAGTTGGCAGCAAGGTTCAAGGATCATGGGCAAAGAGGTAGGCAAGAAACAAGCAGCGCAGGATCCAAAGTTCAAGGCAAGAGCTGAAGCTGGAGACTAGAGATCTCTACTAGAAGATAAGCAGGCCGTAGATAGCTGGAGTTTCATGATCACCTACTCTCTAGGCTAAAGCACAAGCTGGTTAAAAGGAGGTGTTGAACCAGCAAAGGTTGGGATGCAACTGCAGAATTATGGAGGGAACTAAGAGTCCCACTCAATAAAGGAAGCCACAGCCCTCAGTTTGCAAGATCTGAGCAAGGCTGTCAAAGTCAGGACATTTTGGAGGACACTGATTCATAGGGTCGCCATGAGTCGGAAGCGACTTGTTGGCACTTAACACACACAAGAGTTCCACCCTTGCATGTAGCCAGGGCTAAGTCCCTGATCTTGCAAAGATCTATGGAGTTGCCTCTTCTTCCTTAGAAGAAACTAGAGTGTGATAGGCCCTGAGCTGCCAATTGTGCACTCCTCTGCCTGGTCCAGGCTTTGGCATAGTAGAAACCATGGGAAGTTTCTTTTCTCAAGGGGGAAGGCCATACATGGGGCCTTAGCTCAGTGGAAGAGCCTCTGTATAGCATGGCAGAAGGTCCCAGGTTCAATCTCTGGCATCTCCAGTTAAAAGGACCAGGCAATTGATGTTGTGAAAGACTTTGTGTGAGACCCTGGAGAGCCCCTAACAGGCTGAGTAGACAATACTGACACTGATGAACCCATGGTCTGATTTAGTTTAAGGCAGTTCATGTGTGTTTCTGAGGAGATTTCAGAGGAATCTTCACCCATGTGCAGGTGGGTCTAAAGCAAACTTCGACGCTTACAGACATGCATCTCCCATTCACAGATTGTTATACTAAGCACCACAAATGTGGGTGTACATGTGATAGACTTGTCTGCGGTATAAATTGTGTCTTGTGTTGCTTTCATGATAATAGATCTATTCATATACTTCCCTATTCTTGTTAGCAGAGCTGAACAGCTGTTTAATTTCTAAGGAGGAAATAGAATTAAATTAAAAGCAGAGTGAAGGATAAAGACATTAGAAGGAGAAATGTACATGGTGTGTTCAGCAATAACAGCATCCCTTGTGGTTCATGATTCATACCTGGATTCAGGCCTGAGATGCTTCCCAAAGGATGCATCTGCAAATTGTGCCCTTTTTCTTGCTGCATACTAGGAACACCCTGGGCAAAACCCAAAAACTCTGGTTAGATAATAAAAAAATTGATGGGAATGGCAAGTGTCACTCTCAGTGACTGTTCACAGTACAGCAAGTAAGCCCAGTAAAAGCATTGATAGGAAGTTCTGGGAGGGGGTTAGCCCTGCCATGAAAATGTTAACATTCAAGCAGTGTAATCCAAACAGCTTATGTGCTAAAATAGCTGCCATTATTATAGGCTGCAATTCATGAAATCTAAAGTGTTAAGAAATCTTTGGGAAGATCTTTCTGCAGAACTAATTATGACATCAAATGCCTTGAAGATGTTAACACACAGCATGTTTTGTTCAGACCTTGCTAAACAAGCTACCATTTCCTCTAGAGCAAGTCCTCTAGCCTTCTAAGGAGCTACTGCAGAATAAGTAGCTAAAGGTTCCCAGCCTTAAACAGAACATGTTTGCCATCATTCAAGCTATGTATGGCTGCATTTACATATGGGTGCAAAAACGTCACAGTGGCTGCAGCATGTAGCAAGGGGTGTGGGGGGGGGGGAACAGCATTTGTTCACCCTGAGCCCTCACTGCTTCTTGTTGCCATGACGCTGTGCTCACAGCTACCCCATACATCCCCATTTGAACTCTATCAAATAAGATTTTTGCCTTTGATCCAGTTTAAAGGGGAAAGGCCCCAATAGCCCATGAGTCTTGTTCAGAATGAGTATGAGATGTGGACACTCTAATTGAATTCAGGGGCTTCCTGTGCTCCATGCAGGGGGAAATCTCTGTATGGAAGCAGCTTATATAGACACATGCAATTACTATTTCATGGTGCAAAAAACAAACTGTAAAAAGCTATTATTTCCTAACTGGTTCCTTTGTGTGACAGAACAATTTTTTTCAATTTATAGGTAAAAGTATGGCAGAGGAAGATGATATCTCTGCTTCATCTTTTATTTTCAAATGTTGGCACCTCTGAAAATTCTGGATGAAGATAAGGAAGTCTCTTGCATATAAAATTTGAGATTGAAACTGAACTCTGAGTTATTAAAAAAAGATTTCACGCTGAATTTACTGTAAACTCCTATTTTCATTATGATATGTGTTGATAGTTTTGCTCAGTATATGAGTTTGGGAGAAATAGCCTTTTTGTTGTTTGCAAAATAAATAAATAAATAAATGGAGAGGTTTAAACCAGCCAGTTTGCATAGTGATAGACTAGAAATGGGGTGGCTCGATTTCAAATCCTAACTCAGCAATGAAGCTTCTTACATAATCTTGGACCAGTCACTGTCTGCCAGCCTACCTCACGGGATAAGGATAAAATGGATGACTATGGCTTGGATCCCATCTAAAATTTCCACATGTGCAAGGGGAGGGGATATGTGCAAGAGGAGATTATATTGCAAATATACGTTGGTTACTGGAGCATATGAGAGAATTTCAGAAGAAAATCAGCTTGTGTTTCATAGATTACAGCAAAGCTTTTGACTGTGAATCACGAAAAGCTATGGCTGGTTTTAAAGGAAATGGGTGTGCCACTACATCTGATCGTTTTGATGCACAACCTGTACTGTGGACAAGAGGCCACAGTTAGAACAGAATATGGAGAAACAGAATGGTTTCCAATTGGCAAAGGTGTTAGGGAGATAAAATACATCCTTGTCTATCTCTTCAATCTATATGTAGAACATATAATTAGGAGAACTGGATTAGATTTAGATGAAGGTGGAGTGAAAATTGGAGGGAGGAACATTAACAATTAGAAATATGCTGATGATACTACATTGCAGGCAGAAAATAGTGAAGATTTGAAACAACTACTGCTGAAAGTTAAAAAGGGAAAGTGCAAAAGCAGGACTACAGCTGAACATCAAAAAGACAAAAATAATGACTACAGGAGAATTACACAACTTTAAGGTAGTGTCAGGCCTGTGTCTCAGTTTCGCTTTCCCACCGACTTGTTCCCAAGGATTGTTTTGCATTCTTGGACTCTGAAGTAGACAGTACTCCATGAGAACGGAGGCATCTCTAGACTGTTTTGAATTAAGTAATCTCATGAACCTGTCCTATGCTGCTGAATGCTGAATGCTTTTTTCTATGCTTTTATATAGTCAAGTGTATCCCAGTGCCCTCCATTGCTGTCTTAGATCCTGTATGCTCTGCTTACCTATGCTGCCAGTAAACCATCTTCCTTGGACCAGTTTGTCTCCTGCTGTGGTTGTTGGTTCTTAATAGGGCAAGTGCTGACAGGTAGACAATGAGGAAATTGAAATTGTTGAAGACTTTCTATTCCTTGGCCCCATCATCAACCAAAAGGGAGACTGCAGCCAAGAAATCAGAAGGAGATTGAGACTGGGAAGGGCAGCCATGAAGGAGCTAGAAAAGATTCTGAAGTGTAAGGATATGTCACTGGCCACCAAGATTAAGTTAATTCATGCCATCATATTCCCTATTACTATGTATGGGTGTGAAAACGACACTGAAGAAAGCTGATATGAGGAAAGTAGATTCCTTTGAAATGTGGTGTTGGAGGAGAGTGTTACGGATACCATGGACTGCCAAAAAAAACAAATCAGTGGGTTATAGATCAAATCAAGCCTGAACTGACCCTAGAAGCTAAAATGATTAAACTGAAGCTATCATATTTTGGCCACATTATGAGAAGACAAGATTCACTGGAAAAGACAGTCATGCTAGGAAAAGTTGAGGGCAGCAGAAAAAGAGGAAGACCCAGCAAGAAATGGATTGACTCAATAAAGGAAGCCACAGCCCTCGATTTTCAAGATCTGAGCAAGGCTGTCAAAGATAGGACCTTTTGGAGACTTTGATTCATAGGGTCGCCATGAGTCGGAAGCGACTTGACGACACTTAACACACACAAGGGGAGGGGCAATTTTTGCAAATTCTCCCCTCTTGAAACCCTGTATGCTGTACCGGGGGTGGGATCTCCTGTCCTCCAGGAGCAGCATTGGGGAGCATTTCAGGCTGCAATAGGTGGGGAAAGTAGGAAAATCATGCTTCTGTGGATAGAAGTCCTTTTATTGGTGAAAATTGTAGGCAGGATCGAACCCTCTCTGCTGCCCAGAGACTTGCTGGGTCAAAAGGCCCAGTGGCCACAGCCCTCATTGCTGCAAGCATATACTGAGTTTCAACGTCTCTTGTGGCACAGAGGAATCAAGGCAGCACAGAACACCTGTGTGGTTTGACCAGTGGTGCTGGTAGGCAGAGCAGGAACTAGTCTCACCTGTGTGGACCCAGGAGACGTTTCCAATCCCTTCCAGTGCCACTAAACCCCTGCACTATGTGGATTGTATTGCCCGAAGCAGCTGCCTGGGTAGCTTGGCTAGAGAACCAGCTGTATCCCAGCAGCTGAAGCTGCCCCCCATATTCTAGAGATACAGCATTGGGGAGAGGGGGAGAGGCAGACATTTTTTGCAAGATAAAAGCTGCTTCTGTACTCTATTTATTAATTTGCTTTGCTTATATCCTGCCTTTCTTCCCAATAGAGACCCAAAGTGGCTTACATCATTTGCTTCTCCTCATCTTTAACCTCACAACAACCCTGTGAGGTAGACTAGGCTGAGAGTGACTGACTCCAAGTCACCCAGCAAGTTTCTATGGCAGAGTGGAGATTCAAACCTGTGTCTCCACAATCCTATTCTGATACTCTAGCCACTGCAGCACACTGGCTCTCTTGATCTGCTGACCCGAGCTACCGTAAGTCTCCTGGGCTGTCCTTAAGAGTGCCTTTATGTTGCTAGTAGAATAAGGACTTTTAACATCTTATCTGAGTTTTTCCTTTCTGAGACTGCTTTCTTTTTGGGCTTATAAAACATACTAAGATTCTTGTATTGAATGAACTTTAAGAAATGTAGTGGCATTCCTAAGCAGAGTTACACCTTTCTAAGTCAATTTATGTCAATGGGCTTAGAAGGGCAGAACTCTGCTCAGGATTGCACTGAGAGTGTGGCTTGTGGTAGGTGGTGCCTGTCCTTTTTTTTAAATGCAGATGTCTTAAACGTGAGTTATCCTTAAAAGAGAGACACAAATTTCTGTTCGGTAGCACTAGAACAGGAAACTGATGTAGACCTTGGCTGGGTTTCAAAAGAGGCTGCCCTTGTGTCATTCAATGTGCATGTTTTATTTGGGGAACTAAAGTGAACGATGAAAGGTGGATGCCCTGGTTTGACATTAATTGCAATCATTCTGTGCCTAAGTGTTATCTGTTGGTTTGCTCCAACACACGAGAGCTGAAAGTGATGGTTTTTATTTAAACAGGGAGTCAAGCAAAAACTATTAGTAGAAATCATCTGTTTACACTAGCTCTATCTGGTTTACTAGGAGTAGATCAGTGATTCTTTATGGGGGCCCACAGATCTGGGGAGGGCATTTGGGATGTTGGACAGCCCCTTCTTCCCACTTGCCATAGGTTGACAGCTGACAAAGGAGCTGGTCCTGGTCCAATTAGGTGGAGGGAGCCAGGACTGGCTTTGGGGAAAAGGCAATCGGGACCCAGGAAAGTTATTGCTCCCAGACCTAGCACCCCTTCTCAGACCCAGTAATCCCCACCATGCCCCCAGCAATAACTTCCCTGGGTCCCATTTGCCTTTTCCCCAAAGCCAATCCTGGCTCCCTCCACCTAATTGGACCAAGAGATGCTTCAGCAGACCCCCAGAGGCAGCAGCTTTATAGTGTACTGATATCTGTAGTGAGAAGATTCAGTTGTCATTTCAGAACATCTCCAGGCCCTACCTGGAGGTTGGCAACCCTAGTGTACATAGATTTGCTGCTGACGTGAAACTGACAAAGGGAAGCTTCCAGACCAGTCAGTTTTAGCTCCTCTGCAAGCCCCCTCTTTGCAGTTTGAGCTTTCTTGTTCTTACACCCAAGAAGAGATTGCCAAGTAGAAATGAGGTATTTTCCCTCATTTTTGCAAGTCCTATGTGACAGAGATTCCCATTCCACTTCAATAAACACAGCAGCCCTGGCAAGCAAATCTCTACACCAAGCTGCCACCTCTGTCAAAAGGAACCCCCTTGTCCAGAGGCTCTTTATGGAGCACATGTGAGACTCTTTATTTGGTCCTGTGCAAACAAATAAATGCATATCCCAGGGTAACTTATTACACCAACATAGTGTAATGACAGAGGGTCAGACTAGGCTCTGCAAGACCCAGGTTCAAATCTCCACTCTGCTTGCTGGGCCAGTCACACGCATGCAGCCTAACCCACTTCACAGGGTTGTAGTGAGGATAAATGGAGAAGGAAAGAAAGTTGTAAGCCACTTTGGGTCCCCAATGAGGAGAAAAAGGGATATAAATGAAGTAAATATTCCATTGAATGTCCAAAATGTGGTGGCTGAGTATGCTTGTGTGAATGCTGACCAACTTAGGTGACAATCCAGCGCACACTTTCATGGGAGTAAGTCCCATGGACCATCGTGACACTTAACCACTGAATAAGCATGCATCAGGTTGTGTTGTCAGACACATTTTTGTGACTGTCCAGAAACTCTGGGCTACCCAGTGAATGCTGGCAGCCGTCTAAATGAACTGGTCAGCATTCATTCATGTATGAATGAAAAGTGAGAATCTTTCAGAAAATCTGAGATTGTCAGCAATCACACATCAAAATCTCTATCTCTGGGGTGGAGAATATGGAAGCATACATAACACATTTCTGCATTATTATTTTTCTGGGGTTTTTTGCTTAGCCCAAAAGTCCCTGCTATACAAGAAGGGAAGGAAATTGTGTTAAAAAGGAAATGTTGCAATTACTAGTGGAGTTACTGTAACTAATGCCTTTTCCTGTATGAGGAAGGGTTGGTACAAAACATAGCCTATACACCTTTTTTTTTTTTAAGAACAAAACAAACCGTGTCATCGCTGTGTTTAGCAGACCACTTTTGGGACAGTGATCATACTGGATGGACTTGTATTGAACACACCAGTTTCCCCCTTGTGTATCTTTTAAACTTCGCCTGCCCCGTTCTCTTTCCACTAGAACATAAGAAAGGCCCTGCTGGATCAGACCAAGGCCCATCAAGTCCAGCAGTCTGTTCACACAGTGGCCAACCAGGTGCCTTTAGGAAGCCACAAACAAGACAACTATTTTATTGAATGGGTTAGAATCCTGAATGAGTAACCTAAAAGTGTCCTTACACAATGCTTCCCCTGAACTGGCCATGTACCCTTCAAACAGAGCAGCAACACATTAGACTATGTGCTGGCTATCTCAGTCGTGAATCACCATAAGAAGTTCCTTGATAACTCTCCACCACAGACCGAGCGCACCTCTACAGTGTGTCCAGAGGTTGAGGCACAAAGACACCTTGTGGCTCACTATATTACATTACTTCTCAAGGTTGTCTTGTACCCTGGTGGTTCTCCCCTAGGGTTGCCCAGGGGCCTGAAGATCTCCCAGAATTACAAGTGATCTCCAGAGTTCGGTGATCAGCTTCCCTGTAGAAAATGGCTGCTTTGGAGAATGAATTCTATGGTATTATACCCTGCTGAAATCCCTCCCCCAATCCCTGCCCTCCCTAGATGCCATCCCCCCCAAGACTCCAGGAATTTCACAACCTGTAGTTGGCAACCCTATTGTTAGGGTTGCCAACCTCCAGGTACTAGCTGGAGATCTCCTGCTCTTGCAACTGATCTCCAGCCGATAAAGATCAGTTCACCTGGAGAAAATGGCCACTTTGGTTATTGGACCTGAAGTCCCTCCCCTCCCCAAACCCCACCCTCCTCAGGCTCTGCCCCAAAAACCTCCTGCCGGTGGTGAAGAGGGACCTGGCAACCCTACTTATTGCCCCCATATTACATCTCAGTCTCCTGTTATTCCTTTGTAGAGGCCTCATCCTGGTAGGCCACCTCAAGCAAGCCTTTCGATTGCCTCCTTTTCTCTTTAAGAGCTTTGTATTTCTTGGCTTTAGCCAACTGTCCACTGTAATTCTAGACTCTTAATAAGGGGAAATGTTTGGTTTTGAGTCCCTTGACTTGAGGCATTCACTGTAAACTGCAGTTTAGAAGGCAGGTAGAGATGTAAAAAATGAATACTGAGATGGTGGCTGAATTGATTGAGTGCCTATCAGAAGGTTATACACAATTGAATTGGCAATGCTTTGTATTGTGTTTTAAAATTATTTTTATGCAAAGTAATAATGCAATACAAGGCCTTTGTCGCTGGTAGCATTTTATTAGTCTGACCAGAAGACTGTCCAGCCAAAAGTACATGAGGCTCCCTTCTATAGGGAAGGGCCATGGCTCAGTGGTAGACCATCTGCTTGGCATGCAGAAGGTCCAAGGTTCAATCCCTGGCATCTCCAGTTAAAGGGACCAGGCAAGTAGATGATGTGAAAG
This sequence comes from Euleptes europaea, assembly GCF_029931775.1. NCBI lineage: Eukaryota > Metazoa > Chordata > Lepidosauria > Squamata > Sphaerodactylidae > Euleptes > Euleptes europaea. The sequence goes on from NC_079314.1 coordinate 47,427,089, forward strand.
ACCTCTGCCTGAGACCCTGGAGAGCCACTGCTGGTCTGAGTACACAATACTGACTTTGATGGACCAAGGGTCTGATTCAGTATAAGGCAGCTTCATGTGCGGCTGAGCTCCATCTTGGAATTTTCTCTTCCAAGGCATGATCAACATACACCATTTCTCCATAAACCAACTGACTGCATTACTAAACATATTGTTAGATCTTGCAGTTACTTTTTTTTGTTAGCACAGTTTTCCATATTTTTTATACTGATCTATAATTGAAGGTGGTTTTGCCTCCCCCCTCCCCGTTAGTTTCTATGCAAAGCTTTGCTACAGTAAGTAAACTAAGAATCATCACCAGGTCAAATTCCACACCTAATCCTCTCAAATAACATAACTACCATCTGACAGATTATAGTTTTAACTGTTGGAGCTGGAAGAAAATATCCTGCACTCATTACTAAAGTTTATAATTTCTGCTTTAGTCTATAGCAATGTGAACTGGACAATTATTCTCTACTTGTGTGCAAAAAACACGCAAACCTCTGGGGTGGGGGATGGCAGCCAGGGAAAGTCTTTGTCTTAAACCCTGGGAAAAGGCTTCAACAACTAGGATTTTCACTTTTTGATTTAACAGATGGGAGGGCCAAGGCAGGCAGAGAGAGGACAGTAGCCGGTGGATCAAATGTGGCGTCAAGACCAGCATCTGCCATTCAGGGATGGAATGTGATCAGCTTCAGGTATCACCAGGGATACTCTGGTGGTTCTTGGGAGGCCTTGAAGATACTGGAGGTTACCTACCAGCTTTTCAGGCTCCGTGCTGATGACCTAAAGGCAAAGTAGACGTGGCATCAGCAGATGGTGTTTTCAAATGCAATCTGATGCTGAGCAGGTAGGTGGAGATGCCGAATCCTCCAAGCACCTCTCCCCACCACAATGTGCTCCCCAGTTGAACTACTAGATGGAGAATCATCTGGACCAGAAGCAATCTGGTGTATCATTGACATAATTTAGTAAAATAGGGGTTTTACTGGATTTTAGGTCCCAGTGCTGATTGCTTGACAGTTTTAAGTATTTTCTGGTCAGAACTATAAAATGCTACCAGCAGCAAGGCCTCAAAACCTGTTGCAATTCTGTCTTCACCTGCCAGTTTATAGTCTCCTTCCAGGGACTGAAAGAACATCAGCTCAGTTGCTCCTATACTGCCCTCTGCTGGAACATTTACACCTAATTTCTCTAAGCAAGTCTCTTTGGATGAGGTGGGGAAAACCAAGGCAGAATGCTTCTAGGCTCAATTACTGTAGAAAATATTTGCTTGCTTTGAGGATACATATCACTTCAAAATAATACCTTGCTCTAAATTAGCACCCTGCTGTCCAGTCTTCACAAGACTGGCATCTAACCCCCACTCCTTCCATGATGTGAAGAGAGCATAATGGTCAGGAATGGGGGAAGATTAACCTCCCCCAAGAGCCCCGTGGCGCAGAGTGGTAAAGCTGCAGTACTGCAGTCCAAACTCTGCTCACGACCTGAGTTCAATCCCGACAGAAGTTGGTTTCAGGTTGCCGGCTCAAGGTTGACTCAGCCTTCCATCCGAGGTCGGTAAAATGAGTACCCAGCTTGCTGGGGATAAAGGGAAGATGACTGGGGAAGGCACTGGCAAACCACCCCATAAACAAAGTCTGCCTAGAAAACGTCGGGATGTGACGTCACCCCATGGGTCAGGAATGACCTGGTGCTTGCACAGGGGACCTTTACCTTTAAGGTAGCCTTGAGTATAAGCCTAGCAGAGGAGGAAGAAACACATGGAGGTAAACATCATAGGATAGAAACCAGGAAGCCTGAAGATAATGGAATTAGAGGAGGCAAGGCTGGAAGGGCACAACTGGGGCTTGGGTGGGGCTTTTGGAATATGCCCTCCTATGGACAAGGAGGGTCGATGGCGGCCACATGACAGTGGCCCATTGGCAGGGGGGAAAGGGGGTGGAGCAACCTTCCTTTAAATATCGACACAAGCTGAGGAGGAGATGGGAGGTTCTACAGAGCCAAGAACCTTGCAGCCAGGGGATGGAGCTAAGCTTCTTTTGCTGCTCCTATCCATTCTGAGTCCAGGGAAGCTCTCAAGGACCAGGACTGTGGCAGGATGGAGGGTCAGGAGGAGGCCACGCCCAGAGAGAAGCCTCACACTTCTCTTACTCCTGACTGGAGAGCTCTGCCCGACTTTGTGAACCAAAGGAACAGCACAAGGCTCAGATGTCCAACTAATTCAATATTGTATTCAAATACGTTATAAACAAGAAATACATACTCACGAAATGAAAACGAACTGTACATTAGGCCAGAGAAAAAAACATCAAGAAAGCAGTTCAAAAATTCACCAAAATAACGTCTCAATCCTATGTGAATACAAAACTAGGGAACGGAAAAACTCATCCCTTCTCAGTAGAGAGAGCATGCGCAAAGAGCGGAGGTAGAAGTGGGATGACGTGGCTGACTTGGTTGGTTGGCCATGTGCAGTCAAGGAGAGATATCCCGCTTCGTTCACAAGGCAAAGCATATATGGTGAATAAAAAGTCCACAGTGAAATTTACAATCAACCAGCCGTACAGTTCGTTTTCATTTTGTGTGTATGTATTTATTGTTTTTAACATATTTGAATACAATATCGCATTAGTTGTACGTTTGAGCCTTGTGCTGATCTCCCAAGTAGCTCAGATCAGATAACCTTTATTGGCATAATAATATTGATGGTCACAAGGTCAGAGATAAACAGATAATACAGATCTAGATTAAATTTGAGTTTGAATCTTAACCTTAACAACTTCTGCCAAAAACTCCGCCACCTTCACCGTAACATCAGTTGTAATGTTGTTCAGCAAGACTTGGCAAGTGGATGTTCTATAAGGGACCATCCATTTGCTGATTAAGGGTAATATAATTTTTTTACGGGGTTCTTCACGTAAACGACAATCTAAGATAATGTGATGTAGGGCGTCTGGCTGGCCCATTCCGCATGGATATCCCCCAAGTATTTTCTGGGGAAAAGCTGGCAGCTAGCTGCACAAAGTGGATAGGAAATGTGCTGCTAGCTACCCCTGAACTCATAGTCACCAGAGATTGTAATGAAGAAATTGAGAACAAAGTTTATAAGCAGTCTTTCCTTAGAAAGGGCAGGAGGGGGGAATGGCTGAGAGTTGTGACTTCTGGAGTACAAGTTGTCCCGTTTGGAGGGCACAGTATCAGATTACACAGCTTCCTGGCAGCTAGCAGTTTCACTGAGGTTTTGTTTTCAGTTCTATTCACTTTTTTTTTAGTAAATGTTGATAAGGTAACTGAAGAAGTGGGGGATTCCAGCTTTGTGGTTCCAGGATGATATTGCTTCTGGTAAGTGCAAGTTGTAGCAGCTACAGCGTGTGGACCTTTGACTAGAAAGATCCCAGTTTAAATCCCCACTCAGTTGGGTTGTACAGGGTGTTCATGTCTCAGAATAATCTACTTCATAGGGGTTATGGGTGGATAAAATAGGGAGGGGAGCCCCCTAAACTCGCTTAAAGGAAGGCATCGAAATAGAAATAAATAAATTCTTAAAATGGATTAAATCTGGAGGCACATTTCTCTGACAGGAAAACAATTTTACCTTTAATGGAGAACAGTGAAATTTAGCCAACCTCAATGGAGTCTAGCCCTCAGATTTCTCATTAAGACACAGTTCTGGGCAGGTCTTCTGACAGGAGGGAGTCAGGCCCTGAGACTCATGTAAGGAAGTAACAGTCAGCCTTCTTTGATAATACTGCGGCCAGAGTGTTGACTGGAGTGGATCATAGCGACCATATCACCCCAGTCTTGTTCCATCTATACTAGTGTCCAGTTCGCTTCCAGACTGGTATTGACCTTTAAAGCCCTGTACGGCCTGGGACCAATTGCCTTCTCCCATATGAGCCAGCTTCTCAGGTCATCTTTGGAGGCCCTGCTTCAGTTGCCTCTACCATCTGAAGCTAGATTGGTGGCAACCTGAGAAAGGACCTTCTTGGTCATGGCACCGAAATTTTAGAATTTCCTCCCCAGGGAGATTTGTCTGTCTCCCTCTATTGGTGTCTTTCACCAGTAGGTAAAGCCTTTTTTTGTTTTGTCTGGCATACCCCCATTAATGGTTACTGGGTCTTGCTTGTGTTGTTAATGTGTTTTATTGAAATATTTTATAATTTTAACTGTATTTTATTGCATAAATGTATTAATTTTTTAAATGTTTGCCACTGGAAAGTGGCATAAAATGTTTTAAATAATAACAAACTAAATAAATAAAGGCTAATTCTGTTAAATTTCTACATTGGGGCTGATAGAAAGATCCCATGACTTCTGATGCAAAGACTCAGCAGAAGCTAAAGTACTGAAGACAGGCTAGTGCAGTAAATCATGCAGAGATGCAACTGACAACCCTCACTACAGGTGAGTCCTTTGGACTCAAAAAGCCTTGAAATATTTAATTATTCCTTAGTATCCTCTCTTATGAGCCACCATTTGGGAATTACTGAACTAACAATGGCTTTGAAGTAGAGGCGAGTACTGAGAATATACTTGTCCTAGCGGTAATTATACAAAACCTGTGTGCAGGCAGACTTGTATTTCGAACCATCTAGCATTTCAAACATCTCAATTTGAGGTACCGGAACAGTGATAACCATCTGTATAAAAGACACTTGCATCAAAACATGAGATCTCTAAATATAACTCAATAGGCCTTTCAAACTTATTGTTAACATATATCTTGAAATGCCTGGAACTCTTAGGTAACAATCCTAAGCAGGTATACTCAGAAGTAAGTCCCATTTAGTTTAATGAGGCTTCCCAGGAAAATGTTCTTAATTACATACTTGTAGTGTAACTTTAATATTTTGATATTTTATCTCGGTTTAGAGAACAAATTAAAAAAATTATAATCCAGGCTCTGTGGATTTAGTTGGGTATAGGAGATGCTAAGTACAGCAGACAAAAAAGTCAGAGTTCCCCATTCTTTCCTTTCCATAAAATGTATCAGCTAGACAAAAGCATGTAGCTCGATTTCCTCATCACTTGAAAAAGCCACTTATTAATCTGATATGACTCAACAAGGCTTTCTAAAGATCTGTATAATCCAAATATCATAATAACTATGAACTGGGGAGAACAAGAACATCTGAGGGGAATTCACATGAAAGAATAAAATACAGAAGGCAGAAAAACATAGAAAAAGTATTTCCAAGAGATCTGATGAGCATAAATAGTTGATGTTCTAAAAAATCCCACTCAAGTCAACCTGAATAGCACTAGAAAAGAAGAGAAAGTGACACCATAATGACAAGCAGGTACAAGTAAGTACATAAGCTGCCACCCTGCAATTTATATTTTCTCAAAAAGCAAGCTTATTTTTGAAAGTAGTGCAAGTGTTGGCTTCCAGGCTGTCCTGGATCCACATGTTCCCTCGGACTTTGATGGTGGGGAAAGCAGTGAGGCAGGGGGTGGCCACCCTCCAGATCTCCTTGAGAGACCTGCCCTGAGGAGGAGCCCACGGCAAGGCAGACAGAGGTGAGGACGACGAGACAGGGCGCCCGCGACTCCCCCACATCACTCTCCCTTTTTAGCTTTCCCACCAAAACCATCACAAGACCAGGAGAAGGGATGCTACTCCCTGAGTTATCTTTTGTGCCACTGCAAAGAGACCATCTTCATTGCTGTTCTCCATTTTCTCCTCACTTCATTCTCGAGGTTGAGGAGACTTGTTTCTATCAAAAAGAAATTGTTATCAGTAGTAATTCTGGTGAGGAATAGAATTGTCCCAATTTAAATACATAAAAGAAAATCTGCTGAACCCAGCATATCACACAGTATATCTTAATTTTAGCCATGACATTAAAAGCCTCTGAAGCCAATCTTGTGGACCGTTAACCATCTCTTTACCTGAAAGGAAGACTAGGGATTTTTTTCCACATGTGCCATCAGGAAAAAGAGGAGGCTGTCTTAAATTTGCATACTAGTTACAGTTAGGTACAGTAATAAAGAACCTTTTGTGTATAACCTTTTTAGTGGGGTTGTTGTACATTCAGGGTTATCTTCCTTTCAGGTAAATATGCCACACATAAAATTACAAGATTAAATATTCCATTGTGACTTCAAATGATCTAAGAAGACATACCTGGTTTTGATAGGACTGGTGCCACACATGCAAGGACTGTGGCATCTTTGAATCACCACTGATCAAATGCTTGTATTAATGTCTTTAAATAAGGGGCTTTAGCCTACAGTGTACTCCGTTCCGCTCAAGCAGCACATTCCATTGGCATAAGGTATGGTTGAAATCAGAAACCCCTTAGATCGATGGTTCAGATATTGCACCAGTGGAACATGCTAACTATAGCTGAGCAGGGTGGTAGGACACAACTCAGCATTTTTCAGTTTAGTCAGTTCACATATACAGCTGCCTAATATGGATGGAGTGGTAAGAAACAAAGCAGTGTACATTAATTTGTGAACCAGCTCATAACTGATTAGCACATCCCTCTTCCAGAAGTCTTATATTTTTAAAACTTCATATCCGAACACACTTTTAAACTAATTAGACAGAATGTTAGGAGATCCATGATAAGGTCTCAAGCGCAGTCATGCAAGCAGTTGGTTCAAAAGGATGGGATGAAAGCTATTAAAGACCTGGTGTAATCTCTTAAGGACTTGCTTCCCATGCATCCAGATGATGAAAAATCACAAATCTCAGTTATGGCGCAGGTGTTAGTATGAAGGACAAGACTTTCCAACCTTGTTGAACCCGTGGGCACATTTGAAATTTTGAGAGCAGGTAGCAGGCACCACAACAAAATGGCTGCCATGGGATGGGGAGGGTCAACAGAAACAATAGACTAGCATGGCTTCCCTCTGGAACTAATGCATCAGTGTTGCTTGTCATCTGTGCAGACATGAATAAGCGGTAAGGACTTTTAAAAATGTTCACAAATATATTTATTCAAGAGTAAAATAGCCTGTTTGCTATCAGCTTTAGAACAGGTAACAGGTGGCTTATTTGAACAATCTGTTATCTAGATATAAGCAAAAAAAATTATCCAATGCCCTAAGTAGTGTGTGATATGGCTTAGCGTTGTAAGCACCCCCATACTTACCAGAGGTGAAGAGGACCAGCCTGCCTGGAAGGCCTGCATACAGAATTCAGCCCCACCCCTACTAGTCAGCACAGCAGGGCAGTCTGCCCTCCAGCTGGCAGGACCACTGAAGCCAAACCTACCCAAGATGTATCCAATGTCACATTTGACCCAGCAGGGCCAGGAGAGGGAGGAACAGCCACTGCATGGGGTGTCCCTCAGCCTTTGTATACCAATTCTGGGAAGCGGGGCAGCCATTTGAAGGAGGTAGAGGGCGAGGCTGGACAAGATAAATTTTTCAACAAGAGAAATTGTGCATTTTATAGCCCGAGTTCGGACTAAACATTTTAAGACCAAGACTACAGAATTGTAGAGGAGGTTTCCAATTTCCCTAAACTTCAGTGCCCTGTTGAGGCAGATTAAGTGGAAGCTGTAAATGTGTGCCCTCAGCATTTGTCAGTTGGGTAGTTTGGTTATCTTGCACTTTTTGGCTCACATAGCTTCATTTTTCAGCTATTTATTTAACTTGTCAGCTCTCTGTGCACCTTCCAACTAACCATGTTTGTCCTTTGCTATCAGCCTTCAAGAAACCTGTGTGTTCCATTTGGCATCAGCAAGACAAGTGATCAACTATGGATTAATAAATGTATGACTTTATTTTTATTTTTTGCTTCTTGTTGCCAGCATGCCAAGGGTGTAACTTGTTGCTTGTCATATCCTATGGCTGAGAGATCTTTTAAGGAAAGGAAACAAACCCAACCCAATGAAGAGTTCTGGGGAACTCAAAAGCTTGCACACTATATCATTTTGGTCTTAATAAGTCATTACATGGCTCTTGATTTTTAGGTTTTGCAACAGATCAAGTTACACCTTTGTTCAGAAAAGCTCTGTAACCCTCCAACTTACATGTTTCCCTGGAAGTAACTTAGTTAAGTACTTAAAACTACCACAGATTATGGTAGCCCAGGAGTTCTAGAAATAGAGGGCAGATAATTCCCCATGAGAATTAAGTAACTTTCCAAATTGAGCAGTAGCATTGCCTTAACAGACAGCTGTCTTACTGATGTTAAGGTCTTTAATTCTAAGGAACAGCCTGAAGCAATTAACTCTTACATTAATCAAATAAAAAATTAAACATGTGCATTATTGGTGGAGGCATGGGCACGGCCATCAGTGACATTAATAGTACTAACCAATGCACTGATAGTACTCATGTAGCTGGTATCAAAAATGAATGAGTTACTGTAATAAGCACAGTAGGAGTATCTGGTGAAGTATTGTTTTCTCAAGGGTGGTTGGTTATTATGTTTCCATTCAACAGAAATGTTTCCTTGAAGGGCATGCAGACTCATTAAAACATAATAAAAACGTTCAGTTTATACAAGCAACAAATTTGATTATCAGTGAACCATGAATTCATAAACAAATATGAAAACTGTGTTGTAGGAATGTAACTGAAGTTTATCCTTTTATTTCTGACAGTCCTTCTGCATTTGGCACAACTGGCACCAAGAGTTTAAAATCCTTTTTGTAAAAAAGTGTACAAAAATTAGTGAGATTTCCTGTGGTACAAGCATTGAAGTTGCATTTAACTTTAGAGAGTTAACCTCCACTGAGGTCATACATGTCGCTCTAAGCCTGAAGCAGATTTAATAATAACTGACAACTGAATGCACTGATATTTCCTTTCACAAGATTTACTGGGAACAAATATGTAAAAAGCCTCATAATTGTTTAGGTAACATTTGAAAGCATCTAAAATTCCTGGCGACACTTGTAACCAGTCATTTCCTCTTGCCATTTTAAAGCATCTATAGATTAGTGACCTTGTTGAGTTAACCAATTACAACAGTATCAGTGAACCCTTAACACATGGGATCAAGAAATCCTATCAGAATAACATATCTTTGCAAATAACCATTTCAAATACAGATACTTGATCTTTAACTTTTATTATTGGTAACCTCTTCTTTAAAGCAAAAGTTATATAAAAATGGTGTATCCAATACAAGAGTCTTTAGAAGCTGTAACAGAAATACCACTTCAGTTCATCTATAAAACTTTAACATAGAAAACATTTTAGCATTATATTGAAAATTTGTCAAGGCCAACTCTTACAAAACAAAAAACCCACAAGGAGTGAAACATTTTGCACCATTAAATCAGCCATGAGATCTAAGTCTTCATTCCTGGAGCATCCTTGGTCAAAGCTTCAGTCAGTCATCTGAAACACTTGGCATTCAAGCAACCCTGAGCACAGTGCAACAGCACAAAATAGTCATACATAATAGTCCACTGGCTACATCTTAAAAGGGGGGGAAGAGCTCAATTGGCGTTTACTGTGTTAGCAGGACATAAAGTTCCTTTGAAAGAGAAAACAAATGTTATCTTTCTCAGAATTCCAGACCAGCGAGGTAGTCCAAGGGGAGGGGGGTGGAGACAAGGAGAAATCTCCTCTTGCCAAGTAGCTCCCCCCAGCCTAAGTAAGGTTATTAAGTAAGGACAACAGTCTTTATTGTCGGATCACAGACTTGTACATCAAAGCCGGCAGGCAAAAGCCAGCTGAGGAACCGCTTTTTTCAATCCACGTGCGAAGAGCAGTCTGTCTCAGTCCTAAAGTGCAGTTAATTGGATCAAGGAGGACCGGACCCAGACCAAAGAATGTGTAAACAGGGGACTGGCATTCGCCTCTCTTTTTGTCCGCTTTCACGCCGAAAGAAGAAGAAGTCCCAGCCCTGGATCTTTCTCTCCCCAACCCCCAAAATAATCCGTAGTGGAAACAGGCTCCTTTTCGGGAAACCCCTCCCTCAGCATCTGGCCAGCGGGAAGCGGCTCATCCTGACGACGGGGGCCAAGTCGACTCGCAGGATGCGCTGCGCCCTGCGCCGGTTGGCTTCCAGGCTGCGCCGGTTCCACACGTTCCCCCGGACTCGGAAGGTGGGGAAGGCGGCGAGGCGCGGGGCGGCCGCCCGCCAGATCTCCTCCAGGGACCTGCCCCGGGGAGGAGGAGGGGCCCACGGCACGGCGGGGAGGGGCGAGGAGGCAGGGGCTGCCCCCGTCTCCCTCACACCGCTTAGGGGCCGCGGCCGAGTCTCTTCCCGCCCCTGGGCATCGGGGAAGGCAACTTGGGATGGCGCCGCCTGAGGAGGGGTTGCCGCCGCCGCCGCCGCCAGGCAGCGCTTCTTCACCGCCCTCTTCGCCCCGCCGCCGCCGCCTCCTGCCGCTCCTCCCCGGGCGGCGGCGGCGGCGGCGACTCGCAGGCGCCTCCCCCTGGCGGCGGCTCTCCTCCAGGGCCGGCACTTTCTGCCCCCCGCCGCCGCCGCCGCCGCCGCGCCTCGGGGTATGTCCGGCACCACCGCCCGGCAGGAGGCGTAGCCGTAGACGTCCTTGCTGCGGAGGATGACGGGCGAGAACTGGTGCTTGAGGCTGCACAGGAAGTTCCACAGCTCGGCGTCCGAGCTCATGAACTCCGTCGACTTGGGCACCAGGAGCTTGAAGGCGTCGCCCAGCGCTTTCGTGCCGCCGCCCGAGAACAGCACCTGCGAGCGGGAGTGGACCACTTTCTCCGTCGCCTCGACGCCCGCCGGCTCCAGCCCGCCGCCGGCGGAGGAGGGAGCTGCTGCTGCCGCCGCCGCCGTCGCTCCATGGCCCGTGGTGGAGGCGGCTCCTCCTTGCTTCATTCTCCTCACGCCGCGGCGGCGGCGGCGCCTCTCGCCTCCCCTCTCCAGCGCCGCCGCCTGCCCTCCAGCGGCTACTGCGGCTGACTGGACCGTGAGGAAGAATAAGCCGCGGCCGCTTTTCTCCTCCGTCTCGCACGGCCGAGGCGCTTCCCCTCCCTTAAAAGGCTACGTGGAAAACAGCACTTTTTTTTTGTCCCCTTGGCCGCCTTAACTTCTTCCCCCTTCAACAGGGCGGAGAACAACCGATCGATATCCCACCGCCACCGCCTACTCCCGGGCGGCCGGCACAAAATGGAGCCCTTTTTAAAGCCCCGAGGTGGAACGCGACCATTTTCCACGCCCCCCTAGACCCCTCGCTTTTTTTAATTGGCCCGTTTGAATTGCATCACTCAAATGAAGCCCGGCCCGCAACGAGCAGTGCCGCCTCCCACTATGTCCACCATGGAGACCACTGGAAGTTTCTTTTCCTTGAAGGGGGAATCACAGTGCCCTCCTCTGCAGTTACTCCAGTCTAAGCCTGTTTTTTTTTAATAGAGTGTCTTTGACTGGAATAATTGTGTATGCCTGTTCTGTTATAGTATCAGATGATCTTGTGAATTACATAGAACACCCCAGGGTAGTAAATACTCTTCTTTTACATGGATGTCAATGGGAGTTGCATCCAGATAAAAGGTTTAGGGTTAAGTTATTTGGCTGAACACACCCAAATGTTGTGTCCACTTGGTCCGAAATAGTCTTGTACATCAACGCTCCTCTCTCTTGGTTCCAAAAAGTTTAGAAAACTTGACTAGCTTGCAAAAAATATTATCCATTTCGAAGGCTGGATTCCTGTTCCCTTTTATTTGGGAGAAAATGCCACCAAAATCTGTAGGACCCACTTGCATAGATGCAATCTTCAGCATGTTTCCAATTCCTTGGAAACTGTGTGTGGGTTAAGTGGGTGCAATCCTATGCATATCATTCTGGAAGTGAGCACTGGGAAATAGTGGGATTGGGATAATGCCGGCAAAATTGTGACGAAGCCCTGTGGAACTCTATGAGGAGTTCCATCAGGGGGTTACAAAAAATTTTTAATTTATTTTTTGGCTTGCTGCACTGGCAGCAAGCCGCTCTGGAGGCAGTGCAGCTGTGCTGTCTCTGGCCGCCATCTAACTACCACCCCTTCAGGATTGGGCTGTAACTTTCTCTGGGCCATTGCCATTGATATGTACTGTTTTATATTACAGAATACATGTAGAGTAGCTGGTGAGATGCAAATTAACATTTTCCACATAGCATTGAGATGCTTTGCATCAAAATCCTATAGATATGTATAGATGCAACAGCACACAGCTACGATGGAACTACATGGTGGTTGTGGATACGTAAGTATGCATATTGCCTCTCAGAAGCAATGGTTCCTTTGTGTACTTTTGTTGATACTGATTGTAATTGTTTGTAGTCATTGTCACTGCACACATAGTGCCATGAATATGTGAGAAATGTGATCTCTATAAACAGAATTTCTCCCCCACCCCACCCCGGGAGGATTCTGTGTCTTTCCATCACCACTAGCCAGGTTCTGGCACCAGGGCAAGTGGAGAACAGTTGAGGTCCTTTGCAATGTAGCTATCTGAATTCCAAGCTCTCTCTGCTCAGATAGACTGCTTTTGTTTAAAGCTGTTGGACCAAAACCTTCCTCCTGCTGCTGCTCAAGGTCATATGTTTCTGATTTTCTCCCCCACTCCCCCAAGGTATTCAATGATTAAATCAGCTCTACTATGTTCACAGGCCCACTTGAAAACTGCAATGATACCACTTCACCTGGCCTGCTGTCCTCACGAGCAGTCCAATCCTAAAAAGAGTTATACCGTTTTAAGCCTATTGACTTCAGGAGACTTAGGAGGGTGTAATTTTGTTTAGGCTTGCACTGTAAGCCACTGAGGAAACCGTTCTCTGGCTGGTCATCTACCAACTTGAAAACATCTGCCATAATTTTATATTGAAAACTTGATGGTTATGAAAACGACAATTTGTGTCAACATATTATGTTTTCTATGATGCTTATTTTATGTCCCTGTCCAGGAGGTGCCCCTGGACAAATCATTCAAAAACCTCAACTTAGTTACATTACTGTATACGGTACATTAATTAGAATACAATTAGAATATTTATTTATTTAGAATATTGCTATGCCACCTCTTCAGAGTTCTGCTTGAGTCAGCTTACAATTAAAAACCACAGTATTAAAAAAAACACAAGCCACTGGACATATGCAGCATAAAATCTATCCATAAAATGAAAGCAGACCATTAAAAAGCTGAAAAGACAAAAACCCTCAATTAAAAACTTGGGTAAAAAACGTGCATTTTAGCCTGTTGCCTAACAGAAAGTAAAATAGGTGCCAGGCAAACTTCAATGGGGAGGCTGTTCCAAAGGTGAGACAGAAAGTGCCCTGTCTCTAGTTGCCACCCACCTCACCTCTGAAGGTGAAAGAGAGCAGGGCTTGAGAGGCCAATTATAATTGGATAGTATGGGAGGAGACAGTTCTTCAGGTACCTTGGCCCCAAGTTGTTTAGGTCCTTGAAGGTAAGAACCAGCACTTTGAATTGTGCCTGGAAGCAGATGGGTAACAAGCGCAGGTCTTTCAGTCGAGGGCTGACATGATTTCTGTAACCAAACCCTGACAGTAGCCTGGCAGTTGCACTTTGCACTAGTTGAAGTTTGCAAACCATTTCAAAGGCAGCCACACACTGAGTGGATTACAGTAATCTAATTTGGATGTGATCAGAGCTTGGGTCACTCTGGCCGGATCAAGGAAGAGCCATAGCCAGCGAACCAGTTGGAGCTGATAAAAGGTGCTACGTGCAATGGAGGAGACCTGAGCTTCCAATCATAGGCCAGGATCAGTAGAACCTTAAAGCTATGAACCTGCTCCTTAGAAATATAAAACAACAGTTAACTTTTATTAGAAATACAATATAATAATTAATATTGTATGTTTTAGCAATATTTTATAACTTATTTTAATATACTAGTGAATATAAATATTGTTATCAAGTGTTAACCAAATAATGTTATGATCTATGATAAAATATTAGGATAATAATTAATTAATGCTGTCTATCATCTTATTGCCCTGACCTGGATGGCCCAGGCTAGGCTGATCTCGTCAGATCTCAGAAGCCAAGCAGGGTCAGCCCTGGTTAGTATTTGGATGGGAGACTACCAAGGAATACCAGGGTTGCTGCGCAGAGGAAGGCACTGGCAAACCACCTCTGTTAGTCTCTTGCCATGAAAACCCCAAAAGGGGTCGCCATAAGTCGGCTGCGACTTGACGGCATTTTTTACACACACACACATCATCTTATTACATATTGCTTATAACTGCCATTATTTCTATAGATATATTTTTTCTTTCCTTTGACATAATTGACTTAACAGTCTCAATTGTAAATGAGATCATGATTTCAGTCCTCCTTGTTTTGTAGTAATCTTTGCTTTTAACATGCTATGTTTATATCCTTATAGAATTTAAAAAACCTGTAAAAAAAAATGGACCTGCTCCTTTAGGTGAACTGCAACCTCCTCCAGGAGAGGCTAACCCCGCAGTCCCCAAACAACTTCCCCATTGACTAACAGCAACTCAGTCTTTTCTGGACTGAGTTTCAGTTAGTTGGCCTTCATCCATTCCATTACCTTCTCCAGATACTTATTTAGAACTTCCACAGACCCACCTAGCTTAGCCTTTAAGGGTAAACAGAGTCATCTGCATATTGGTGACACCTCACTTCTGTTGCCAGCCCCCCTTTTATCTGCACACCCTGCCTCCAGCCGGAATGGATGTACCACCAGAGTAACACGGTGAAAGTCCCACAAGGCACACAGCGGAATATGGGGAGCACTGCCATGTTTTGTGTCTAACGAACAGTGCAGCAGTGAACACAGCAGAGGATTCTGGGACAAAGACCACAGCAATGCTTCCAAATAAGCCTCTCTGGGAGAAATCAGGGTGTGCCAACTGCAATTAAGCTACACCAGGCAAGAAGACAACGATGCTTCTCCCTGTATTGTCTTTTACATGAGATGCAATCACTGACCATTGACACAATTTGGACATTAAGTGCCCTGTAACAGTCTGAAACCTCCAACTCACAGCTTCCCATTATCCCCAAAACTCCTGCCCAATACATGACTCACCTTAGTATCTTCAGCTTTTGTAATCCTGAATCATAATTCAATCAAAAACTGCCCTTCCTGATGCCATTTAGTCAGTTCTATAGTTTTCTCTTGATTAGGGACCTCCAGGGTCATCTAGCCCTGCACAATGCAGGAAATTCACGACTACCTCCCCCCATACCCCCAGTGACCCTTACTCTATGTCCAGAAGATGGCCAATCTGGCCTGGAGGAAAATTGCTTCCTGACCCCAAAGTCAATCCTGTGAAGTGTTACTCTAGTCTAAACTCTAGTCTTTATAAGATTACATTGTTCATCTCCTAGGCTGCACATTGATGTGACTCACATGCTGAAAGTAAACGATTTTGATTAATATTAAGCTCTGATTAATGCATACGCTATCAACAAAAGGGGGAGGGGAGGGGCTGTGACTCAGTAATAGATCATCTGCTTTTTGTATGCATAAGGTCCCAGGTTCAGTCCCTGACATCTCCAGTTAAAAGGATCAGGTAGTATAGGTGGTGAGAAAGTCCTCTGAGACCCTGGAGAGCTGTTGTCAGTCTGAGCAGACAAAAGCTTATACCCTGGAAATCTTGTTGGTCTTTATGGTGCTACTGGACTCCAGTCTTACTCTTCTACTGCAAAACAAAATGGCTACCCATCTCAAATTATCAGTAATGAAATTGCCTAATTTTAGTCCATTGTAGGAGCCCCATGGCACTGAGTGATAAGCTGCAGTTCTGCAGTTCAAGCTCTGCTCTCGACCTGAGTTCGATCCCAACGGAAGTCGGTTTCAGGTAGCCGGCTCAAGGTTGACTCAGCCTTCCATCCTTCTGAGGTCGGTAAAATGAGTACCCAGCTTGCTGGGGGTAAAGGGAAGCTGACTGGGGAAGGCACTGGCAAACCACCCCATAAACAAAGTCTGTCGGGATGTGACATCACCCCATGGGTCAGGAATGACCCGGTGCTTGCACAGGGGACCTTTACCTTTTTAAAGGGACAGGACATTTTTCTCCAGGCTTGTTGGCATCCAATGTCTGCCAAAGTCAGTGCTGGCAGAAACTCACTGGGGCCTCAAGGTATTTTTCATGCCACCTCCTACCCAATTTTTTTAGTTGGAGATGCCAGGGATTGAACCTGGAACCTTATCCATGCTAAGCAGCTGCTCTACCATTTAGGCATAACTCCACCCCATTGTACCCTATTCCTGTGACTTTGCTAATTCATCATCCATTGGGAGAGGTCCGCACCCACTTTGAGGACTGAACCTTATTGTCCTCCGTGCTTTTGCTCTCCATAAAAAATTAACAAAAGAACTAACAAAATAAGAGGAACACCACTTTGTTTTTTAAGTGAAGCAAGTATTACAATAACTTATTGGACCAAGTAGTTCTATCAAATGTTGCAAGTTGTTTAAACCAGTAGCAATGTTTAATACTTTGGCCCAGTCAAATTTATCATTTCACTTGTTCTGTTTCTCAGTTTTTCCCAAACAACATGGCTGCCAATGTGCTTATCGAAGCAAAGAAACCTCTCTTCCTTTGTTGTCTTGCTCACATCAAACCCAGTAGACTCCAGTGCACGAAGTGTCATACTGCAGTTCATTGGCCACATGACTCATTTCTGTCATAAGACAAAGCCCACCAGTCCCTCTGAAATATCTTCCACTCCCACCCTCAAAACACTCCCACTCTCAAAACAAACAAACAAACAAAAAAAAAAACCCAAAGGCTTGCGAGGGGCACTTAGATGTATTCAAAGTTATTCAATGGTGCTTACTACTAGGAATGTGTTCTTACAACTGCAGCCCTGTGCAGTAATCATACACTGATGTACTTTCAAAGGAAGATACTTTCTGATAATTTTATCTTAAAAATGGAGGAGGTTTGTTTAAGTCAGGGGTGGGGAACGTCAGGGGGCTGTATAAGGCCCGCAAAATCATTTGGTCTGGCCCTTCATGGATCCTGGCAGATCTCTAGCTCAGAAGGATGCTGCCCTGCCTGAATCTCTTGGGCCCAGCTGGGGACAGCAGAGCTCAAAAGCGAGTCGCTCTATGTGGCAGACACTCGGAGCTGCCTCCAGTCGTGCCTCTTGGCTAAATGTTTGACCAAATATAGCAGGCTAATTTTTAAGTTGATAATTTTGTATGGCCCGCGAATGATGTTATAAATATCCAAATGGCCCTTGGCAGAAAAAAGGTTCCTCGCCCCTAGTTTAAGTCTTAGGTACAGAAGTCGTAGCTTCAGAGGGTGTAGATTCTTTCCTTGGTATCTGTCCCTTCCCTTCTAGGCTGGCTAATGTGATTAGAGACCATTTACTCAGCTGGGAAAACAGTAATGAAATTATCTCTTTCCCAGGTTGATTAAACTACTTTCTTATCTTTGCTCTATTGATCTCACTAGTCTGTGAATAACAATACCTAACAAGAGAGTAAGTTTTGTTGTAGAAAGTCTACAGACCTCAAACCTTTAGTCTTTCTCAATTGGTAAGAAAGCAAATCATCTTCTCCCAACCCCTCTCTGTTATGCATAGTAGTGTTATCTCTTTATTCTGGTATGCCCCCCCTTAGAGTTAATCAGTTAAAAGAGAGGACATATTCAACAGATGAAGCCTCTTCCAGTATAGAGATGCATAACCTGCTTGTTGAGAGCAAGCCTAAGTAGATCTACTGAGAAATAAGCGCCCTGTTATTCAATAAGGCTTACTCATAGTAGAAAAGAGCAAGAGTCCAGTAGCACCTTAAAGACTAACAAAATTTCTGGCAGGGTATGAGCTTTTGTGAGACACAGCTCACTTCTTCAGATACAGTTAGAATGTGATTCTATCTATCCTTAAGTAAAGACGAGTGAATTAGACACACAAGCTCAAGACTATGCATTCTCCAGAACTTAATAGCGACCTGGGATTCCTGTCTCATTATCAATGTTGATTTCTCCATGCCTACTACACCTCTGCATATCACACCTAATCCAATCACGCCTGCTAATGTCATTTACTTGCTTTTGACATTTACATTGCCATTGTGTGTCTAATTCACTCATCTTTACTTAAGGATAGGTGGAATCACATTCTAGCTCAGGGGCGGGGAACCTTTTTTCCGCCAAGGGCCATTTGTATATTTATAACATCATTCACGGGCCATACAAAATTATCAACTTAAAAATTAGCCAACCATGCCCCAAGCAGGCAGCTGCCCCAGATGACCTCCCCGGCATGGGCAAGCAGGCAGGCATCCAACCGGTGACACACTCGCCCTCCTGATGTCTGTTGCACCAGCCAGGCGTAGCTGTCCAGCCACACGCCGGAGTTGCTCCTGTTCTGCATGGTCGGGGCCGGATTCTACAGCCAGCTCCTGCTACCTCCGCCTGCAGGGATGAAATGAGGACACACTGGCTAAGAACTCCCACCCCCTGCGCACATTCTGGCCCTTCCACCTTTAATTCCTCTATTGTCACCACTTCCGCCCCCAGCCCTCTTGTAGTACAGAGGGAATACGTTTCTCCACGGCCTGGATGGGAATGGGTTAATACAGTTTCTTGGGCGGTCCTAGCAGCTTCATAGCTAATGACTCTTCTGCAAGGGGGAAAGAAAGTTCCTTTTCTCGGAAAAACAAACTCCCATCTGCCTTGAATAGAGGTTATTCCTGTTCGCGGGAGGGGGCAGATCGCCAGTCTTAGATCCTTCTGAGCTAGAGATCTGCCAGGACCCACGAAGGGCCAGACCAAATGATTTTGTGGGCCTTAAAAGGCCCCCAGGCCTGACGTTCCCCACCCCTGTTCTAACTGTATCTGAAAAAGTGAGCTGTGGCTCATGAAAGCTCATACCCTGCCAGAAATTTTGTTAGTCTTTAAGGTGTTACTAGACTAGAAGTGACTACTGATGAAGGTTAAAACTGAAAGTGCTGAATCAGGGTTACAGCTGAACATCAAAAAGACAAAAGTAATGACTACTGAGGAATTACATCGCTTTAAGGTTGTTGATGAAGAAATTTACAGATTTTCTATTCCTTGGCTCCATCATACTACCAAGAAATCAGAAGGAAATTGAAATTGGGAAGGGCAGCCATGAAGGAACTAGAAAAGATCTTTAAGTGTAAGGAAGTGTCACTGGAGACCAAGACCAAGATAATTCATATTATAACATTCCCTATTATTCTGTGTGAATGTGAAAGTTGGACTATGAAGAAAGCTCACAGGAAGAAAATTATTAATTTGAAATGTGAAGTTGGAGAAGAGTTTTATGGAAACCATGGACTGCCAAAAAGACAAATAAGCAGATTCTAGATTAAATCAAGCCTGAACTCTTTGTAGAACAGGGGTGGGGAACGTCAGGCCCGGGGGCCGCTTAAGGCCCCCGAAATCATTTGGTCTGGCCCTTCATGGGTCCTGGCAGATCTCTAGCTCAGAAGGATCAAAGACTGGTGATCCACCCCCTCCCATGGATAGGAATAGCCTCTATTCAAGGCACATGTGAGTTTGTTTTGTCGAGAAAAGGAACCTTTTTTTCCCCTTGCAGAAGAGTCGTTAGCTATTGGGCTGCTAGGACCGCCCAAGAAACGTGTTAACCCTTTCCCACCCGGGCCATGGAGAAATGTATTGGTCGGCTAATTTTAAAGTTGATAATTTTGTATGGCCCGCGAATGATGTTATAAATATCCAAACTGCTCTTGGTGGAAAAAAGGTTCCCCACCCCTGTTCTAGACGCTAAAGTGACCAAACTGAGATTATTGTGCTTTGGTCACATCATGAGAAGATAAGACTCAGTGGAAAAGACAATCATGCTAGGAAAAGTGGAAGGCAACAGGAAAGGAGGAAGACCCAACATGAGATGGATTGACTCAATCAAGGAAGCCAGGGCCCTCAGTTTGCAAGATTTAAGAAAGGCTATTAATGATAGGACATTTTGGAGGACACTGATTTATAGGGTCACCGTGAGTCAGAAGCACATAACTCACACGTTTTATTTTAATTTCATGTTGAGTCTTTTTTAAAAAAAATGACTTTTACATTTCTAAGTGATTGTTGACTTCCTTAGCTAAAAAGTAGGGTGGTCAACTAACCAGAAAAATGGTCTGGCTGGCTCCCATGCCTTTAATACCTCCTTAATCTGCAGAAATTAGCAAATGAAGATTTTAAGGATGTGAAAACAAGTAGTGCTACATGATGATATCAAAAGGTCAACATGGTTAAATGTATACAAGACAAGAAATGTTGGGAATCTTACAAAAGAGACAAAAGGCCGGGGGTTTAATATTTCCTAAAATCACTGCTTTAGACAGGAGGAGGTTTACTCAGAAGCCTACTTAGGTCTATTCAGTGGAGCTTACACCCAGGAAACTGTTCTTAGGGTTGTACTGTTAGCCACCTTTTGACCCATCTGATTAACAAACTGCTGACCCCCAAGCCCCCTACACTCTTAGGACTTGTGCAGTCAGAAGTACAGGGAGACTTAATTTTGAACCAAACCAGAGAATCTTGGTTTGGATTAAAGACAATAGAATGGGATGTTATGATGAGACAAACAGGATTACATGAGACACTCTCACACCCATTAATCAAGGGCTTGTTTTGTGACTCCATGGGAGATTTCCACACCCAGGCCAAAGCAAGCAGGACAATACCCCCCTTGCTTCCCTATCAAGAGAATCCTTTGCAAATATAGATTTTCCTGGAATACTCACCAAGCCAACCAAGTTATCAACAGGATAACTTCATCTCCTATTAGCCCTATTAGCATCCTCTTCAAAGCACCCTGAAAATCTGGTTCTGGACCCTGCCAGAAATGGGTGGGAATTTTAATTATATGACAGCACCCTACAGACCAGCATTTTAGGCTCCTTTCTACTCCATTTAATGCTTATCTTTTATTGTGTAGCCTTTTAATCTGTCTTCTTTCCTCTCTTTTTTAAATCCCATTTATCAAATCTAGTTCAATTCTTACTTTTTCTCGCTCACTTTTCCCTTCATACTTCCTTAATACTTTAGATCCCATACCATAGTCAGGAGGCACACGCATAAAGGCCATACATGTTTATGCACTTCCTTCTCAGTAACAAGCAAATTCACAGTGGGTAGCCGTGTTAGTCTGTTTGCAGTAGTCAAAAAGGGCAAGAGTCCAGTAGCACCTTAAAGACTAACAAAAATATTTTCTGGTAGGGTATGAGCTTTCGTGAGCCACAGCTCACTTCTTCAGATACAGCTAGAATTGAATCCATTGGTCTTTAAGTACAGGAACAGTATGTAAATGTGAATAGCAGGCTTGATTGGATTAGGTGTGATATGCAAAAGAGTCTGTGATGTCCAGGGGAGAGATGTGTGTGGAGAAATCAGCATTGGTAATGGGCCATGAATGCAAGGTCTTTATTCAGCCCAGGTAAATGCATTGACTTTAGTTTGAATATCAACTGTAATTCAGCAGTTTCTCTTTCCAATCTCCCTTTAAAATTCCTTTGTAAGAGAACTGCTACTCTTAAATCTGCAACAGAATGTCCTGGAAGGTTGAAATGTTCACCCACTGGTTTTTGAATATTGTGGTTTCTGATGTCAGACTTATGTCCATTTAATCTTTGTCTAAGAGACTGACCTGTTTGTCCAATGTAGATTGTGGAAGGGCATTGCTGGCATGTGATGGCATAAATCACATTAGAAGATGAGCAGGAATATGAACCTGAGATAGTATGGCTGACATTGGTGGGTCCAGAGATGGTGTTCCTAGAATCTATATGAGGGCAAAGTTGGCACCTTGGTTTGTTGCAGGCCTTGGTGCCAGAGTCCATGTTCTTGTTAAGTAGTTTATCATCATGGGTGAGAAGTTGTTTTAGGTTAGCCGGTTGTCTGTAAGCAAGAAAGGGACATCCCCCCAGTGCTTCAGCGAGGGAAGTGTCACAATCCAGCATTGGTTGTAGGTCCTTAATAATACGTTGGACTGGTTTTAGTTGGGAGCTATAAGTGACAACATCTCTCCCCTGGACATCACAGACTCTTTTGCATATCACACCTAATGCAATCAAGCCTGCTATTCACATTTACATACTGTTCCTGTACTTAAAGACCAATGGATTCACATTCTAGCTGTATCTGAAGAAGTGAGCTGTGGCTCACGAAAGCTCATACCCTACCAGAAAATATTTTTGTTAGTCTTTAAGGTGCTACTGGACTCTTGCCCTTTTTGACTACTAGTAACAAGCAAGACAGTGAAGCACATTCATTTGGTGGCAGAGATGATTCCTCTGTGACTCTAACTCTTGACTTTTTCTCACTATGGTACATCTCCTGGTGCTTGGCTGCTGTCCATACTCAGGTCCCAGTGAAATCATAACTATGGCCTCCCTTCTATCTATCATGTGACTCTGTCACATGCTTACAACTCAGTGGATCTTGTATCTGGAAAGGCTGAAGATCACTGGCCTAGATATGAGGCTGCCTTATGCCAGGTCAGAATCAAATCTCTTTAGCTCTATGTTCATGTTTTCATCTTCTGTGCAGGCACACATTGGGACTGCGCATGTGCAGGAATGCCAATGGGGAGAAATGTCTAGCTTCTTAGGAGTAGAAGGGGCACCCCTCCCCCTGGTGCACACATCACTTTTCCCACCCAAAGCAGTGTGTGCTGAAGGGGAGAGGCACCATCTTCCCTCAGTTCATTTGCTGCCAAGCTGAGAGGATCCTTCTAGCTTTGCTCTCATTATTTTCAGTGCTGATCCTACTAGTCTTCTTCTTTCGGGGTTTACAGAGTTAAAAAGGTAAAGGTCCCCTGTGTAAGCACCGGGTCATTCCTGACCCATGGGGTGATGTCACATCCCGACGTTTACTAGGCAGACTTTGCTTACGGGGTGGTTTGCCTGTGCCTTCCCCAGTCATCTTCCCTTCACCCCCAGCAAGCTGGGTACTCATTTTACCGACCTCGGAAGGATGGAAGGCTGAGTCAGCCTTGAGCCAGATACCTGAACCCGACTTCCGTCGGGATCGAACTCAGGTCATGAGCAGAGCTTGGACTGCAGTACTGCAGCTTACCACTCTGCGCCACAGAGCTCTTTTATGGCGTCAGACCTGATTAAATACTTACTTGAAGATAAGGAGGCTTCAGTATCTTATGTAATAACAAAATTTTGTTATCTGGCTATTAAGAAGAGAATTGCTCTAACAAGAAAGGTGGCGGGTTAACGATTATACATTTATAGGTTTACACAATTTATTCACAGAGATACATAGTTATCCTTAGGCTTTTAAACTAATCAGGGTATGTATTTAGCTCACGATTGTATACAAGCCTTTTATTGTGGAAGATTGATTGTATTTTATATTTGTGCTGGCCTTTGACCGTAATAATAAATAAATAAATAAATAAATAAATAATATATATATATATATATATATATATATATATATATACACACACACACACACACACCCAAGAGTATATTTCTTTGTGACATAATCGATATTAATAATAAAATGTATCCAAGCATCTGTTGAGATCTGTTCCTCTTTTGTTGGCTCTAGGATTGCCAGCACAACTCTCCAGTGTCTCATGGACAAAAGCAAGGACATGTTATAACCCCCCCTCTCATACCAAGCACCCTCCACCATCTCTGAATGTTCTGTTCCATCTTTTATAGTACATCGATGCTGCATGCATTTACACCATCTTCCCCTGCTTTGAAAGTTGAGAGGATGTTTGTTCTTTCAGTTCAAGATAATAACCTGTGTTTAAAGGGCTGCCAAGTTGCAGTGGACTTATAGCACCACCTGGTGGGGTTTTCAAGGCAAGTGATCAAACACAGGTGGTTTGCCATTGCCTTCCTTTGCAGAGTCTTCCTTGGAGGTCTCCCTTCCAAGTACCGACCCAGCTTAGTTTCTGAGATCTGACAAGATCGGACTATACTATACCACTGCACATCCTTCAAGATATAATTGTCATACACTCAGAAGTTTAAATATTTTTCTGCAGCTGCAGAGTGTGAAACGGCAGACTGTGTGCTGCATGTCACTTTAATGTTTGTGTATTCATTGACCTTTTGTTTATTTAATATATTGCCTTTCTCTGCAATGAAGACCCAAAACAGCTGACATTAGTCTCTACTCCATTTTATCCACACAACAACCCTGTGAGTAGGTTAAACTGAGTATGTGACTGGTCCAAGGTCACCCAGCGACCTTCCATGGTAGAAAACAGAAAAAAGATGCAGGAAGTGGATTACAAAGGTAGAAGAGAGTGTAGCGAAAGCAAGGTGATGCATACAATAAACATGGCAATAGACTACAGTCTTGTTCTCTTATAAAAGCAACCTCCTGAGCTATTCCATTATATTACAGCTCTAATCCCTTTATAAAAATGCTTGCTTGAACATTTGTGTTTTGCAAATTCTATGGAATTACAGAAGTATAGGAGCAAGTCCAATTCCTAAAGATCTATTGGACACACCCTTCCTTTTCTGTCCTATAATAAGCAGTATTATAAAAAGCAGTGATTATAAAGCAATACGGAAGCCACAGAATATTTGCCACAATGCATAATCTGGTAGATAATCATTTTAAAGATGTACATTACAAATTAACTGTATTTTTAATACTGTCTCTGTGTTAACACATATTTAAATAATGTTGAAGATTTTGTAGTTTTTTGACAAGGCTATCTGTGCAACATATTGATAACCAATAAACCAACGTCTTTATAATAAAGGAACATTTATTCTTTAAAGTTTAGAGAGCGTCATGACCACACAGAGCCTTCAAATACATTTGCAACAGATGATTAATGGCAGTTATACAGTTTGTCTAAGGGATTTTTAATAATATTTGTTACACCCACAACTTCCTTATGGCTCAGAAGAGCTAAAATCGGATTGTGGTAATCTATTGAGAAATCATATTTGGGAGAGTCCAACCCATTTATTTTCCACCTGCCCAGCAGATGTCACTAGATGATTAAAAAAAAAAAAAAGACAAGGGTGTTTTTGCTCACAGCCATAAAACTACACAAACACAGTTGTCCAAATGTGCCTGCATGAATGCACTGGATTAATATCTTGATTCTGTGAACCTTCTTTAGTGGGGATGGTGAATAGTGTGTGTACTCAAAGTGGGGGGGGGGGCTTTTGAGTTCAATGGAACAATTCAAAATAAGGATTGCAGATTTTGGTCCATGACAAATGAGGCTGAGATGTGAGCTCGCCCACATTTATTCAGCTATTAGGTGATGTCAGCCTACATGGCTTTGCTAGAAGCTATGAATTTGCCAGACCTGTACAATTGCTCTTATGTTCTGGCAGTGACATCTACAAGGGATGAATGGGGACCTGTACACTGGAGTCAAATCCTATGCTGCATATAAGCACCCAGGCAAGGTGGAAGGAACCCTGTGATCCCATGTGAAACTTGTTTACATTGTTCAGAAGAAATCAGTAAGCACTTCTGAGAACTTGAAATGCTGCTGCCAGTACAACCTGTTTCTCTGCCATAGAAAGTATGTTTCTATGGTACCCTCCCTCTCAGGTACTCAGAGTACATATTTCTCTCTTATGTTATCCTCACAACAACCCTGTGAGGGTTGTTAGGCTAAGAGAGAGTGACTGGTCCAGGGTCACCCAGTGACCCAGATCCTAGTCTGACTACTGTACCGCATTGGTTAGGTAACTTTGTACTCCCCCCTCCCTGCACATCTGGAGTATTAAACAATGACAAATGTGTAATTTTACATGGATCAGCGAAACTGAGATAAAGAGACCCATTAAAATATCAGATACCCAGCATGCTCTCTGATATGAGCCTCTGTTACAGGTGGAATTTACATATTGTTCTTCTATCTGCATTGAAGGCTGCCCCAGGTTCTTTTCCTGCAATGGTTTTTGCACAACTTGCAACATTATATTTACGCAATGAGTTTACCATATGCCAGCGGATTATTAAAGCTATCTACAGTGCCATCCTTTGTATGTTTGCATGCTTTTCAGCAGTGTTACAGCTCTCTCATTGTACATATATCTGGCATTGTAAGAGACATAATATATACCATAAAACAATGGAAAGCTGTCTCATGCCTGCATTCCAAATCAGTTTTTTTCTGGCCTGAGAATGGTCTCTATTGTGGCTGCTGAAAGCTGGGAAAATCTTTACCAGCTAAATTTTTGCTTGTCAGAAAAACAAACCAAAACTGGCAACCTCATTACATTCTAGCGAAAATTAACCACTAAGAAACTGCTGCTGAACAAATAAAAATGCTCTTTAAAAAGCCAAACGAACACTCTATTAGCAACACAATGGAGAAAACCAAAATATTTGCAACTGTGAAAAATTCAATGCCATATTTTTTGCAATTCAAGGCTCACATATAAGTTTATGACTGCATGCCTCATGTAATTATTTTCACCAATAAAATACAGGCCAGACAAATGCATCCTGACTTTGTTCCTCTAGATTATATTAGCACACTGATTGCCTGTTTGCATGACTAATTTTGATTAAAATTGCTTCATCTGAATACCAAATCAGGGCCTTCACTTTCATTAGTCCGTGAACTTCTTGTGTGTATTGATGGCATTCTTGGATTCTTCTGTCTTTTATTTAAAAGAAAACACATGCATATTCTTGAGGAAAATGTCAATACTAACTCCCAAACCCAACAGACATGAAGCAATGTATTGTCGAAGGCTTTCACGGTCAGAGTTCATTGGTTCTTGTAGGTTATCCGGGCTGTGTAACCGTGGTCTTGGAATTTTCTTTCCTGACGTTTCGCCAGCAACTGTGGCAGGCATCTTCAGAGTAGTAACACTGAAGGACAGAGAGACACTGAAGGACAGAGAGACACTGTCCTTCAGTGTTACTACTCTGAAGATGCCTGCCACAGTTGCTGGCGAAACGTCAGGAAAGAAAATTCCAAGACCACGGTTACACAGCCCGGATAACCTACAAGAACCAATGAAGCAATGTGTTCAGCTAATTCTGTCAAGGGTTGCCATCTGATCCAAAAGAGGCCTGGCTTGCTCCTGTGCTTTTAACAGCAATCTGATCTGCAGGAACCCACTGTTAAGGCTTTTCAAGGCATGACAATAAACATGGTGTGTGCAAGTAAAGGCACAGGAGTAGGCACCAGTAAAAAAGCTGCCAACTTAAACAATATTGTTTTTGTTTTTTTTAAATTAGCAACCATAAGCACAGCTATGTTTTCCTTGGCAGTAACCCCCACTCAATCTCTATTCTGAACTGGTAATTTCCCTTTCTGGACGGCTAGATATTAGTGGTACTCCCTGAGAATGCCAAGTGTACCATTCTTAAGCTTCTTGAGGAAGGGTCAAATACAAATATAATAAGGATTGGCAAAATAGGATTTGCTAGCTGTTTTGAAGGCTGATCATTTCAGAGGGCCTGTTTTGATTTAAAAATAGAATATAAAGTTCCCTTACTCAAAATCTAATTTATTCATTCTGTAATCACTGTTCATTTGGCTAACAGTAGCAAATAGAACTTTGCTGCCAAATTCACAAGTAAATTAACTGAATTGAGTAAAACACAATTATTAATTTACCAGATGTTTCCTGGTGAGTGTACTAACAATACTTAAGACTATTTTCCCCATTCAAAATAAGTAGCTAATTGGTAGCAATCCTAATCATAATCTTACTCAAACCTATCCAGTAGGGTTTATTCCCAGGCAAGATCTGGCCACTGTGATGCATGTTTGGTTACATCTAGATTAAGTAAATGTATTGTGTCCTATGTGGGGCTACCCTGGAAAAGTGTTCAGAAACTTCAGTTTAGTACAGAATTCTGCAGCCAGGATGTTGACTGAAGCGGGTTGTAGGGACCATTTCACTCCAATCTTGACCTCTCTATACTGGCTCCCAGTTTGTTTCCAGGTACAATTCAAGGTGCTGATGCTGACCTTCAAAGCCCTGTAAGTTCTGGGACCAACCAAACCACTATGGTTGTCTTCAGAGGCCCTACTTCAGGTGCCCCTGCTTTCTGAGATCAGGTAAGTAGCAATCTAAGAGAGGTCCTTTGTGGTAATAGTAGCAAAATTCTGGTTCCACAGGGAGACTCATCTGTCCCCTTTTGTTGCTATCTTCTGCCAGTGGTTAAAGACTTTTGTTTTGTTTAGGGTTTCCCCAGTGATCTTGTTTTCCTGCTCAATGTTTTGTCTTTTTTTTTTTTTGTATTTTAGCTCTAATTTTAATTGTTTTAATGGTGGGCGTTTTTGTTTTTGTTTAAACAACTTTTAAAGATGTGGCTTTATTATGTATGTTTTAATTCTATTTATGGACCCTTTTGACCCAGTTTCCATGAAGAATGCTGACAAACTCCTGGGAACTATGAAGGCTACTTGTGCCCTGGATCCTTGCCCATCCTGGCTTCTAAAATCATGTAAAGATCACATCAACAAATCCTTAGTATCTATTATAAATCAATCACTAACTCAGGGCACCTTCCCTCAACCACTCAAAGAGGTGGTTATCTGTCCACTACTTAAAAAAAACCCTACAGAAAAATGATGTGGCCAGTTATCACCCTGTCTCTAATCTGCCTACTCCTACTGGATTTATCTGCTGCCTTTGATATAGTAGATCATCTCTTGTTGAGGCACTCTGAGGCAGATGTAGGCATCAGGGGTTGTGTGCTGGATGGGTTCAAATCATTCCTCATGGACCAGACTCAATAATTGCCATTGGAGACGAGTTATCATCAGTGTGGGATGAATTATATCTTGTGGGGTGCAATCCTGTCCCTATGCTCTTCAATCTCTATGTAAAGCCCTTAGGCCAAATCATTCGTAGTTGGGGGGGGGGGGTTGGCTGTCACTAATAAGCAGATGACACACAGCTATAAATATCCTTGTCAAAATCCCCTGGCAATGCACTAGAGGTCCTAAATTGCGGCCTGACAGCTGTGATTAAACGGCTAAGAATGAACAAATGGACACTAAATCTTGCAAAAACAGAAGTAATGCTGGTTGGGAAGGCAGAGGTCTTGAAGGACATTATGCTCCCTACTCTTGATGGGGTTCATCTGACCCTTGCCGGCTCAGTTAGGAACCTTGGGGTTATACTGGACCTAGCATTACTGCTGGAGAAGCAAGTTAATGCAATTGCAAAAAAAGGCTTTCTTCCAGCCTAGCTCAAAAAAAAAATGACCTCTTACTTTGATATGGTTGATTTGGCCACCTGGATCCATGCCGTGGTGACATTAATACAAGGCTACTGCAATGCACTTTACATTGGTCTTTCCTTAAAATCAATTTGGAAACTCCCACTGGTGCAGAATGCTGCGGATTGGCTATTATCGGGAGTTAGGTGCACAGGCATATTACTCCTATTCTGCAGTCACTCCATGGGTTGCCCATCTGTTATTGAACTCAGTTTAAAGTATTAGCTATCACATACATAGCCCTTCATGGCCTTGGACCCTCATATCTGTGAGACAGTGTCTTTCCCTATGCTCCACCACGACAGCTTAATTCATCTGAGCAGGACTTTCTGCAGGTGCCAACCTGCCAATGGGCAAAATCAAGAACTGCCCATGCAGGTGCCTTCTCCATTGTGGCCCCTGCCTTGTGGAATGGTCTGCCTGAGAAGGTCAGGAAGGCTCCCACTCTCCTGGCTTTATGTAAACTATGCAAAAGCAAATTATTCAAGAAGGCTTTTCTGCACAGACAATAAGGTAGAACTGTACAAAATTATTCACAAATGTACTTGGATAAATTATTAGGGGGTGTAGTCTATACTACTGTGTATAGTTTGCCTTAAGTTGGATCCTACTATGTAATTTTGCTTCATTTAATGTATCATGCTAACAATTTGCTTTGCTTCAGTTCTGTTTTTTGTATTTCTGGTTGGTTCTAAAACCCAAATCCCATTTCATTATTTATTGAATGTCTCATCCTGTTGATTTTATTGAATCACTCTGTATAATCCACCTTGAGTCCTAATGAGAAAAGTAGATTACAAATAACATAAATAAAATCAATAACATAAATTTGTTAGCAGCCTTGGTGGCCCTTATGAGGGCAGAAAGGCAGTGTATACATTTTAATAGTTCAGTTCTTTATTATGACAGTCCACGACCAGAAGGTATACAAAGGAAATATTAATCACAGAAACAATAAAATTTATATACAAATGATCTTGATAGTCCTAATAGGTATCAGCTAAAACTACACATATCTGTCAGCGATTTAACACTTCGATATTCTCAATTTAAAATTTAATAAATAATAAATAAATGTTCTTAAGTCAGCACTGTAACTTTTCTTGGTGGAGAACTCAATCCCTAGGGACATGACAATTGATGAAATCAACAATTTCTCCAGACTGTTGCTGTCTCTATATAAAAAAAACTACCCAGTTATTTGCATAAGATAGCGGGATGGATCCTCTTTCTGGAAAGGCCCAGTTTTGCATAGAACCATGGGAAAGTAAATGAAAAACTCATTGCAAAAATAAACTATGACTACAAGTATCCTCATTCTATTACAGGCTGTTTTACCAATTGTTTACTGTTTTTAAAAATCTTTTTTTCAGCATAGTATTTAATAATTTGTTACTCCACAACTGCAAGCCACATAAACATTTACCATTAAGCAGTGTTACTGGCTATGCTTTTAAAACATTTTTAGCCCAAGATGATGCATGCTGTTCAGGTCTGCTACGTGGACTTTCTATCAGAGAAGTACCTTAAGTTCACTGCTGGGAGAACTCTATTCCCAGGTGTGTGAAAGCCCAGTCTGGACTGGGAGCACAATGTGAAGAAGATGCTTAAACTATTTTCCCAATATCAAACAGCCCCAAGGGGTGCTATTTGGGGAAATGTGCGTGTACCCATCAGTACATGTGGATCCCCCAATGGGCAAGCCCCCTCCCCGGCCAATTTGATTTTGGGAAAGCAGTGTGGAGGAAGAAGACCCTTCTCCCTGCATGCCATGGTCCCAATCTGAATTTGGCTCGTGTCCCTAGGAATTGAAATGCAGTAAGCATTTGAAATAAAGTCTTCAGGCAGACCCAGATGTGATACAAGAGCTGTGTTAGGCCCTGACACACAATGTCCTTATTCAGCATGCTGTGAAGGAAAATAAACTACAGCTGTTAATCTGGAATAGTTTCACTTTATTTACATAGGAAGTTATTTTTTCTACTTAACAGTTAATCACTTGGTAAATTTTAGCAACAAGGGTGCAAATTGCTTGAACCAGAGTGATAATTTTACTCACTGATTAAACTACCCAAAATATTATCACCCAACAAACTCTGATCCCTAAATACATGTACATTGAACTAGATCCTACTGGAGCTGAATAAACCTAGATCTATTTACTTGGAAGTAAGTCTCACTGAAATAAATGGAAACTCATTTGTTATGGAAGCATGGTGCGGGATGGTATATTTGTAGCCATAAGCTATACATAAACAGAAAATGATGTGTTATACAATTTTATTTTTCTATTATTATTTATTTTGCCTGGTAAATCTCCCATGCCTTTAATCCGCTGTATGAGAGACAAAGTGAAGTGGTGAATTTTTTTGCATTGCTGCATCTCCAGGACTGGGAAAGCTTCACCTGTTGAATTAATGCATAGCAGACAACTACACTGCCTGAAACAGAAAGGCTGCAATCCTAGGCCTGTAGCAACCTTTTTGTGTACTCCCAAGAGTTGCCATTATTTATCCAGGCTGTGGGACTCTGTGTCTTCAATAGGTGAATTAAAGCAGCACCTGTTGAGCTTCTGTTTGTCACGTAGTTACTTTTTGGTAACTAGAAGGATACAGAAGCCTTTTCTAGGGAAAAAAGGTGGTGGCTGAAGGCTCTTTTCTAGAGAGTCTGCGCTATTGAACACAGCAGGGTTTGTTTCTTAAAGGATTGGACTGTTCAGAATCCACAATCGTTATATTCTGCTCCTTTTCATGAAGGATGCCGTGGTGTAAAACTGAACTATTCAGGAGAACATTTGACGGCACGTGGAGGCTGGCCTGCGATTTGGCTCTATGAATATGTACCAAGGGTGCATTGTTTTGAAACACTAGCTGAAGTAATACTGTAATTTTAATCTATTTTGCAAACCACTGTGAGTCCTTTTTGTGAAATGGGTGGATAAACAGTATTTCAAATACAGAAATATTAATATAATGTTTTGTTTGCTGCAAGCAAATACATTTTAGAGGAATGACTTCAGAGTAAACATGTCTGGGATTCATCCAGGTGCCCACTCATTAGGTCGTCCCATTGAAGTCAGAGGGGTTTTACTTATGAATATTTTAGCCAGTAGTCCTGATCAGGTCGCAGTGAATACAGTGACTGCACAAACATCCTGTCTGTATGCGTGTACATCTGATTGTCAGAAAAAGCCAATGCACATTGACTTTACAAATTAAACTCTGGATAAATGTCGGGCCTGTAGCACACATTCAACAGCACGTGGGTAACATGAGAATTGTTCAACACACATATTCAAATAAAATCCAGCGTACAGCGTTCAGTGTGACTTGTGAACAGGGCTAAAAAGCCAGAGTGTTGGCTTAGGATCTGGGCGAGCGAGCTTTCAACCTCCATTCTGCCACTAGCTGACCTTCGTTCTCTCTGGTCCGGGCCTGCTACCTCACAAGGTTGTTGTAAGGATGGCCTGCAGGAGGGGAGGCCAACGCGTGCCCTCGCGAGCTCCTCGAAGGGATAAGCGGGATCCAAGTGCACCCGACAAGACCTTGGGGGAATGGGAGGCTTGGAGAACTTGCTGTGAAAATCATTTTTTTAACGGGACCATTTAAAGGATATTCTTCGATCTAATCCCTTATTTATACTTTGTATTACATTTTATATTAGGTATTGATTTAATAATGTTGGATAGGATAAGCACATGTTAATTAAAATAATATTGGGATTGGCTACGCTAGCAAAAGTTTATACAATCCATTTGACGATGGAAGAGGGAGAGGGGGAAGTCATTTTATTGTTAAATTGGAGCTATTACTTGTTTTGCTTTTTATTATTACTATTATATTGTTTTTGTTGATATATTAAATAAAGAAAATAAAAAAAATTATTTTTAAAAAAAAGACCTTTCTGGCGGCGGCGGCGGCGGCGGCAGGGAGGGAGGCAGGGCCGCTTGTTGCTTCCTTGCGAGGCGCAGCCCCGCCCGTCCTCCTCCGGCGCGCTTCCCGGCTCGGCAGTGCGCGCGGCGCCTGAGTCGCCCGGGCAGGTGCTGCGCGGCCGCTTGGCGGGAGGGCCGGCCGGGGTCAGCTGGCGCCGCCCGCCTGCCGCCCAGGACGAGGAAGTGGCCGAGGTGGGCGGCCCTGGACACCTAGGCGCGGGCGGGCCGCGGGGCCAGAGCGGTGAGTAGAGCGGGGGCGCGCTGGGGGCTCCCCTCCGCCTGGCTCCGGCCAGCCAGCCGGCCGGCCGGCCGCTCAGAAGGGCTGCCGCAGGTTGGGGCGAGTCGCTTGCCCCTCACCTGAGCCGCGGGCAATAGTGCTCTTCTTGAGACCCCAGGAGCCCTGCAGAAAATGGGGCACCCCCCAAGTCTGGGGCGTGATAGGCCCGGCCACGTTTGGTGACCGCAGGAGCCCGTGGGCCGGTGCGAGAGGACGAAGCTGCGGGAGAGCGCCCCCCCCCCCGTTCCGAGGCAGCCGCCTTCCTCTTGGGCCGCCAATCAAGGCGGCCACAGGAGCTGCCGGGCCCTGTCGGGACGAGCCAGGGTGGTTTCCAGCGCCAGCCGCCCTGGACTGGAGAGAGCCTACAGGTGCGAGGGGTGCATGCCGCGGCTCCTGCTGTTTGCAACTATATATGCCATTAAAGTCTTGCTTCTGAAGGGGGGGAAAGTTTTAAACAGCAGGGGCCGAGGGCTAGGAAATGCGCCACGTGCACTTGAAGTGGGGCCTACTCCATCTTGGAAATGGTCCACCCCCATGCCACCGTACTCAGAGTGACAGACGCGAAGTATAAAAGTATCCTTTTACATTGGCGTGGGCTAATTCTGGTCGTTCTCTGGTCATGAAAGTGGCTCCAAATGAAAGTTAACTTTTAATGAGAGTTAACTTTCAAATGAGAGTTAACTTTTAGGTAGTTTGGTTGTAAAAAAACAACAGCAGCAAACTCTTACACGCAATCCAGGATGTGTTAAGCATGTAGAAATTGTGCTTAATTCTTTGGGATTGGGGCTTGCTTGCTTGATTTTTAATTAAAGTTGTATGGGCTAAGACTAGGTTTCACCTGGCACCATATTTTGATCTGAGTAAGGGCTTGAAGGGCCAACAAAACTGACTTCACATGAGAGAAAATTCAAGGAAAGTGGTTTTATCCTTTGCTGCCTGTGTGACTTTGCTGGAGTGCTTCCTGTAGACATAGCTGCTGTGGGGAGTAAGGGGTTGAAAAGTTCTTTTATGGGTATGTCAGTTTGACAAAGTGATTGTGGTGTCTATAACCATGTGTACACTTGGGTTGCTCGTTTCTTTGAGGAAATGTGTACTGTCCCTTTAATAGAAGCTTAATGCCATGGAAGTAAATAACATGCTAAGAAAAAGCTTCATTTGGCTGCTCATTTTCACACATGAAACCTCTGTTAAAGGGACAGGACACTTCTCCAGGCCTGTTGACAGCCGTACTCCTGAGTGCAAAAAGAAATGCTGTTACATGGAAGTGTTTTTCAGAGGAGAAGACATTGCTTCTCCACCAACAAGGAGGTGTATATTTCTCAGTTATGTTCATAGAAGTACCCAACAATGTTTGCCTTTATTCATATGAATGTGTTACTTCCAAATCATTAAAAATGGATGTTACACTGTTTAAACATACTTATATATGAGATGCTCCATCTGCTCTTAAGAGTGACAAACTGACAGAGAAGAAAATAAAGGTCTTCATTTTGGAGTAGTGAAAATTTTATTTCACACTTAATTCTGTGCTGAAAAAAAATAATTAATCCAAAGACTGCATCTCCAAATGCTTTGATGTTTACAGTTCTCATTGATGTATACTCAAATATATACTGAAAGCTAAAATATTTGGTCTTGTGTACAGCAGTGATTGCCTGTGACAGTCATGATGTTCAGTGTTGAATAAGACAGTTTATTGTCCTCTGATGCTGACGGGGCTCCAGGCTGGCGGAGGGGTGTGTCCATGCCCTGATCATACATGCCGTGGAAGGGTCTGGTCATGCACATGCTTCTAGCTGTCTTTTTGGTGGAGGTTTCATTTGTGTAATGCTATTTCCAGGAACTAGAACCAAAGTGAGTTTAGAAGAATGGGGCAGAGTTCAAGAGATTTTTTAAAAAACCAAACCCGTAGCCACAGATGGCTTCTACTTGAAATATTTAATTTTCCCTCCAACACAGTGCTCATATATGTATACAGTTCCTCCAGTTTTTTAATTAGGCTCTGCTTCGTTGGAGTTCAGTGCTACGTGCCAGTTAATTAACTGGTAATCAAGCAGGAGATTACTTACATGTAGATAAATCTCCATATTACCAAGCTGCATTATGGATGCCTATTCTGAGATATTGAAGTTCATGCGTGTCATTTAAAATGTGTTTGTTGAATTGTACGTTAACTTGTTGTTAGACAAAGTGGCCATTGTGTTCTGTTTATTTCTGTAAACGTCACACTCCAGAATCAGACTGATTTAAAAAAAATGCTATTCTTTGCTTCATTCAGTCAGGTAGAAGCTTTTGATGAAACCAACAAATGCTTTCAGCACTTCCTGAAATGCATAACATGGTCTTCCAAAGGGCTAGACTTGTATTCATAATATAACTATCAAAACATAACAGGAAGAGAACCTCAAACTTCAGTGCTTTGGCCATGTCGTAAACATTGATGAAATTGTGGAAGGTCTGAAGTAGGGATAGGCAACCTGGAAACCAAGGCCACACCACTTCTGATCCCAGTGTGCTAAGGATGCTAACAGGCCTGGAGCCCCTTTGCTAGGGGCTTAATGTGTGAAAATGGGCAGTGTGAACTTTTCTTGGCATGGAGGAAAATAAGATCACCTAATGATATCCCAAGAGCCCTGTTGCACAGAGTGGTAAGCT
Source organism: Euleptes europaea (assembly GCF_029931775.1). Classification (NCBI taxonomy): domain Eukaryota; kingdom Metazoa; phylum Chordata; class Lepidosauria; order Squamata; family Sphaerodactylidae; genus Euleptes; species Euleptes europaea. Next base: position 47,463,030 of record NC_079314.1, read on the forward strand.
GCAGTACTGCAGCCCAGGCTCTGCTCAAGACCTGAATTCGATCCCAATGGAAGTCGGTTTCAGGTAGCCGGCTCAAGGTTGACTCAGCCTTCCATCCTTCCGAGGTTGGTAAAATGAGTACCCAGCTTGCTGGGGGTGAAGGGAAGATGACTGGGGAAGGCACTGGCAAACCACCCCGTTAACACAGTCTGCCTAGTAAACGTCGGGATGTGACGTCACCTCATCGGTCAGGAATGACCCGGTGCTTGCACAGGGGACCTTTACCTTTAATGATATCCCATTCAGCCTCTGTTAAAGAGACAATACTTTTTTTCCCATTCCAGGCAGTTGGCAAACTCACTCCCAAACCTACTCCCAACACTTGATGCAGCAACAGAATTTATTTGGTAATGCCCATAGAACTCCGTTGTAGCCCAGGTCTGTAATTTGCATCTGTTTCATTCATCCATGTTTGAATTATTTTCACCAAGTCCTTCCACGCACGTATACCTGCAATTTGTTCACTAGCAGCACCAAGAAAGACTCAAAAGTTCCTCACAAATCTAGGCATAAGGGAGCTTTTTCTCTTTATTAAACATAATTTGTCTTTGCACTTCAAATGCAAATGGCCATTTTGCAAGCCAGTTCACTTAATAGTCAGACTCCAGCACTGCAATGCAGGATGCAACAGTCAATCACACATGAAGCTGCCTTCTGCTAAGTCAGACCATTGCTCCGTCGAAGTTAGGACTGTCTACTCTGGCAGCAGCTCTCCAGAGTCTTAGGCAGAGGTCTTTCACATCACCTATTATCTGGTCCTTTTAAGTGGAGGTGCTAAGGATAGAACCCTGGACCTTTTGCATGCCGAGCAGATGCTCTGTCACTGATCTGCAGCACCTGAGCTGGGCCTGGATTGAAAGATTTTATGACTGATGTGATGCCCTGATAGATTTTACCCGTGGCTTGTGTCAGTTCTACAGTGAGTACAGTGCTACCACAACAGTAGCCTCTGCTGTACTAGTGTCGAACTGGTAGGGGTGGAGAAGTGGTGAGGCCAGCAATACCCCTATTACATGACATCCTGTCACCCTTTTGGCCCTCATAAATTAAGAGACTATAATCCAGGTTGCCTGCTTGGCAGGATTGAGCCAGGTAGCCCTACCTCTTGGCTTAGGATCTTGCTTTAGCTGTGACAGTTACAAGAGACGCTGAGCACGACAGCATCTGTGTGGCTGAATGGGACCTGGCCTTCAGATTTCTTTGGCTTTAAACATATCATTGCATATTTACTTTATTTTCCACATCATGCTTGCCTCAGAATGGGCTGTTGTCTCATGAGACCTGCTGGGCAACTTCAGTTAGAAGATTTCGCTGCTAGTTCTGCCTTGACAAAGAGGAAGACAAGCCACCAAACACCTGCTCAGTGGAGCTCTGTCAAATGATGTGTGGTTTTATCTTATTTTTATTTCTGTTCGCTTCGTAGAACTGCTCTTGAGGATTTTTTTTTACATTGAGGAAGGAGTTATATGAAGATGAGAGTAGTTTCCATCACAAAGATCCCCCCCACAAGGTCTGTTTGTTTCAAAGCACAGCTGAGATGTTTTGACTGTTAGGTATATGCAAAGAGGTAGCTATGTTAAGTCTTTTGTCGCCAAATACAAGTCCAGAAACACTCCCCCCTCCCTAGTAACCTTCTCCACAAAAATGATTCTTTGTTTGATTTCCATACATATCTGAAGAAGTGAGCTGTGAGTCATGAAAGCTCATATCAAAATAAATGTGAGTCTTTAAGGTGCTGTTGGACTTTAAGAATTAGGTGTAAGCCGACTTGAATGCTAGAGGTGATAGTTCTTCATAAGAACAGGCATCGTTTGCCTAGGAAAGAGCATGTTTTATTAATATTGCTAGGTAATATAGTTGCACAGATCAGGCTCATTGGAAAGAAATATTGAAAGATATGTTTTCTACACCTTTCCAATGTCTTTCCTATTTTATTTGCTGTTATCCTTTAGAAAGTCTTTTCTGAGGTGCAGATTAATTTCTAAAGGAAATAAACAATTTATCTTTGGGATTGTTATTCCACCAGCATACCTCTGTAGACACTTTACAGTGTGATCCTAAGCACAGTTACACCTTTCTAAGTTCACTGAAACCAAAGGGGCTTAGAAGAGTGAAATACAGCTAAGGATTGTTCTGTTAGGAAGGTCACCCAGAGGTCCAGTGATCGATGTGGACATTAGTATCTGATCCCAAAGTCATGAGCTGAAAAATATGGTCCTGAAGCCATAATATTCAAAGGCTCTGTATAAATCTTCCTATTTATTTTATTTGTTAGTTTACTTGATTTAAACTGTCTTAACGAGACTTAAGAAGACAATGCAATTAAACAGTATAATATATTACAACTGAAAAACTGTTAAGAACTGAGGAGTCTTGCTGGATCCTGGTCTTCTGTTGAAGAACCAGGTGTTCATGACATGAAAAATGCTTCCCCCCACCCCCCAAGCTACATTTACTGAGGAAGCTGGCTTCCTGTTTGCAGATACCATGCTGATCCATGCTTTGGTAACATTGAGGTTAGATGACAGTAACACCGTTTACATGGTGCTGCCCCTGAAGATGATCTGGTGCAAAATGTTTTAGCCCATTTGTTTTCAGGGGCTAGCTGATGGGATCATATCACTTCCGCTCTGCATTCCCTTCACTGGCTGCCCATTATTTTCTGAGTCAAATTCAAGATGGTGGTGCTGATCTTTAAAGCCCTTCATGAGTGGGGCCCACTAACCTGAAGGACCATCTCTCCCTGTGGCAGCTGTGTTCTTCCCAGCAGGGTCTACCTTGTAACCTCCTTGGCCAGTGTGTGTTTGGCTACAATCTGGGCCTGGGCCTTTTCAGTGGCCTCCCAGAAGAGGTCAGCAGGGCTCTTAGCCTCCTGGCTTTCTGGCAAGATTGCAAAACAAAGTTATTCTGGAAAACTTTTAGGGGGACCCTGATCCTGGGTGAAAGGGGAATACCCGGCTGCTGTGAGCAAGATGTTTTTAGATTGGCTTTCAGTTTTTAATACCTTCTGTTTCAATGTGTGTTTTATCAAATTATTGTTCTGTTATTGGGTTCTGAGATGTTCAGGGAAAGACATACATATAAATATTTTAAATAAAATCAAGGCAATAAAATACTATCGCACATGCAGAAAATAGTCCACCACCCCCAACCCTGGAACACAAAATTAGAGAACAATGTAATAAAATGTCACGATATGCACAATAAACCGTGCAAGAATAAAAGAAAATTGCTTTAAAAAATCACACATTAAAGTTGTTGTATGTCCATTATAAAAATGCCTTCTTGGTGGATTCTCTTTTACTACAACCTTATTCTCTTTATAAAGATGCCCTCATGACTAATTCCATTTTACTAAAACTATATTCCTTTTATACAAAGGAAAAAAAATAGGTAATAGGGTAAGAGAGCTAGCCTCTTTACACTGTAACTTGGAAATGAAAAAACCTCTTTGCTAGGAGAGGTTGGATGGCAAGAGGCTGCAGGCTTGCAGCCTTCCCTCCATTTCACATACGTATGTGCCATGTATGGAATCAGTCCATTGGTATATCAAGGCCAGTGCTGACCTGGCAGCAGCTCTCCGGGGTCTTGGGTGGAGGTCTTTCATGTCATCTACTACCTGATATTTTAAACAGGAGATGCCAGGAATTGAATCTGGGACCCCCTGCATGCCAAGCAGATGCTCTGCTGATGCACCATGGCCCCTCCCCAAATTCCTAGAAATATAAAACGCATGATGTATTCCAGCTTTATTCCATTACTAATACCATATAGCAACGATGAGCCCAGTTCCCTTTTTTATTTACGTCGATATAATTTATTTACATGCCATACAAAGTTCAAGGCAGTTGACTATTTAAAAACAGTAATAAAATAAATATAATAAAATACCAACAGATACAAGACTGCACATATCATTAAAACCAGTGTTACGTCATTAAATTGTGTCTAGACGAACACCAGAAACCTTAAGCTGAAACATTTGAATGCCATGAATTCCACAATAATGTGTTTAAAAACAGCAACCAAATTTCATGCAACAGGGTTAAAATAAATTGGCAATAATCTCAACAATTTGGTAAATAAACTAGTTCTAAGTTGAAGCCTTCAGATTGCTGATTTCACAAACTTCATGGCTTGAATTGAATCTTGTGTAGTAATTTGCTAATCTAATTGCTTTCAAGTTGCTAGTTTAGCCTGCCTCTTAAACTTCTTGAACTTGGCCTTCTCTTTTCAACCTACTACATCTCCATTTCCCCCCAACCTAGTACCAATAATTTGTTCTGCAGGTAAGCATGAGCGATCCTGGTGTGCGTTCAGCCTGCTGCTGTTGGGAAGGATCATATCACCAAATATGAGACACTGCAATCCTGCGCAGTTACTCCAGTTGAAGCCCATTGAATTCAGTGGGTTTAGAATGGAATTACTCTGCATAGGATTGCACTGATCATCTCTTATTTTCATAAATGAGACATGATCTGTGCAATTCTATGCATTTCCTTTTTTTCTTCTTAGGGACAAATTTTAGCCATCTCCCTACCAGCAGGTTTCCTCTTTTTTGGGGGTAGCCATTACTGTAAGCATCTGCCTATTCTAACAGGAAGAAAGTTGCCTATAAAACACAACAGTGTTTATAACCAGTGGGTTAAAGCTTCCTTCCTGGTTACTGTAGCACTTCCTTTGCATCTGCTTATGAAGGCAAATAAGAAAAGCAGAACCTCTTCCATGAACATCTTTTCCTATTGTGAACTGCTGTTGTTTTCAGATAGTTGGGCTGAAAAATGAAACAAATGAGCCGTATTCAGCAGCTCAGTTTCTGCTTTTCGATCAGGTAATGTTTTGTTAAACAGTCCATTTGTTTCTTAAAATTATCTTTTTTATTAAGTGACCTACAGGAAACAATCAAGAAACCTGTTGGGTTGCAATCTGTTATAGTAGGGTTTTGTTGTATTTGTTCTAAGGTTGTTTGAGGGACAGAGGATGGTGAACAGGTGGGTTATTTGTGTAACAAAGTTTGTTTTTTAAAAATCTTGATGTGAAGGAGTATGGGGCATACCAGTGAAGGAAAAACTGCAGTAATGTGTGTCTGACAACTCTGATGTTGTGTGATGTTGTGTGAGAGGAGGGGGGAAATCCTTTTTTGTGTTTTCTTGACTTCAGGGAGATTATATATTTATTTAGCTTGGATAGGACTTGCTCTGGATATATGGGAAGTTACTTCACACCCTATTTATGAGCTTCCAGAAGCACCTGCCCTGCATATGTTGGACTAGATGGGTTAAGGCCAAACCAACAAGGTCGTCCTTAACTGCATCAAAGAGAGGGAGAGAGAAAAAGAGAGATTCTCGGTATGTTAGCTGGGGAGTCACATCATCAATCATTGGGACTGGGAGTAATGCTATTTTGAACAAGTTCTTTTGAGTCAGAGCTAACTTCTTCAGATGCCTGAATAATGTGAAGAGAGTTTCAGGGGGTATCCTTGTTGGCCTGCAGTAGAACAGCTAGATTTGAGTCCAGTGTCACCTTAGAGACCACCAAGGTTGTTGGGGTATACGCTTTTGAGAATCAATGCTCTCTTTGTCAAATATGAATAATATGAAGTAACGTAAACCTGATAACCACTCAAGATATATATCTTAAGGATTTCTAATATGTTTTCGGGAAAGGAGGCTAGCTTGATGCTTGGGAAGCTTTGATAATCTCTTACTAAAGAGGACAGGCTATTTGAAATTATGTGGTGGCAAAGAATCCCTAGCTATTGTATCAATATTTTTTATGCAAGGCTACAAAAATAACACATAGGCCCATGCACAAGCATCAATATTGTATGATCCAATATCAGATTTCTGTGTACCTGGGCAACCACACTCTGAGATATTTTAAAGACTGGTAGTTTTTAAACTGGCATACTATCATAATTAATCTTCTCTGAGAAAATGGTGTTTGACAGTCTTTTAAAAATACTAAGCATGTGCTTTGGGTGCTTCACAGAAGAACTATCCAAATAATCTAGAACAAGAGAAAAATCTGAGCTGTAGTGGGGAACTGTACTTCAGAGAAATAGTTTCAAGATGACTGATGCCGTTCTCTTCTTGAAACTAAGTGGGCCTTGCCAGTTGACTTTAATAGCAATATTTGCTCTAGATTCTTGACATGGGGTGGGAGGTTAAAAATGTAGAAAATGGAAAGTATTCAGTAAAATAAGTAGGAGTCATTTTAGTGAGCTTTATGCTCATAGTTGGATCTGAGGTTTCTAGATCTACACCATGTTGATGTGGTTTGTGTGTAAATTTTCCCATAGCAGTCTGTTTTTTGGCAATGGAAGCACCAGCTATTCCACATAAATAATCAGTTTAGATGTTTTGGCTGGCTTATGCCCAATATTTCCCAAAGTTAAGCTCATAAATTCCGTTTGTTTTATTGGAAGGAATCAAAGGGACAAATGTCCGCAATTTTGGTTTGCTATCATTTATGTAAAGATGATTTTGATGACTGTATTGAATGAAGAGTCAGCAGAAATGTGAAGGCAAGTAGATTAAGAAATGGACCAAATTCTCTTTCCTTCATGTATTTTTCTAGGTTTCCTGTGGCATGGAGTTGGAGAACAGTGAACAACCTGTTGTTATGAGAGAAGATAACAAACGGCGTCGGAGGAGGATGAAGCCTTACTGTACCTCAAGCGGTTTGTCTTCAACAGAGTTAATATCCATTGAGTTCATTTTACCTACAGGCAACATGCTGATAGACATAGCTGGCAACTGTACAGTAGAGCAGATGAAAGCACAGATTTGGATGCGAGCAATAGAGAAGAATCAAAACTCTGACTTCTATCACAAATTCACTCCAGATCAATTTATTCTTCAATACCAAAAGAAGGGACAGTGGTATGAAATTTATGACAAACATCAGATAATACAGACCCTAGACTGTATATTGTACTGGAAAGTGCTACAAAAGAAGGTAGGCAAAATCCATGTGGTCCAAAAGCAAAAACCCACAGCAGAAGTTCAGGAGTTTCAAAAGCAACTCAATTATTTGATTGGCTACGATGTCGCTGATATAAGTAATGTACATGACGATGAGCTGGAATTTGCTCGCCGCAGGTTAGTCACTCCACGGACAATTGAAGTGTCCTGCAGAGATCCAAAATTATATTCCATGCACCCATGGACTACATCCAAACCTCTTCCAGAATATTTGCTTAGTAAAATTACCAATAACAACATTTTTATAAATATACACAGAGGAACAACTAGCCAGAAGGTTAAAGTATCCATTGATGACACTCCAGACTTAATCCTTCAGAGCTTTTTCACCAAAATGGCAAAGAAGAAATCTTTGATGAATATTCCTGAAGAACACAGTGAGCTAGACTTTGTTCTCAGGGTAAGTGGCAGAGATGAGTATATCGTAGGGGAGACACCTATCAAAAACTTCCACTGGATAAGGCAATGTCTTAAGAATGGGGAGGAGATTCACCTAGTGCTGGACAGTCCACCTGATCCAAGTCAGGATGAAGTTCAGAAAGAAGAGTGGCCCTTAGTTGATGACTGCACTGGAGTCTCAGGATATCATGAGCAGCTAACAATAGATGGCAAGGATCATGAGAAAGTGTTCACTATCTCGCTGTGGGACTGCAACAGGAAATTTAGGGTCAAGATAATTGGCATTGATATCCCTGTGCTGCCAAGGATCACAGACTTGACTGTATTTATTGAGGCTAATATTCAACATGGACAGCAGCTCTTGTCTCAGAGAAGAACAACAGCTAAACCATTCACCGAAGAAGTCCTGTGGAACATTTGGCTTGAGTTTGACATCAAGATTAAAGACTTGCCCAAAGGGGCATTGTTGAACCTGCAGGTATATTCTGGCAAAGTACCTCCTTCATCCACTAAGACTAACCTCCAGTCACATGATCCCTCCAGTTCCGATACCAAGAGCAAAACCCAGCTTCTCTATTATGTAAATATTTTGCTGATCGATCACCGCTCCCTGCTACGGACTGGCGACTATGTGCTTCATATGTGGAAAATCCCGGGCAAAGGGGAAAATCAAGGAAGCATCAATGCAGATAAACTTACGTCGGCTACTAATCCAGACAAAGAAAACTCAATGGCTATTTCAATTATTCTGGACAAATACTGCCACCCGATAGCTTTACCTAAACACAGGATAGCTACTGATCCCCAAGGGGACAGGGCTAGAGCTGAAATGCCCAACCAGCTGCGAAAACAGCTTGAAGAGATTATAGCTACCGACCCGCTTAATCCACTTACCCCTGAAGACAAAGAATTGTTGTGGCATTTTAGATATGAAAGTGTAAAGCATCCAAACGCATACCCAAAACTGCTTAGCTCAGTGAAATGGGGACAACAAGAAATTGTTGCCGAAACATACCAATTGTTAGCTAAAAGAGATGCTTGGGATGGTAGCACTATGGATGTTGGACTGACGATGCAACTTCTGGACTGCAACTTCTCAGATGAAAATGTAAGAGCCATGGCAGTGCAAAAACTGGATAGTTTAGAGGATGACGATGTTCTTCATTATCTCCTGCAGCTAGTTCAGGTAAGGGAGAATGTCCTTGGGGACCCCTCGGAGTGTACTTGCATGATTCCGGGATCATTCTGAAGACAAGCATGGTGCAGTGGTTAAGAGCGGTGGACTCTGACCTGGAGAACTGGGTTTGATCCCCCACATGAGCGGCGGAGGCTAATCTGATGAGCTGGATTTGTTTCCCTGCTCCTACACACGAAGCCAGCTGGGTGACCTTGGGCTAGTCACAGTTCTATTAAAAGCTCTCTCAGCCCCACCTACCTCCCAGGGTATCTGTTGTGGGGAAGGGAAGGTGATTGTAAGCCGGTTTGAGTCTCCCTTAAGTGGTAGAGAAAGTCGGCATATTAAAACTAACTCTTCTTCTTGTTTGCTCTTTCAGGACAGAGCACAACAACCATAGTAAAATTAATATAAAATAATGCCATTGTGAGCATCCCGTTCTGCAAGGTCACTCCCCCCATCATGCTTTCTGTGTTGGAGCTCCTAAGGCCTCAGAATTGGGGAAGGTAGGACAGCAGTTGAACACTGCAGGGCTTTCCTTTTCTCCCCTGGAACAGCACTCTGCCTCCCTCTCTGGCATAGTGCTGCTTCCTTCCTCCCTGGCCTGTCTGTCAAGCTTGTTTTTACTTCCCTCTCTGATCTTCCGCTTCCTCTCTCCTTGAGGAGCCAATCATCCACCCCTCCTCATTTACCCAATATCCCCTAACACCTGGATCTAGCCTGGTTCCCTGGTCCAGGTGTTCTTCTTCAATCACCTGCTGGCTGGCTCCTGTAGATTCCCTTGTCTGCCTTAGGCAGGTGTCTTGTTCCCTGGTGCCTTTGGCTCTCTGAAAGCCACGGACCAGGTAAGTATCCCAGCTCTGGGCTTTGGTAGAAGGCGCTGAGTCCAGGTACAGGGTCACATCTGGACAATCATGATAAGCATATTGGCAATACACATCACACATGAATTTTTTAAACAATCTTGATCCCTCAGCTCTTGACTGGTAGCCAGATGTGTTGAAATGATGCTCTGGAAAAGTGTGGATTTGAGTTTCCATCAAATTATAATGAATTTTCTGAAATCTTTGATGGCTCATTTGCAAAAGCAAGTTGCCACTTTATATTCCAGTCACCAACTGATGAACATTCATGTGTGAACCAGCATTGTGTCCAAGGTTCCCTCATTTACCACTAGATCTCTACCCTTGATCAGAGAGGCAGTGGTTAGAATGTTGAAATAAGACCTAGGGCACCCAAATACCCATCACACTCTGCCATGGGAACAGTATAAATGTCTAAATAAAGGGAGCATTCTCACCAGTCTGTTATTTTCTCATAGGTGCATTAATGAGCATTCCAGAGGTTGTTGTTTAAAGAATAAATGCTAGTAAGATTAGCTTCTGTTATGGTAGAAACACCCTGACCTGGACGGCCCAGCCTAGCCTGATCTCATCAGATCTCAGAAGCTAAGCACGGGCAGTCCTGGCTAGTACTTGAATGGGAGACCACCAAGGAACACCAGGGTTGCTATGCAGAGGAAGGCAATGGCAAACCACCTCTGGTGGTCTCGTGACTCAAAAACCTAACTGCGACTTGATGGCACTTTACACACACACGGTAGAAACAGCCTGATATGGGTATGAAATGTGCATGCAAAGTTCCTGGTTGAGCTTGGGTGACTTTAAAATGCTAAAAAATGTAGCAGGTATGATTTTCTTCATTTCTACATACCCATGCTAATCAAAAACTTCTTCAGGTTTGAACTGGATAGTCATGTGGCTTTTTAAAAGGCATTGAGAAAGTGGCAATTCTACATGCAAGGAAGGGGTTGGCAGAAGAAATGGGGTTTGAGGCAGAAAAAGAAGGTAGCTTGATGAAAAGCTAAAAGAAGGCAGGACTGAACATGGGAGGCAGGTTGGAGAAGCCAAGTTGCTTAGCTTGTGTGGAGCTCTTTTTTTCTATGAAGGAAAAGTCGCTTTATGTGGAGTTGCTGTGTCTCTGCCATATAATAAAGTGGCCTTATGAAAATGCGAAAAAGAGGAGCAACACCTCTGTAAGAAAGCACAAAAAGAAAAAACAATTTTACTGAACTCAGTTAAACAACAAATTTTTATTAATCTCAATAAATGTAACTATATCTGAGCAGTGGGCCGCTTACAAAATACTCAATATCATACCCACAAAATATATCACCATTGTTACTATACAGTGCAGACAACACCAGTAAACCATAACAATTCCTTGGCAAGAATATATAGATTGCACAAGACTAAATGTCTAGATAACAAATTGCAATAAATGTACAATTTGTATTCTCTTGCTAAGAAAATGTTACAAGACTAAATGTCCTGATAAATTCAATGCCTTGACTGTTTGCCGACTAATCAAGTCACTGTTTTGATTTCTTCTTCAGAATTATTTATTTCTCTTGTCCTGTGGGAATCTGGCCTTGTGCAATTGTTGTGAACAGTCTATAAAAACAATCAAAACATCTAAATGCATGATAAGTGGAGTCTAAGTGGAGTCATCACAGCACAGAAAATAACACTGTTTGTATAAGCCAATCCTAGATTTATGATTTAAAAAAAAATTCTTCTAACGAATAAAATACAAGCTAGTTAACTGAGTCAGAAGTACAAACAAAGGGAAGAATGCTGCAACGGGAAGTTAAAAGGCTCACAATGAGAATTCTAAAGATACCTGTGATCCAACTTTTAATGTACAGCTGTGATAATAAAGTGGCCAAGAGAATAGCGTCAGCTATATGTGAACGGAGTGGTCAAAATTTAAAGGGACAGGAAACATTTACAAACATCTTGTCATGATGACTCAGATCTCTAGGAGGCAGAGGCCAAAAGGAAAGCATCTCATATTACACAAAAGTCAGTCAAATCCAAACAACCATTAAGGCCTTTGGGAGATAATGTGTCCAGTGTGAAAATCCAAAAGGCCTCTCTTTGAAACAATAATTTATCAATATTATAAAAGGGAAAAGGCCTAGATTGAATCTTCTCAGTAATGAAAAATTTGAAATCAGTGGGTTGTTGACGTTAGTCAACAAAATGCATTATCAAAGGAGCTTCAAAGCCGAGATTCCTAATTTTACTACGAACTTCGGACAGCCTATTTTTCAAAGGATGGTTTGTTGCTCCCATATACAAAAGAAGATGCAGGCTTGTGAGGACATGACGCAAAAGCTTTTGAATTTGGCGAGATTCTTATAGAATTATGTCCAGCATCTTTTCTTTCCCTTTACTTACCTTGTAGGCGAATTGTGAGGAAAAATCTCCCCGTTTTTCTTGTAACATTGACATTACAAATAAGTTCATAGATACTTTCCTGGGCTACCTGCTCTTAAGAGCCAACCAAACGGCAGTATAAGGTGCCTGGGAAAGCGAAAGGTTCTCTGGAAAACCCTCAAGGGATGTTTTGACACTGTTGCCCCTTGAGGGGCTGTAACTGAAGGGAAGAGCTTTGCATGCAGAAGGTCCCAAGTTCAATCCCTGGCATCTCCAATTAAAAGGACTAGGCAGTAGGTGATGTGAAAGATCTCTACCTGAGTGGAGGGGTGTTGTCAGTCTGGGTAGACAATACTAACCTTGGTAGACTGATATTCTAATTCAGTAAAAGGCAGCTTTATGTGTCCCTTGAGATAATAGGATCTGCAATTTAGAATCCTGGTTTGTAGGGAGCAAACCAGGAGCAGACTGGCCATTTAACTTGCCGGGCAAGTTCTTGGTGGGCCACTGCCCTGGAGGGCCACTGGCAGCCAGGAACAAGAAGTCAAGCTCCAACAGCTCCTCTAGCGCTGGAGGAATTCCTTGGCTCAGACCCTTCTGCAGCAGCAACCATAGCTCATCAGTATCTCTTCTGTACTGCCACCAGAGGCAATGAGCCACCAGAGGCAATGAGCCACTGCCCATCAACAGCACACTGCTTCTGGTGCCTGAGCTGAGGTGGCCCTTCCTGTGCTGGTTCCAGCACTACAGAGGCTGCTCAGTTTGGCAGGTTCATGGGCCATTTAAACTTTACAGTCTGCACCTGGAGAAAACACATTCCTGCTAGCCCCCGGCACCTGCCTTTGGACGCCACAGCAAATTGGAGCTTGATTTTATGCTTCTGAAACCAGAAGGCCTTCACTCATGTTTCATGCAAGGGGGGGAGGGAACATGTGCAAATAGGAGAAGACACAGATTTATTGTAACATCTGGATGCAGAATAGGTAAAGACCAAGGCTATGGATGTAAATTTTGCTTTCTGGTATTCTTCTGTTAGGGTGGAAACAAAGGTTGCCTGTGAATGATGTTTTGGGATTGCTTTTGCTGCCAGGGAAAGCTGACAGTGACATGACTGTAGCTGCAATGGATGGACTTGCGTTTTAGCTGTGCTGCCATTTTTTTGTTTTGGCCTATGGACTAAGGGAAGGAGGTGGTGATTAAGGATTGCCCTGGGACCTTTCTTAAGAAGAGCAGAGCAGTGAGCATTAGAACTGGATGCATGACTCCACATGTTTACATGATTCTTAGCCTTGCATCCCCTGTCATTAGAATTTGTAGCTTTGAGGCATTCTGTGCTGGTTACATATGATATTTGAAATTGAAAAAATTGATGGGGGGAAGGATTTCTGCAGCTTCATTATTTGAATGTTTTATGTAGCGGGAGATATTATCATAACCACATTAAAATCAAATTATTTTTAAGGAATTCCTGTGAGGATGAAAAAAAATAGGTAGCCACATAGGGGGGAAAGCCAACAACAATTTAGAAGTAAATGGGTTTAGAAGGGTGTAACTCTGATTGGGCATGCACTGTAAATCACTTGTTCACTGTGTTGTCAAACCATACTTAGCCCATTATACTTAAAAGCAACAATTGATTTCAGTGATATCACTTTAGAATAAATGGTTTGGGGTTATATTATTGCCAAATAATCCAGTAAATGCCAGAGATTTTAAAAAATAACACTATGGAATTTCAGGCAACAAATTATGCTACTTACACTAGTAATACAAAAGAAAACATTGTACCTAAAAGCTTCCTGGGCACCTTGCTAACATTTGTTTGGCCTCTTCTTAGAACAAAGCTCACAGATTTTAATAAGAATTAGAAGTTTATAATAAATTGGACCACCGACAGATACTTACAATACACTTAGTTTGTGCTGATGTTGGTGGAAGGAAAATATCTGTGTGCACTGAAATGATAAGCAACGAATAAATGTAGGTTTTGATTTTTTAAAAGGAAATTACAAATATGGTAGTTTAATAGTTTTAACTCTACAGGGTGTTTTTCTTCTTCAGTTGTATACCAGGCACAGCTCTCCATAGTTAGTTAATTACCAGTGGCAACTGTTCTGGTTCCAGTATTGAGAATTTTAACCCCATTTCTGTGATGGATGTTGACAAACTCCTGGGATCGGTGAAGGCCACTACTTGTGCCCTTGACCCTTGCTCATCCTGGCTTCTAAAATCATGTAAAGACCATGCCAACAAATCCTTAGCATCTATTATCAATCAATCACTAACTCAGGGCACCTCTGCCCTCAACCAATCCAATAATTATCCATCCACTGCTAAAAAAAACAAACCCATCCCTACAGAAAGATGATGTGGCCAATTATCGTCCAGGCTCTGATCTATCTTTTCAGGGCAAAGTGCTTGAGAGAGCAGTAGCAGACCAACTACAGGTCGCCTTTGGTAACACATCTGCCCTTGACCCTGTTCAATCTGGTTTCAGAGCAGGCTGTGGGATGGAGACGGTGCTGCTGGCAACCTCTGTCTCAATGTAGACAAAGGCCAGACCTCCTTGTTCCTACTACTGGATTTATCTGCTGCCTTTGACACAGTGGACCATGCCAACTTGTTGAGGCGCCTGGATGCAGAAGTAGGCATCAGGGATTGTTAATTGGATTGGTTCAAATAATTCTTCATGGACTGGGCCCAAAGAATTGCCATTGGAGACCAGTTCTCACCAGTGTGGGACCTATTCTGTGGGGTCCCACAGGGCGCAATCCTATCCCACATGCTCTTCAATCTCTGTGTAAAACCCTTAGGCCAAATCATTCATAGGTATGGGGTTGGTTGTCATCAGTATGCAGAGAATACACTGCTATACATATCCTTATCCTGTTGATGCAGTAGAGGTCCTAAATTGCTGCCTGGAAGCTGTGGTTAAATGGCTAAGAATGAACAAATCGGAACTAAATCCTGGAAAGTAATGCTGGCTGGGAAGGTAGAGGTCTTGTCCTCCCCACTTTCAGTGGGGTTCATCTGACCCTTGCTGACTAAGTTAAGAGCCTTGGGTTATACTGGACCCAACATTATTGCTGGAGAAGTAAGTTAATGCAATTGCAAAAAAGGTGTTCTTACTCAGCCTAGCTCAAAAAATGCCCCCTTGCCTTGATATGGCAGATCTAGCTACCTGGATCCATGCCATGGTGACATTGAAACGAGACTGCTGTAATGAACTACTGTAATGTACATTGGTTTCCCCTCAAAATCAATTTGGAAGCTCCGGCTGGTGCAGAATACCATGGCTCGGCTATTATCGGGAGCTAGGTGGCACGTGCATATTACTTCCATTCTGCAGTTACTCCATTGGTTGCCCATCTGTTACTGGACTCAGTTTAAAGTATTGGCTATCACATACAAGGCCCTTCATGGCCTTGGATCCTCATATCTGTGAGACCTTGGCTCCCCCTATACTCCACAACGACAGTTTCGCTTATCTGAGCAGGACCTTCTGTGTGTGGCAACCTGCCAATGGGCCAAATCAGCTGCTCATACAAGTGTCTTCTCCATTGTGGCCCCCACCTCGTGGAATGGTCTGCCTGAGGAGGTCAGGAAGGCTCCCCCTCTCCTGGCTTTCCGTAAGCTATACAAAACTGAATTATTCAGGAGGGCTTTTCTACGCAGACAATAGGGTAGCACTACAAAATGATTCACAAAGTTACTTGGACAAATTTTTAGGAATAGAATAGTCTATACTATTGTGTATAGTTTGGCCATAAAGTAACAGTACCGATACACCACACTCAGCCCCCCCTTTAAAAATTCCAAAGGTGCCGGCAGGCTCAAAAAGGGTGGGGGCCCAGAGGACTCCTGCAAGATAGCTTTTTAAAATGTTGCATCCCCCCCCACCCCCTCATACTACATCAAAGAGTGCTGTGGAATTGCTTGGACTAGCATTGGTGATGGTGATATGGGTGGCAACGTAACTGGGTTGTGATTTTGTGATTCTGTGTTTGTTGTTTGTTATGACCTTGAATCAATGCAATAAAGTACTTGAACTTGATGGTGATATGGGGAAGAGTTGCATTTGGATGTTCCACTGTAAACAAGGTGCCCTGCATATTCCTAGATCAGGGTCTGAGACTGTGCAATGTTCTCTGATAATTACAGTATACCAAACTCCAAAAACTGGAAAGATTGTTGGGTTCCAAGCCAATGTACAGCAGTAGCTAGACTTTAAAAGACATCCTCTTGTTCTCTGTTGCTTGCTCCAGCAAACAGTTACTGTAGTCTAACACAGCTTGAGTACAGTTGAGCCCTGTACTGTTCTCTCCTACTACAGTTTTGGACATGATGTGGATCAGGAAGATCTGGAAACTCTTGTGCTTTGTTCTTTCCATGGTTGTGTCCGTTCATAAATACTGGTGAATGTAGACAACTTACTTCCCACATGGGGAAGTTTGCTTGCTCCTTAAATGAATGCTAAAGTGCTCCACTTCAGTTGAAAGGACTGTTTTTGTAATATTTGTAGCTGCTCTTACTCTGCTCCTAGTTACTACCATGTTATGTTGCTAGGGAGTAAAGACATTAATTGTACCTATCATGCCTCAGTGTTTTGATGCTCCTTCCCAATTGTTTACAAAAGTAGGTGATTGGATGGGAAGTTTTTTTAAAAGCCCCTGTTGTGCATAATTTAAATTATCCACAGGTAGCCTCTACACATGCACTCTGTCGTACTCCGGCAGGAGTGTAGCATGCAGGCAGGAACCAGGCCGGAGGCTTGGCCTCTGGTTTCAACAACAGCAATTGGAGTGCTGTGCCAACCAGAGCCTGATGCAGGCTTTTCTCTTCCCGGGGATCGGGCTAGCCTAAAGTAATTAGCAGACAAAGCACTTACCAGCTCTATCTCCTTGTTTCTCCGATCAGACTGCAGTTTGCACGCTGGTGTGAACTGACATAGCTTCAGTTGCTTGGCGCTCCTGTTTGCGTCTCAGTCAGCGGCCTTCAACATGTGTTGAACCCACAAGAGATCTGGCAAATTGCCTGGCCTATTAGCCTATCAGTTGCAGCTTATTCCACTCCATCCTGATTAGGCTTAATTGTCTCCTTTCTCTCTCTCAAGGCCCACCTGGCATTTTGCCTTCTTTCTCTTAATTGAAGCCGGGCCCTGATTCTCTGCTTCTCAGCCGGCTTGGGAGAACTTGCAGGCGAGGAGTCCTGTTGCCCTTGCTGCTGTTGCTTCTACTGCTCTGTTTGCTGCCAGAAAGAGCAGCCCTCATCTCCTGTCATGGGTCCTGGTGGCTCTAATGCCTGCTCCTGCTGTTCCAGTGTGGTCCTTGGAGGACTGCGCCCTGGTTCCCACTCCTCTTCCTCAGAGGAGGAGGACAGCTTGGGCTGGCCTACGACACACTCTATTCAAGTGGATTTTGCTTTAATTTTTTTAAATGATGCCCCTGGAGTATGTAACACCCGCATGAAATAAAAAGTGGAGGGGAAAATCCCCCCAAAGGTTTGCTTTACGAATTAAAATAAACAATTATATATATATTAATCCCACCCCAACTCTCATTGCACAACACATGAAGAAATGTAACTTGAGAGAAATCTGGTTTATGTTGTCTCAAGAGCCAGCATAGTGTATTGATTAGAATGTTGGATTAGGATCTGGGAGACACAGGTTTGAATCCCCACTCTGCCATGGAAGCTTGCTGGGTGACCTTGGGCCAGTCACTCTCACAGCCTAACCTACTTTAAAGGGTTGTTGGTGAAGATAAAATGGAGGAGAGAATGATATATAAGTCACTTTGGGTCCCTGTTGGGGTATACATGAAGTAAAATACGCAAGAAATAAAACCTTGAAGCACATTCCAATACATTTAATGAAAACTGTGGTATTTAAATGTTTTTCAAGTGCATAAACTATTGAGTATTGTGACATTTGAAAAATTATGGAGAAAAAGCAGGGAAGATGAGCTGTTCAAAGCTCTTAACAAATTGTACAAGTTTCCCCACTTGGTGCTTCATTCATTGCTTGCTAATGCAAATGACTGTTCAACAGAAGCTCAGCAAGAAAAAATGTACATCATATTTGTAGTAATACAGATGACTGAGTCATCTCATGGTAAGCTAGTCATATATATTTACTCGGCAGAGTTGGGAAATACAAGAACAGGCATTCCCTATT
The DNA here is from genome assembly GCF_029931775.1 of Euleptes europaea. NCBI lineage: Eukaryota > Metazoa > Chordata > Lepidosauria > Squamata > Sphaerodactylidae > Euleptes > Euleptes europaea. The sequence continues at coordinate 47,481,024 of NC_079314.1, forward strand.
CCATCTGTATTATCCTTGCATCAACAAGCTTTCAGAGATAAGTTAAAGCAAGGAAGAAGCTGGAGTGTAGTCTTTAACTGGGAATATGTACCACTCTCTTGAACAGTCAAGTGACCCTTAAGCAAGGGCCTGCTCCTTTCTTTCCCAGAATGCCTCTGTCTATCACAAAACAACTGTTCCCTCTCCTTTTGGCAGAACTCCAGATTATCCTCAAATTGAACAAAAGGCCGATGGCATCTTGACTAATGTGTTCATTGTAACATATGCATTTGTAGCCTTTGAGCCCACTTTGTCAGATGCAGTGAAATGCTGCAAAAACCCCATTGGTCTTGTGAGGAATAGACTCCTGTATACGGGAAGGATCCCTTGAGACATGCCTTCCTGAACCAGGATTATTAGATGCGGTTTCCTTAAGCACCTTTTGTAGCAGTTTTTTTTAAATCGAGATTTTCTGTTTCATACACTGCATAGTGGTCTGATGGTATAACTTCAGATTACAGGAAAGCTTAAATTAACCCTTTTCTGTTTATCTGTTCTTCAGGCTGTGAAATTTGAGCCTTATCATGACAGCGCATTAGCCCGATTTCTTCTTAAACGAGGCTTAAAAGTAAGTGCTTGGATTTTTTTTAAACAGATGTTGACAAAGTCTGAAGACGTCCTGTGTATTAATATCTCCCCCCCTCTGCATCCATAGAACAAAAGAATTGGACACTTCTTGTTTTGGTTTTTAAGAAGTGAGATTGCACAATCCATGCACTATCAGCAAAGATTTGCTGTGATCCTAGAAGCTTATCTTAGAGGCTGTGGAAAAGTAATGCTACAAGACTTCCTGAAACAGGCTCAAGTAATTGAGCTCTTGCATAAAGTAACAATGGAGATAAAGCTGGTTTCTGCTGAAAAATATGACATCAGTCCTCATGGTATGTATGGATTTTACACTCAATGTCTTAGTTGTAATGTGTTTTTACTGTATGTACGAAGCAAGGTAAGCTGTAAAGTTTCTGATATCATCAGTGGTACAGTTAGATAATTTTAGACTTGTGCCCCCATCCCCATTTAGATGGTAATGTATGCTTCAAATGCGAGGCACAATGTGAACATTCAAAAAGCTTGTCATGCCTCTCCCCACCGTTTTGACATCAGTACCCCTGGTGTGACCTGATTCTATGTACATTTACTCTGAATTAAGTCCCATTGTGTTCCACAAGTCTTACTAACTACAGCCTGCATTTGACCCTGGGACCCTGAATTTCTACCCACAAGTCCAGTCCTGATGGCACCACTTGGTGTCAAAAGTAGACTGAAGAAACAATAATATATTTGCATTTTGAAAAAGCTTTGGGACAGTGATACTCAGTGGCTCGGGAGTCACACATAGCTGTTTGACATGCCACCTGTGTTCCAGAAGACAGTGCCTGATGTGGTTTGTGGTTGGCAGGTAGTTCCTACCCCTGAATTGTAAGTGGCTGGAGATCTCCCACTAATACAGCTGATTTCCAGGCGATAGAAATCAGTTCCCCTGGAGAAAATGGCTGCTTTGGCAATTGGACTCTATGGCATTGAAGTCCCTCCCTTCTCCAAACCCTGCCCTCCTCAGACTCCACCCCCAAATCTCTAGGTATTTCCCAACTTGGAGCTGTCAACCCTACTAATAGCCCAGTAGCCTGATTTCATCAGAGCTTGGAGGGTAAGCAGGATCATTATTTGAATGAGAGACCACCAAGGAAGACTGGAGCTGCTATGCAGAGGACGGCAATGGCAAACCACCTCTGCTCATCTCTTGCCTTGAAAGCCCCATGAGGTGGAAGTTCATGTTTTCACTATGAGTCAGCTGTGAATTAACAGCACATTTTACCTTTAATCTAGATCACGACTCCATGAAAGGTCTAATTGGGTCAAGCTAAAGATGTATAGTAGTTCTTGAGAGACCTAGAAGTGCTTTGAGGGAGGCCCTTGTTTTCCATGGTTTCCTGATAGTCAGATAGGCTTTTTGAAACAACACAGCATTTGAAAATCCTGTTTACAACAGGTGAAAGTGACCTGAATGTTTATTCCATAAACAGAACCTCTCTTTCAGCTCACACACAACCCTGAAAAAGCTGTCTGCTCTCTCCTAATTTTTGAATTTTTTTTAATTGACAATTTGTAGCTATCATGCAACTCAAACAGAAACTTGAGAAACTCCAGGACAGTAAATTTCCTGAATGCTTTAGAGTTCCATATGACCCTGGATTGAAAGCAGGAGCCCTTGTGGTAAATATACTGGACACTCATTCAGTTTTTGTATTTCTGAAAATGTATTTAACTTGCATTCTAGAGTACACCTCTTAAGTTACAGTTTTATTTCCCTATGGACAGATACTTAATGGACTGTTCCAAGTTTAATTAATCTTCAAGTTTAAAAAGTAGTTTGTGGCATGGGGTATTTCAAAGGAAGCTGAGGAAAAATAGTGCATTTTGGTGGGAGCAGATTTCTTCAGGTTGGTTCTGCCACAGACTTCAAACATTTTCTTTAAAATATGGTGTGGAGACAGCTAAGAAGATAAACTCTCTCAGTACCAAGCAAAAACATGACAACAAAAATAAACTTGGAAACTGAGCCCTGTATTCCCTAGCCTCTTTCTCAGCCTTTGAGGGTGGGAAATTAATAAAACTTGATTGCTGAATGTGAGAATGTGGGTTTGACTAGTAAGGAAAATCTTCTAGAAAGCTCCAGAATGCGTAGGTGTCAGTGATGTTGAAACCATGATGTCACTACCTGCTTGTCCCCAGATTAATAACTGAGAAGTTATAAAGGCCAAATCACCATGCAGAATACAACATTGAGAGCAGATTTCAGTGGAACTTGATGCAGAAGAGTGGATACAAGTGACAACTTTTTCTTTTTCTAGCAAAGTAGGAGAACTTGGAAGAACCCTGTGAAGTTGATAGGAGGCAGATTCAGAAGAATCTTAAAGCCCTAAACACTTACGGCTGTTTAGCTTGGAAAGAAGGCTGCTAAGGGGAGACATGATAGAGGTCTATAAAATTATGCATGGTTTGGAGAGAGTGGACAGGGAGAAGTTTTTCTCCCTGTCCCATAATACTAGAACACGTGGTCATCTGCTAAAGCTGGAGAGCAAGAGATTCAAAACAGATAAAAGGAAATATTTTTCACACAACGCATAGTTAAATTGTGGAACTCCCTGCCCCAGGATGTGGTGATGGCTTCCAGCTTGGAGGGCTATAAGAGGGGAGTGGACATATTCATGGAGGAGAGGGGTATTCATGGTTATTAATTAGAATGGATACTGGTCATGCTGCATACCTATTCTCTCTAGTATCAGAGGAGCATGCCTATTATTTTGGGTGCGGTGAAACACAGGCAGGATGGTGCTGCAGCGCTCGTCTAGTTTGTGGCTTCCTAAAGGCACCTGGTTGGCCACTGTGTGAACAGACTGCTGGACTTGATGGGCCTTGGTCTGATCCAGCAGGGCCTTTCTTATTTTCTTATAAGAGAGAAAAGAAGTTCTAATACAAATGGGGTATTTTTGGAACTCTCTGCCACAGGTTGTAACGGTAGCCACTAGTGTAGCTCCTTTTGAAAAGGTATTAGACAAGTTAGATAGTTCTATCAGTGGCCCCTAGCAAGGTGACTAAATAGAACCTTCATGTTCAGAGTTATCCTGCCAGGGGCTGTTGGGGAGCAAAACAGGGGAGGTTTGGTCCTTTGCTTGTGGTCTGTCCGGGTTGGGTGGTACAGAAAGCAAGATGTTGAGCATTGGTCTGATCAAGCAGGATTCTTATGATCTACTGCAGCCTTGTTTCTACAAAGCCATAAAAATTCTAATCTCTTCCTCCACCTACCCTAAGTTGGAATTTATTTCTCCAAGTAAGTTTCTCTTACAGCCTGATCCTAGTCATGTTTACTTAAAGGTAAATCGCATTATGTGCTTTTGCCTTATTCTGAGATAAGCATCTAGAGGATTGTACTGTGAATCAAGTGCAGCCCCAGATTTTACTATAGATGGGGAATCGTGAAGCTTTATGAAGAAGAAGTGGAACAGGAGCTAGGCACTAAGTCAACCAGATGGGCCAAAGGGCTCCCTAGTTTAGCTTTCATCAATTCTATGTTATTGTCATGACACTTACATGTTGATTTTTATTCTGAAAAAGCAAACTTGATCATAAACACAGGGACAGATCTCTTAATAAGCTCCCTGAACATAGTTTTGACAAGAGGTAATTAATTTTAGAGACAAAGAACATTTTAATTTTGTTTACCTGAGAGCAGACACATGGTTTTAAAATGCCTTTTTCACCCTTTCGGTTACTAGCCATCGTTACAGCTGTTTGCAATACATAAATGTGTCTCTTGCAGATAGAAAAGTGTAAAATAATGGCATCCAAGAAAAAACCACTTTGGCTAGAATTTAAGTGTGCAGATCCTACATCCCTGTCCAATGAAACGATTGGCATTATCTTCAAACATGGAGACGACCTGCGACAGGACATGCTTATTTTACAGGTATTGTCTGCATGCTACGCTATGGAAATGCTAATTGATCTTTAGAGATACAGGGGGTAGGATTCCACTGATCATTCCTGCTGATGAAGGGAGAATGATTTCCACCAGTTCCCTCATATCACTGCAGAAATCTGACTCCCCTCAGCAATAGCATGGTGGAGTGGGGGGTTAGGCTGCAGTGGAATGAGGGAGGTCTAAAAGTTGTGCTCCACTGCTGGAAATCCTTCCCTCTACAGAAATCCCATGGAAATTTTCTGCAGGATCCAAGCCAGTATGTCTTTGTTCAGTAGAAAAATATACATGAGTCTCATGTATGGTCTGCTTAGAACTTGGACAGGATCCAAAGATGTGTGCAGTTCTTTCTCCTGTGTCCATTAATGGCTGTATGTCCAGCTCTTTTTGATATGGCATGGAAGTCTATTGATCAGTGCAGGGGAAACATCAAAAAGCCCAGCTGGGTATGTGCAAGTCTTGGGTTTGCCTAAAGTAGCTCTTTGATCCTGGCCTTTTAAAAGTGAGCATCTTAGGTTCTTTATGCCTCTGAGCTGTAGCCGTACTCTGGATTGTGAGTTCCCCTTCCCGCATTTCCCATTAAAAAAATAATCTATGATTTTTGGGCTGCAAAACATAGAAGCATAGAGTTGGAAGGGGCCATCTAGTCCAACCCCCTGCTCAATGCAGGATCAGCCTAGAGCAGGGGTCGGCAAACTCATTAGTCAAAAGAGCCAAATATCAACAGTACAATGATTGAGATTTCTTTTGAGAGCCAAATTTCTTAAACTTAAACTATATAGGTAGGTACACTGTTTATTAATTTAATAAACTTTAATTAAAGTTTTAAGTCTTAATTAAACTATAGGTACACTGAATAAAACTTGATATCATACTTAATAGTGATCTTATTTATTGATAAAAAATTGTAAGTCCCTGCCATTTCCCCCTCCCCGTCCGGAGTCCTCGTCTGGAGGCCTGGTCTACCGCCATAAAAGCCTATTGGTGGACCTGGCCTCCGGCTGAGTCCCATTGGGAGGCCAGGTCTACCCATTGGCTTTCTTGGCAGTAGACCTGGCCTCCGGAGGCCCATAGAAGCCAATGGGTAGACCTGGCCTCTGAAGGGGGACTTTTTCCCCCTCCTCGGAGTCCAGGTCTACTGCCAAGAAAGCCAGTGGGTAGACATGGCCTCCCAATGGGACTCAGCCGGAGGCCAGGTCTACCAAAGGAAGCCCACCCAGCCCAATAGCTGATAGGCGGGGGGGGCAGGAACCGCCGAGCCGCCCGCCCAGCAATCGCGCGGCTAGAGGGGAGGGGAGGCTTTAGCCTCCCAACCATTGAGGGCAAGGGAAAGGGGGACCGGCTATTCTCCACGGCGGTGGGGGGGAGAGACAGTGCGCCCGCTCTCTCTCTCTCTCTCTCTCTCTCTCTCTCTCTCTCTCTCTCTCTCTCTCTCTCTCAGGCATGCCGGCTCCACAGCCCGGCTGCCAGTGCGAGCGGGCGCAAGAGCAGGAGCTCCGAACCAAGTTCGGAGAGCTGCACTCAACGAGCCAAAGAGCCGCATGCGGCTCTGGAGCCGCAATTTTGAGACCCCTGGCCTAGAGCATCCCTGACAAGTGTTCATCCAGCTGCTGCTTAAAGACTGCCAGTGAGGGGGAGCTCACCACCTCCCTAGGTAGCCAATTACACTGTTGTACAACTCTTACTGTAAATTTTTTCCCTAATATCCAGCCAGTGCCTTTCCACTCGTCATTTAAACCCATTTGTCATGAGCTAAGTGGCCTCAGACCAGGGGTTCCTTACGGTTTCACCAGCAGGGGTCACCCTCCTGGGATCCTCCTTGGCCCACAATTGCTCTTTGGCCTTCCTTTAATCTTTAAACTTTAACAGCAAGTGAGCCCCCCACCCCGGTTGACGTGCTCAGTTCATTCCCCTTTTGTCTGTCCTCTTATTCCAAGGTCTCTGGGCAGTAGAGAGCCCTGCGCGTAAGCCGGGCCCTTCCCTTTAGCAAATTACCTAGCTGGCCCCTTGCCAGACTCCAGCTGGCCAGCTGCAGCTTCTTACATTCCGGGCTCTCAGCCTCCCCTGCTGCCTTCTCTGTTGGTGAGTAATCTCCTGACATGGTGCAGGCTTCGAGAGTTTGGTCTCCTCTATGGCCGGACTTCCCAGCTGCGTGCTCCTTTGCTGGCTCCAGCTGGTCATGAAGTCTCTGGATGCCTCCTCCTCCAGCTTGCGCCTACTTTCGTCAGCTTTCCTCAACGTCTGTCTCACTGCCTTCTGCCTTTCGTCTCTCCCCACCCTTTTCAGCCTCGTCCTTAAAGTACCCAGTTGACTGTCCTTGCCCCGCCCACAGAGAGCTGGACTGCCAGCCACACCATTATTGCAAGTCCTGTCCTATGCTGCCAACAGGAACAAGCTCCCTGCCCTCCTCTAAGTGACAGCCCTTCAGATACTTAAAGATGCCCCCCCTCCAATTCCTCTTCTTCAGACTAAACATTCCCAAGTCCCTTAGCCTTTCCTCATAGGGCTTGGTTTTCAGGCCCCTAATAATCCTCATTGCTCTCCTCTGCACCCGCTCCATTCTGTCCACATCCTTTTTGAAGTGAGGCCTCCAGAACTGCATACAATACTCCAGGTGCAGCCTGACCAATGCGGTGTACAGCAGGACTATGACATCTTGTGACCTGGATGTTATGCCTCTGTTGATACACCCCAAGATCGCATTAGCCTTTTTTGTCACTGCATCACACTGGTTGCTAATATTTAACTTATGGTTCACCCGTACCCCAAGATCTTGTTCATACATATTGCTACCCAGAAGTGTATCCCCCATTCAGTATGCGTATTCCTCATTTTTGTTACCCAGATGTAGAACTCTGACCTTATCCTTGCTGAATTGCATCTTGTTCACATCTACCTACTTTTCTAGTGTGTTTAGATCTCGTTGAATTCTATATCTTCTGGTGTGTTTGCTGCTCCTCCCAATTTGGTGTCATCTGCAGATTTAATGAGTAGTCCCTCCACCCCTTCATCCAGATCATTTATAAAAATATTGAAAAGTACCAGGCCCAGAACCGAGCCCTGTGGCACCCCCATTGGATACCTCCCACCATTCAGATGAAATGCCATTGACAACTACTCTTTGAGTCTGGTTCTCCAACCAATTCCCTATCCACCTAACTATCCTGCAGTCCATAGTCTTCCAGTTTACCCAATCAGAAAAATAATATAGTATGATTTTTAAAACCAGTTTGTAATATTAAAGATGGCACTTAAACCATCACAGTAAAATATTTCTATACCCCCTCCCATTTTTATCAGATTCTACGAATAATGGAGTCAGTCTGGGAAGAAGAATCTTTGGATTTATGTTTGCTGCCATATGGTTGTATTTCTACAGGAAATAAAATAGGTAAGTGATTGGCTTTCAGTCTTCAATGCATTATAGCATGGGGTGTAATGTTTGGATTTGTTTTGGTTACTGGTTATACATCAGTCGTGTTTAATTTTTATTTACACCAGAAATGATGTTCCAGACAGAGGAAATTAAATTACATTATCTAAAGTAACTTTTCTGTCACTTCTCAAGTTCTGCAATACTTCATATATTTCCTCAGTATTTTGTCTGTATTCTTCAACCAGCTCTTGACTTGTGAAGTAGACACTGGTTTAATATTACACTGACAGCCACTTAACATAAATGTGGAAGTCACTCTGGGAAGGAAATTTATGTATATGTAGCTCACCCTGGCCCGGATGGCCCTGGCTAGCATGATCTCATCAGATCTTGGAAGCTAAGCAGGGTTGGTCCTGGTTAGTACTTAGATGGGAGATCACCAAGGAAGCCCAGGATTGCCACACAGAAACAGCCAATGGCAAACCACCTCTTGTGCCTTGAAAACCCTGCAGGCCACACACACACACACACACACACACACCTCTCTCTCTCTCTCTCTCTCTCTCTCTCTCTCTCTCTTTCATCACAATAAATCCACCTGCATTTAACTCAACTTAGATTGCCATGCTTGGAGAAGGATCCATGTCAGACACATCCTTCGTCCCACCTGACTGCAGGCTGCATCTATTGCCTGGGGGAATGCAGTTATTCCCCCAGCTCATGTCTTCAGTGCTCTTGCCACTGTGCACATCCCATGGACACAAACTGGTTATTGCTCATGACGTCCCTGGTGATCTATGACACCCTCCCAAAATTAGGCTCTGGTCTGAGAGTTCATGACAGTTGTTTTAATTTTTGCATGTTTAAGCACTGAGGACCTATATACTACTTGTGGAGTGGGGAGATCCTAGTGAAAACCACCAAAGACGGTCTCTGCCCAACAGACCAAATCCACTATTTTGTGAATCCCCCCTTTTAATTCTGATATGTATGCTGTCCATCCCTATTGCTGCAGTATTGTGATCTTCTTTCCCAGAGATGAGACCCACTTTTAATCCCCAGGCAGCAAATGGGAAGCTGTAAACACATGACAGTCGCATGACAGGAAGAAGAGGAGCCAGTGTTAGGACCTTGCTGGCGTTAAGGCCAGGAATATGAACAGCAGACCAAGAGAGCTGGGTCAGGAAGTGGAAACTGAGCACCAGGAAGTGAATCATAGGGAGAAACAAACAAGCAGGTTCAGAGGCCCTTCCCTCCCCACATAAACTCTCCCTTGTCTTCTCACCTAGCATAGCTGTCTCACCCATCCACTAAAGCTACTTGCCTGGGTTTATGGCCGAGAGCCCAGTTTACTCATGAAAGATCAGTTTCTTAGGGAGAAGGGATTCTGCACTTCCAGCATATACACAGAGCATTGGAAGCTCAACCAGAAGGGGAAGGTGGCGGAAAGGCTGGAGCGGGGAGAAGGCAAGGGACAGCTTTGACTTGGGGACTTGAGAAGACCATGGGATCCGGCAAGGTTCAGGACTAGCTCTGCTTTACCACTGTGTGGGAGTATCATATGATTTGTCTTGGACAGGCGTTTATTTAAGAGGGATAGGACTAAGCAAAGGGGGAACACTGAAAACACAAATCTTTTGCCGTTTGTAGCAAAAGTCCAATAAATATGTAGGAATGAAAAAAATAAAAATCTAAGAGTGGAACCTACATGGGGAAATGGAAGAACAGTCTGTCAGGTGTATAAGAAAAGCAACCATACAGAGAGGAGAACTTGGAGACTGACAATTCTATGAAAGGCCAATGGAAGAACAGTCTGTCAGGTGTATAAGAAAAGCAACCATACAGAGAGGAGAACTTGGAGACTGACAATTCTATGAAAGGCCAATTGCAAAAGACACATAACATTGCGTTTTTCAGCATACAGGTTATCATCTCCTTTAATATTCCTTCTGTTTGAAGGCATTAAGGAAGGCTATGTAATGAGAATATCACCATGTTTTCCTTTTATAGGAATGATAGAGATTGTAAAAGATGCTGCGACAATTGCTAAAATCCACAGCACAGGTGGAAACACAGGAGCGTTTAAGGATGAAATACTAAACCAGTGGCTCAAGGAGAAGTGTATCATTGAAGAAAAGGTAAGCGTGGTTGCCCTGGCTAATTTGCTTATCAGTTTAGGACCCTTGTTTGGTGCATTGATAAGAAAATGTTAATTGCATTTGAAGTTGGGTAGCAATGAGCTTTTTACCCCTGAAGTATGAATCCTCTGGATTTCCATTTAAAAGGATTCAAGAATGTCACACTGTGTCATTGTCCAATTCTGTCTGTCCTTGTGTCAAGTGTGCAATACATATATGATAGTGTAAAGATTGATTTAAAATCCACTTAGATATAACATACATTCTTTAGTAGCATTTTATTCCTCCTTGATGATATTTTTAATTTGAAATTTAATGAAAAGGAAGGGGTTACTATAATTTTAATTGCATTTAGTGAGTGCAGTGCTTGCAACAGATTATAGTGCTGCTCCTTGAATGGAAGGGATGAAGAAGAGAAGAAAGGAGAGTTTTTTTTCTGGACTGTTCAGCCCCCCTCCCTCCCCACAGCATTCCATAATCTCCTGTCCGCTCTCCTCCTTTACTGCCCTCCCCACCTTCCTTTTTTTCCCTCGCCCCCCCAGACCAGTCAGTCCTGGACTGTAGCAGCAACACTCAGAAGGAGAAGTGGCAGGTTAGGGGTGGGGAAAGGACTTTTCTGTCTCCTTCCATTCAAGGCAGACAGCTTGCTTTCATCCAGGGGTGCAACAGTCAAGAGAAATCCAGCAGATGTGGTTAGAAAAGGAACATTTTTTCCCTTTCCTTGCATGGGTCAGCAGTGAGCTTCCTGTCATCTGGAGCGCTGCTTGGGGCAGGGAGTGAAGGCTTTTCTCTCCCCTTCCATTCAGGCCATCCAGCTTGCTTTCCTGGGCTGCAGCAGCAATCAAGACAAGAGCAAGCTGGTTGGTTTGTGCTGGAAGGGAAGGGCTTTTCTTTCCCCACACGTTCCACCTGGCTTGTGGTGGGACTTGGGATGTCAAAGCGCAAAGGCTTGAACAGGAGAGGAAGGACTTTTCTTTCCTTCCTCCATTAATGAAGACAGCTAGCTTGCTCTGGTGCTGGGCTGTAGCAGATCTGGGGACCAGAGTCACCCCACTGGCTTGTGGGGTGGAGAGTTGTTCTCTCAGTTCTCCCCAGACCTGAGTGAAGGTGGGCAGCAGCTTACTTTGTCATGCAGAGGAGATCTTTTTGCTGCTGCTGCAGCTGCTGCCCAAGCAACATTTAAAAACAACAACTGCACAGCCAATCAGAAGCACTGCTGTGCAAAAAGCCCAACCTGGCCTCGCCCACTTTCCAGAAACACTTGGCAGATGCATTTTTGTGGGCACCAGAAATATTATTTTTCTAAGGTAGTAGTACAGCAGTTACTGGCAGTCCCCAATATAATTAAAAGTTAAACCCAAGATCTGAATATCAGTCACATAACATGATGATAAAGTCCTGCCAACAAAACACAACTCCTTTGTAAGTAAGGTTGGATCCAGACTAAATTTTCCAGTGGCACAATGGAATTTTCCTGCCTCCCCCCCTCCACTGCAGCCCAGTGCTGCTCCTGGGGGATAGGAGATCCCTAGAAATGACATAGGTGGGGGCATCTGCAGTGGGAAGAGGGATTTAGCGGAAATTGCCAATTTAGTCTGGATCCAACCCATCACGTGTATTTGCATACACAGGTTAGTTCTAATCTCACATTAAATTTCTAAGGCATACTCCTAAAATGCTGTACCTGTGCATATGTACTTTAATACGTAAAGTAGTCCAAAAAAATTAAGTACCTACCTGCCTATGAAGCTACATCATGCTGAATTTGACTGTTAGTTAATCTGGCCCTACCTTGTTACTTTGACTGGTGGTGGCTGTCCTGGGTCTCAGGCCAGGGGTCTTTCCTAGCAAAGGGTTGAACTTGGGACCGTCTGCGTACAAAATATGTGCTCTACCACTGAGCTATGGGCTTTCCAACTATACTGGAAAGAGGTTCAATTTATTTATTTAAAATATTTTATGGGCCTTTTCTATGTTCAGAAATGGCCTACACAAATTTATGAAAACATAGAATGTAATCCAATTGCTGTATTAAATGGTGTTTTACAGTCCGTTTAAAATGTTATTGATTTTAGTCTGATTTGGGAACTGATAAAGACTTGCCATTATCTTTTGGAAGCTGTTCCATTAACCTCTTCATCCCTCCTAAAACAGTCACAACAACCACCCATTAAGGCTTCGAGGTGACAGTGGTAGCTTGGGATCTGGGTCTTTTGAAAACAGAAAGTTTTATATAACTGTTGATCTGTGGTTTTAAAACAAGCTATGCCCTTGAATGGCTGAAACTCAGCACTAAAGCTCAGCATACCTTTGAAACTCCCGAGGAAATCAAATGGATTTGAATTACCCTGCATGGCTATCCTCCTTCCTATAGGTGCTTTCTTTAAATTATTAGTTTCAGGCAGCAGTGGAAAGATTTGTGTACTCTTGTGCGGGTTACTGCGTGGCAACCTTTGTACTTGGAATTGGAGACAGGCACAATGACAATATTATGATTACAGAGTCAGGTGAGTGTTGATGTTTTTATACTCAGCAGATATTTCAGTTAAAATTGGGTGTGGGGGGTAAGCCTTTTTTCTCTCCACTTGCCACTTAACATGGCTGCACCCTTGCTGTCCCCATTCCTGGAACTCTTTTTAAAATGCTGCAACTTAAATCAAGTTAGAGCACCAGGTTAAGATTTGAACTTGATTATTGATGCAATGTATTTCTTTGTTATTGGATAGTTTCTGCATGATATATATTCTGGATTTCATTCCTCTATGGTTTAGCAGAGTGCCTTATTCATTTTTGTGATGCTGCTACCTGGGGAGGGGAAAAAGGGACAGGATTTTGTGCCTGCAACATGAATTTCTGTTTTGTTAGTTCAGAGTACTCTGGGTCCTGTCTGTCTGTTTAGTATGCTATCCACTAGAAGGAACTGGTGGTAAATGGGATGCTGAAGGCTCCGTGGGAGGAAGAGATTAAAAAATGACAACAGTATTTGTTCAATAGTGGGTGTAGCAGCACTCTCAGCAGGTTCTTCACCCACCATGAGAACCTGACTTCGTAACTTGCGTAGGAAACAGACATCTCCAGTCTCAGCTTCAACTATTGCCCCTCTCCGATTGAATTAGACAGGCCGTCTGCTTTTTTAAAAAATTGGCTTGTTGTTAGTTTTATACATTCCTCCTTCACCTTATTTTTCAAACACAAAACTGCTCCATGGATTGGAGAAGTGAAGAATGTTGTTGTGCTCATGGTTGCTAGAGGTGTGTCTCACAGGTAGCTCCCCCCCACCTTCAAGCTTGGATTAGTCCGTTTTTTTCTGGAGCTCCCCTCCAGAGAGAAGGATGTCTGTTTATGGAGCAGCTACAGATTGCTTCTGCCACCCTTAGAATGTGAAGTCTGTCTTTATCCTCTAAGATCCTTAAAAACAAAAAAGAAGGCAAGATCTGCATAATGCAATCACTAAGTTATAGAAAAGTAGGTTATGACAAAAGCAGAGAGCTACTTTCTTGTAAAGGTAAATAGGGAGGAGAGGTCGAAGATGGTGAAGAGTTTTTTAAAGAAATCTTATTAGATGTACTGTTGGAAATTATATTAAACCTTTTTTCTCTCCTCCCCACCTGAGATGCAGGATCACAAATAATTTTTAATGAATCAGTCTTGTAATACCAGTTTTTTTCCCCTAAGGTAATCTCTTTCATATAGATTTTGGCCATATCCTTGGAAATTACAAAAGCTTTCTTGGAATTAATAAGGAAAGAGTTCCGTTCGTGTTGACACCAGATTTTCTTTTTGTCATGGGAACCTCCGGGAAGAAAACAAGCCCCCACTTTCAGAATTTTCAGGTAAAGAAGCATAATGTGAACGAGTGGGGATGATCTTTTAGGAATGAAGTGCAGCAGACTCAAAAGAGCTACATGTTACCATCCCACTTTATAAAACAAAGTAAACAAGATCTCTGCCTGCTAACATTTAATCAATTCACAATCATACTAACGAGAGAACTTTCCTCACCGTTTTATAGGATATATGTGCAAAGGCTTATCTGGCTCTTCGGAATCACACAAACCTCCTCATCATCCTGTTTTCTATGATGCTAATGACTGGCATGCCTCAGCTAACCAGCAAAGAAGATATTGAATACATCCGCGATGCTCTGACGGTGGGAAAAAATGATGAAGATGCTAAAAAATATTTCTTGGACCAGATTGAAGTTTGCAGGGACAAAGGCTGGACAGTACAAGTCAACTGGTTTCTACACCTGATGCTGGGGATCAAGCAAGGGGTAGAAAAGCATTCTGCCTGATGATGCTGGGCGCACAAGACAGCTACGAGCAAGGAATCTTCTTCAGCTTTTGGGGGCTCATAATTTTTAACCAGGGTGGCCCAGAGGGTTCTGAGAGCTTTTTTTTGCCTGCTTAAAAGCAACACGGCGTTCCTTACAGAATCTCGTTTTTGCAGTTGCTGACTCTACAAAGTGATAATTTGTTTAACCCAGACAAAAGCTTTTACTGATTCTTCCATTTCTCCTGTTGACCACAGGCGTCATTAAATATGAGGTGGAACCCCCTGAAGTTCTACTTTGTGTTTTGTTGATTAACTTACATGTGATGTTTAGAGAGGATAGAAAGGCCATCTGAAGATAACATGGTGGAGGGAGCCAGCCTTCTGAGATGTTACTCTTCAGAATAACACTGAAAGCAAAAGGTTCTCTTTTCCTCCCAAAGTTAAAATTGTACTCTTTTTATAAATAGTAATTCTAAATACTATCTCTCAGTTTTTTAATAGTAGCAAAATTAACTTTTTTACAACTTATTGAGAACATAAGAAGAACCATGATGGATCAGACCCAAGGCATATCTAATCCAGCATTCTGTTCACACATTGGCTGACCAGGCGCCTCTAGGAAGCCTACAGACAGGATGACTGCAACAGCCTTGGTCCCCAGCAACTGATATAAAGAGGCATACTGCCTCTGGTACTGGAGAGAGTAGTTATCCACCATGACTAGTAGTCACTGATAGCCCTGTCTTCCATTAATTTGTCCACCCCCCTTGTAAAGCCACCTAGGTTGGCAGCCATCACCACATCCTGTGACAGTGAGTTCCGTAAGTTAACTATGCACTGTGTGAAGTAATACTTCCTTTTGTCTGTCCTGAATCTCCCACCCTTCAGCTTTAGTGGATGACCTAATTCTAGTATTATGGGAGAGGGAGAAAAGCTTTCCCCTGTCTACTCTCTCCATGCCATGCATAATTTTATAAACCTCTTTCATGTCTCCCCTTTTTTCCCCTAAACTAAACAGCCTGAAGCATGTTAACTGATCCTTATATGGCAGCTGCTCTAGCCCCATGATCCTTTTGGTTGCTCTTTTCTGCACTTTTTCAAGTTCTACAATATCCTTTTTCAGGTGCGGTGACCAAAAGAGTACACAATATTCCAAGTGAGTTCTCACCATGGATTTGTATAAGGGTAGTATGATAGTGGCAGTTTTAGTCTCTATTCCTGTTCTAATTATGACCAGCATGGAATTTGCCTTTTTCACAGCAGCCGCACACTGGGTTGACATTTTCTTTTTTCTCTCTCTCATGCATATGTATTTTTATGTCATAAAGCAAAACATACCCGGACGTGAAATGATAAATAAATTTTGTATTTCTACTAAGGATTGCTGAAAGACTATACTATAAAATCAATGCTGAAAATACTAGGTGCCACAATGAAATTTCTAGGTGCCATGGCAATCTGGGTCGGCATTTTCATTGAGCTATCCTCTGCCACCTCAAGGTCCCTTTCTTGGTCTGTTACTGCCAGCTCGGATCCCATCAGTGCAGATGTGAAGTTGGGATTATTTGCCTCAATATGCTCACGCTGAATCTACGGTCATCAAGCAGCCATCTGTTGGCTATCCTACCACTTATGGTGGCCCATCTAGTATCAACCAGAGCCCAGGCCTTTTCCATCAAGGATCCGGCTCTGTGGAATGGGCTTCCTGAAGAGGTGAGGTGAGCCCCCTCCCTGGAGATTTTCAGGAGGCACTGCAAGGCCTACCTGTTTGCCAGTACTTTGGAGGGATTTAAATGGCAGGCATCTTTTCAGGGGGGTGGGAGAAGGATTTGGGGCTTGCTATTATCTTTGGTTTTAGCTGGGGATGTTTTATCTATTACTGCATGCTGCCTTGAACCAAGAGGAAAGGTGGGATATAAATGTTTAAATAAATAAATAAACAAACACATGGCCCAGACAAAAGGGTTAGTTGTGTACTTGTGTGATGGTGGGGTTTCTTATTATTTCAATTATTGTTTTAAGAACAGTATTTACAAAAAAGGGACATTATTTAATTGTGTTGAAGTGTTAAATATAATTAAGGAGAATATATATTCAGGATAAATACTAGTTTTATTAAGCTTTTCTCTTGAGGGATGCTGAAATTTATAAAGCTACATCATTGATAAAACAAATTTTGTCTGACTTAATTTATATTATTAAAAAAATATCCCAAAACAAATACAGCTTGAAATGCATCTTTATGTGTTATATCATATGTCAATTCATTAGTATGTCTCTGCATGTGCATTAAATAGAAAAGAGCAAGAGTCCAGTAGCACCTCAAAGACTAACAAAACTTCTGGCAGGGTATGAGCTTTCGTGAGCCACTCATGAAAGCTCATACCCTGCCAGAAATTTTGTTAGTCTTTGAGGTGCTACTGGACTCTTGCTCTTCTCTACTGCTAGTGACTAACATGGGCTACCCGTCATGATCCATGTACATTAAATGTAAGAGAAAAAACATATTGTGTGTGTGTGATTTGTCATTGGTAGATTAACATTGTGGGTCAGATTTCAACATAGAAATTCACAGTTCTTGAAAAAAAATGGTCACATGTTGTAACTTTTGTCAGCTGAGACACCTCAATCCATTTGTTATTTCTTTTCTATTTCAACTGTTGTCTTGTGTGCAAGGATCTTGATGTATCACTGCAAAAATTAAGATTTTGATGTTAAACCTAATAGGAAACAATGTTACTAGTAGAAATTTTAAAACTCAAACTGGAGGGGTAATCATTAGTACTGTAACCTTTTTTGTGTGTGTTCTAATTTTAAAATCAGTAAATTTTATATTGTATATATGGTTAACTAAATAAATAAATCTTATCTACTTCCATTGCTTATTTTTAATTACAACTGGGAAAAGATGCCAGAGAGATGAATAAGTAAAAAATAGGAGAGAGATTACATTTTTTCATTGTAAGGAATTTCAGAACCAAAAGTACAAAGTGACAACAGCCGAGGTTTATGAAAGATGCATTTAGAAGAAGACGCATTTACATGCAACAAAAGGAGTGCTTCTTGCTGTTCTACCTAAATTAAAACCTACTTGGCTAGATTCTTTCAGATGACCAGCATGCCTTATTATAATCTTCCCTTATGAGAAATAAAAGACACCTTGGTTCTTGTAGGTTATCCGGGCTGTGTAACCGTGGTCTTGGAATTTTCTTTCCTGACGTTTCGCCAGCAACTGTGGCAGGCATTTTCAGAGTAGTAACACTGAAGGACAGTGTCTCTCAGTGTCAAGGGTGTAGGAAGAGTAATATATAGTCAGAAAGGGGTTGGGTTTGAGCTGAGTATTGTCCTGCAAAAGTATTGTCCTGTAAGTATCAAGATAATGTGCTAATGAGGGTATGGTATGTTAATATGGAACCATTGTATCCTGAAGTGATCTGTTAATGTGTGTAATCCAAAGCTAATCTGTATGGCTATTGTTGAATGTTGTCTTTGTCTGGAGGTTTTTCAGGGCAGGAAGCCAAGCCTTATTCATTCTTAAACTCTCCTCTTTTCTGTTAAAGTTGTGCTGATGTTTATGAATTTCAATGGCTTCTCTGTGCAATCTGACAAAATAGTTGGTAGAATTGTCCAGTCTTTCAGTGTCTTGGAATAAGACCCTGTGTCCTGTTTGTGTCAGTCCATGTTCAGCCACTGCTGATTTCTCAGGTTGGCCAAGTCTGCAGTATCTTTCATGTTCTTTTATCCTTGTTTGTATGCTGCGTTTTGTGGTCCCGATGTAAACTTCTCCACAGCTGCAAGGTATACGATATACTCCTGCAGAGGTGAGGGGGTCTCTTTTGTCTTTTGCTGATCGTAGCATTTGTTGTATTTTCTTGGTGGGTTTAAACACTGTTTGTAGGTTATGTTTTTTCAAAAGTTTCTCCATCCTATCAGTGACTCCTTTAATAAATGGCAAGAATACCTTTCCTATGGGAGACTGTTTTTCTTGAGTTTTCTGATTTTTGTTTGGTTTAATGGCCCTTCTGATTTCATTCTTGGAGTAGCCGTTTGCTAGTAGTGCGTGATTTAGATGATTAGTTTCTTCCTTGAGAAACTGTGGTTCACAGATCCGTCTTGCACGGTCCATTAATGTTTTGATTATTCCTCTTTTCTGTCGGGGGTGGTGGTTGGAGTTTTTGTGTAAGTAGCGATCTGTGTGAGTTGGTTTCCGGTAGACCTTGTGACCTAACTGAAGGTTTGATTTACGGATGACAAGGGTATCAAGAAATGGGATTTTACCCTCAATTTCCTTTTCCATGGTAAACTGAATGTTTGGATGGATATTATTAAGATGGTTTAGAAAGTCCATTAATTTTTCTTCACCATGGCTCCAAATGGTAAATGTATCATTTACGAACCTGAACCAGACTGTAGGTTTGTAAGGTGCTGATTCTAATGCTGTCTTTTCAAAATATTCCATGTAAAAGTTTGCTATTACTGGACTGAGTGGACTTCCCATAGCTACTCCATCAATCTGTTCATAAAATTCTTGATCCCATAGGAAATAACTTGTTGTCAAACAATGGTGAAATAAGGCTGTTATATCTTCTGGAAAAATCTGGTTAATCAATGAGATTGTGTCTTTTACTGGAACCTTGGAACATACCATACCCTCATTAGCACATTATCTTGATACTTACAGGACAATACTTTTGCAGGACAATACTCAGCTCAAACCCAACCCCTTTCTGACTATATATTACTCTTCCTACACCCTTGACACTGAGAGACACTGTCCTTCAGTGTTACTACTCTGAAGATGCCTGCCACAGTTGCTGGCGAAACGTCAGGAAAGAAAATTCCAAGACCACGGTTACACAGCCCGGATAACCTACAAGAACCAATGAACTCTGACCGTGAAAGCCTTCGACAATATTCTCTTTTGATTATATTTTACATAACAGACACAGTAGGGTTTTTTTTGTATAAAATGACCATTCATATGGACTGTTATCAACTTCCAATGTATAATCCTCTTTGAGCCTCAATGAGAAAGGTGTATTATAAACACAGTAAATAAACAAATACATACACCTGTCTTGTTTTACATATTGTAATTGATTTTACATTGGTCTTTTGTATTGATCAAGCAATCAAAAAGAAAAAAATGAAGGCAGAAAGAGTAGACATGGCAGGAAGCAATATAAGTCTAGAAAGGAGGCAGAACAGTCATGAAACAAAAGTCTTTGTGTGTGTCTGTGTGTGTGTTTGGGGGGAATAGGTTAGGGCAGTGATGGCGACCCTTTTAGAGACCGAGTGCCCAAACTGCAACCCAAAACCCACTTATTTATTGCAAAGTGCCAAAACGGCAATTTAACCAGAATATGGTTGCTAACTCCAGGCCGGGAAATTCCTGGAGATCTGGGGGACAGCGGAGTTTGGGGAGGGAACTGATCTGTGTAGAGCGGTGGTTGGTTGTAATCCCGGGAGATTCCCAGCCCCCAACTGGAGGTTGGCAATTGTGTGTGTGTGTGTGTTAAGTGCCTATGAATCAACGTCCTCCAAAAAGTCCTATCTTTGGCAATCGTACCAGGGGAGGAAAGCAAGGCAATGTCGCCGTGTTACCTCAGGATCGCCCACTTACTGCAGCCTTGGGGAAGTTGGCCAGGCCATGCAAGCAGCAGCAGTTCTGGGTGAGAAGCGAGGGCAGAGGTTGCCCCGGCGGGACTCCTCCTCTGAGGGCAGGGCTGGGGGTGGTGCAGGCAGCAGGAGGCAGCTCCAGTCTCTCCGCTGCTCGTGCTGTATGGGACAGATGCTGGCTGCGCAAAGCAGGACCGGCGTGGCGGCTCCCACTCGAGGAGAACCCAGACACGGCGCCAGCCATCCCGGCCGGTCCTGGCGCCTGGGGGGCGGCTGCAGCAAGGTTGTCCTGCACCACCAAGGGGGAGTGCGAGGGAAGCTTGCAGGCGCCCCAGCGACGGCGAGAGGACCCGGGGAGCTCAACTTTCTCCCTCCCACCCCTCTCCTCGTGGCTGCCAAAAGGAGAGGAGAGAGGCTGCCCGGTGCAAGAGCCGGGGCTGCGGGCAGGGGTTGCCACCATGAGATGGCTCGGGGGATCCCTCCCGCAGCCTCTCCTGCTGCTGCTGCTGGGGCTGCTTTTCTGTGCTGGGGCGACAGCGTGCGTGGCCACAGAGGGCTCTGAGTGCCCTCTCTGGCATGCGTGCCATAGGTTCGCCACCACTGGGCTAGGGAGCAGCTGTTGATTTCTACTGTTGCTGTTTGATATCTTCTGGCTCTCCTGGCTATTGCAGGTGTGTTTGGGTCCTCTCCCACTCTGACAAACAAATGCACATTCCCTGTGCGATATCCTAAGGCTAAAAAGATGCCCCACTGCACATTTCCAAAAATAGGGGTTAATCAGAATTTCCTTTAACGCCACACCTGAAAACAAAAATGTAGTGATGGGCAGAAGGAGACATTTTCTGGCTTTAAAGCATCCTGGTCTTCCTTTGCACAGCTAAATTCTGGGGATGACTGCAAGTTATCACAGTGACAGCTATTATGCTTTTTATTATACTGGGAAGAGTGAATGTGAACTAGTTCTGTTGTGTGAAATAAATCTGGTTTTAACAGTTTTAATTTGAGTGGGGGAGAAACAGGAACATGCTTTCCTATCTCTCGTACTCTTCAGGAAGAAGATGATGAAGGACCATTAAAAAAACTTCCTGTTTAGTTGTATCTATCTGGAAGTCAAAGGGAAAGGATGCTGAGATGTATCTGAGAGATAAAGCACATGGTTGCAGCGTCTGTGATACTGCTTCTAGATAAGGTGGAATGAAGGCTATTGGTGGGAAACAGGATATTTGTCAATTCATGCATTAGACAGAAAATGTGGCGCACCATATGGCCACCTACTATCCTATGGCTGTTGAGAGAAAGACCCATGTCTGTGAGCACATGGTAGGCATGTGCTGGGAGCTAGTGTGGTGCTGAGAGCCAGTGTGGTGTAATGGTTGGAGTATCAGACTAGGTTCTGGGAGACACAAGTTCAAATTCACACTCTGCCTTGGAAGCTTGCTGGGTGACCTTGCTGGGTCCAATCACACACACGCAGCCTAACCTACCTCACAGGATTGTTGTGAGATAAAAAGGAGGAGAGGAGAATGATATATGCTGCTCTGGGTCCCCATTGGGGAGAAAGGAAGTAAATAAGCCATAGACTACCCCTGCATGACACTGTACATTTCCCCTTTTAACGTGACATTGTTTACCAAGGAACTCACAGGTCTGCTGCAAAAATGCAAAATCAGTCTGGACATTTTATCACACAGAGCAGGTCTTCATCACCTCTTGAACACAGATGGGGGTGGTGAAGGGAGAAATCATACAGTAGCATCACAATAATTTCCCTAGCATGTCAATTTCACAGTGTCAGTACTAAAAATAGCCCATGTTTGCATGTCAGCTGGAGCTTTTAAAATAAGAAATGAGAGAAATGTGCCCTTCATCGAAAGTGATGGTTTCTCTGTTTGGGCAACCAGCCAGATAGCATCCATAGCCCTGTGACAAACAAATCTTGCACATTGAAGTGGGAAAACATGATGTTCACAATGCATCAATGAAGCAGAACGTGTGAGGTGGACAGGAGCAGGCTGGGTCATCCTCTTTACTCACTCGGTGATGCTGGGACTTGTTGGTGTGGACTGCTTCAAGCCAAAATTCTCTTTTTCCGAAGAGTCACTGGTCAGCACAAGCCCGAGTGGGGAGATTTCGCCTTTTTTTTTTTTTTTTGGTGTGAACAGCTTGTGTGAGGAGGGGAATTGGCTTGCTGGATGACCCAGTGAGGAAAGCAGAGAGCCTCAGATGGCCTGGGACATTTTGACATATCAAATGCAGCTGCCAGATAGGGTAGAACATGTGAGAGCTCCAGAAGGTGCCTCTGTTCCTTACTTTCAGTGAAACTCAGCTGAATTACCTGGGTACTACTTATTATTTGGCACATTTTCATCCTCCAAGGAGTTGGCATGCATGAGTCTACTTTCCTACATTTTATCTTCGCAACTTAGGCTAAGAGTGTGACTGGCCCAATGTTACCCCGTGATCGTCACAGCAGAGTGGGTCTCAACACTCTAACCACTACACCATACTGGCTTTCTAGAGCAGAGACTGAAATTTTGCGCGCCTAGAAACGACAAGTCCTAGAGTACAATCCTTAGTGGAATTACACCCTTCTAAGTCCATGTCGCCCTGACCTGGATGGCCCAGGCTAGCCTGATCTCGTCAGATCTCAGAAGCTAAGCAGGGTCAGCCCTGGTTAGTATTTGGATGGGAGACCACCAAGAAATACCAGGGTTGCTGTGCAGAGGAAGGCACTGGCAAACCACCTCTGTTAGTCTCTTGCTATGAAAACCCCAAAAAGGGGTCGCCATAAGTTGGCTGCGACTTGACGGCACTTTATACACACACAGGTCCATGTCAGTCAATGGACTTGGAAGGGGATAACTCTGTTTAGGATTGTACTGTGTAGCTGGTAGGTTTGTTCTGAAGACTTCAGTATGCAGAGTTACTCCAGTATAAGGCCATTGAATGGATAAATAATAAATTGTACTAAATAAATGCATAAATGAATGGAAATCGGCAAGGTTAGATTACAGCAACTCTGCATAGGAATGTTCTGACTGTAATAACTGCAATAAGCAAAGTTACTCCATCCTAAGCCTCTTGAAATCCATCATTTCATCCTTAGTAACGCTTAATATTGAGATAAAATCACACAGAGGGCGGCAGCCCCCCTTTCCTTCATCAGACACGTTGAGGGGTTATCTCCAACGACTAGGCGCTGTGGAGGAGTCTGAAGTTGGTTCCTAGTTCCCAGCATGCGCCCCATCGGAAGGCACTGTCCCCTGAATGTGGGGTATATGATATGTGGTGTTCCAAATTTTCTTTTGGGGTGCAGAGCCGTTAAATTGTCCTCAATATCGTTCAGGAACTAGGAAATGTGAATAAGGAACTGGGAATGAACTGGGAACAACTTCAGCATCCTACACTGTGGCAGGGTTGCCAACTGACCGCTGCAATGCTTCGAACAGCAGGCTGTTGGAAGCTTTACCTGCTGATCCAATTACTGTTATGAACACAGGCGTGGAAACCAGTTTTTAAAAATAAGTCGGCAGCTCCAGACAGGAAGGCCAAGGAAGGGCACTCTGTGTACGCTCAAAGGTGCTCGGGCGACTTCAGTACTATAAACAGCTTCCGGGACTGTTCTCTGCAACCAGAACCAGCGGGTTGAAATTAAATCAAAAGAGTTTCCGTCTTGACATTAGGAAGAATTTTCTACCAGTTAGAGCGGTTCCTCAGCAGAACAGTCTTCCTCGGGAGGTGGTAAGCGCTCCTTCCCTGGAGGTTTTTAGGCAGGGGCCATCTGTCAGCAATGCTGATTCTATGACCTTGGACAGTTCATGGGAGGGAGGGCATCTTGGCCATCTTCTAGGGGTCACTGTAGGTGTGTGGGGGTGGGTGGGGAGGTAGTTGTGAGTTTCCAGCATTGTGCAGGGGGTTGGACTAGATGACCCTGGTGGTCCCTTCCAACTCTATGATTGTAACCCAAGCTGAGCCCCCGCTTTGTCGTTCGCCCACGTCTTCTGCAAGCGAGACGCGCCGCCAGGCCAAGGGGCCAGCGGGGCTTTTGCGGCCGGCTGGGGCGCGCGCGGCGGAAGGTTGTCATGGTTTCCCCGGTCACATGCGCGCGAGGTTTCCCCCGCCCCTCCCGCCCGCCCGAGTGCGCTGAGGGCGGGAGACGCGGCTGCTGGTTGGCTGCTGCTGCTGCTGCAGCCACCGGCGAGGCTGGCTGCTGGTTGGCTGCTGCTGCTGCTGCCGGCGCCGCGCGGAGTAGCGTCGCGGGCGCCCCCGGCCGGCCGTGGTGCGCGTGGCGTGCCCTGCTGGGTGGCGAGAGGCGCGCTGGCGGCGGGCAGCGGGCGGCTGCCGGGCTGCCCTCCTCGGCCCGTCGAGCGCCGCCGGCATGAGCAGCATCTCCATCCCGGAGGGGCTGACGGAGCTGCTGCAGGGCTTCACCGTGGAGGTGCTGCGGAGCCAGCCGGGGGACCTGCTCGAGTTCGCCCTCCAGTACTTCGGGCGCCTCAAGGCGGCGGCGGGGGGGGCCGAGCGGGGGGCGGCCGCGAGTGCCCCCCGCCGCCTGAAGGCCGCCTCGCCCGGCCCGGCCCGGGGGGGCCTCCCCCCCTCCGAGTTCCGGGGGGTCAGCTTCGTCGAGGAGCCCCTGCACACCGACTCGGAGAGCGGGGAAGGGGCGGACGACGACGACGACGAGGAAGAGTTCGTCGGTAAGGCCAGCCGCCCCCCCCGCCCCCCCCGCCCCCCCGCCCCCCTCTCTCTCTCTCGCCATTGCGGGCCGGGCGGGGGCTGGCAGGCACACCCCCTTCCCTGCAGCCGCTTCGCTCCGGCCCGCCTCCTGCTTCGCACGGGGAGGCCCCTGCCCTCCTTGGCCCTCAGCTGCTGCCCTCGAGGCGGATCCGCGCAATGCAAGGACCGAAAGGGAGGTTCCACACCTCCATAAGCAGAAGCAAAATTCGGTGCTCTTAAAAAGTGGAACGGGCAAAACTGGGGTGTTTGCTTTTGCTTTTTTTTTTGCGGGGGGGGGACACAAGTAAAGTGGGGAAAGGTGTGGCAGAGTGGGGGCGCTACAGAAAAGGCCCTGCCCCTTTGTAGTCACGTGCAGAACTTCCAAAGGCAGGGGCGATAAATTTAGGGGGTGGGTCGATTGGTGGTGAGTCCTCTATCCAGGCAGTTCAGGCCTTTGTAGATCACATGAACACATGAAGCTGCCTTGTACTGAATCAGACCCTCGGTCCATCAAAGTCAGTATTGTCTACTTAGATCGGCAGTGACTCTCCAGGGTCTCAGGCAGAGGTCTTTCACATCACCTACTTGCCTAGTCCCTTTAACTGGAGATGCCAGGGATTGAACCTGGGACCTTCTGCATGCCAAGAGGATGCTCTACCACTGAGCCACAGTGCCTCCCCAAAATCCATGTGTTGCTGTACCCAGAAATTACACTTGCTTTATCTTCAGCAACTGGTAATAAGCAGATAAGGAAAGAAGCCGGTGATTTCCCCCCCAATCTGCAGTGTGCTGTAGCTCATGAAGGTATCAGGACCATGCCTTGAGGTGTTGGGGTATTGAAATTAGGATGTTTCAGTATTTGGTTTCTAAGCTGCTTAAATGAATCCCTTTGCAAATAGGCGGGCACCCCAATAAAGTAAGCTCTGCCAACCAGTACAGGCATTGTACTTACAGGGCACAACTAGGAACTTCTGTCCCTGCTCTTGTGCCTTTTAACATTTTGAGCTACAGATGCAATTAGATACCTTTTTCCTTTGACACAAATGGTCTGTTGATGATCCTCAATGTAAGCATTCAGATGTTCCTTGAACATTGCATTAACATGTGACACACTAATACTCCTGAAAAGCAGTTTTCCTTGCAAATCAGACTTTTTAGCTAAAGGTCTTGCATTATCTTGATGAACAATTGTTCAGTTGCCAAGATCCAGATAATATTTTTTCAGGAGCTATTTTGCTGAGTGACTATGAGTTGACCATCCCTGTTTTGGTAGGTGTCTGTGGCATCAGTAGTGGTCAGAGATGCATACTTTAATAGACCCTTTAGGAATATGGATGCCTCATACTCTCTAAGGAAGCATCTTACAAGTTAATCACTGCTGTTATAGTAGGTGAGTGTAGCATAAGTGGTAGTCATTCTTCTAGCCAGGCAATTCAGGCCTCTTTAGGAATAGAAAAGAGCAAGAGTCCAGTAGCACCTTAAAGATTAACAAATTTTCTGGCAGGGTGTGAGCTTTTGTGAGCCACAGCTCATTTCTTCAGATACCATTTAGGAGTATGCATATTGATGGCTTTTTCCAGGCGATGTCCTTTCGGGCTGGAGCAATGTCAAGTATGTGCTCATTCCTTGCCCTTCCTGTGCTCTTGGGTCAAAGGGAGTATGTTGTGGGTCTCACTCTTTTCAGATCTTGTGTGAGTGACTGCTCCCCCCCAATCATTTCGGTAGAGTATTTGTGCTGGAGAAGAAGGCACATTTACCTAAGATGGCTTCTGATTTTAGATGGAGAGTGAGATGCCTTTATATTTTCATCAATCAGGAAAGGGAAAAAGGGATTGACACCACCCATAGCTTGACACTGCCACATCTGATGAATATCTCCAAAATACCTGAATTGTACAGTTATCAATCACAGGCAATATCCCACAAATATGGTGTTAAGGGCAAGGTGTTCAGTTAACAGGCTAGCAATCTTGAGTTCCAGCATACAGTAGAAATTATACCCTGGCTAAACCCTTAGTTTGCCTCAAGTTTTGAACAGTAGGCTGCTTAAAGCCAGAGGTTTTTCTCTGGTTTGGTTTCTGAAGTAGGGCATTTTCTTGGGGAGTGGGGCCCACACAGTGGCATGCTGTAATCATGCTGTTTCCAGGTTTTCTTCATCTTTCCCAAACCTGCTTTACTCTGACCCTGTGTTGGAAAGGACACAGTCCAAGCATGTTAGCGTGCCAGTTGGAAGAAACAGGGCGCATCTTCTTGTCCTGGAAAAGTCCTGCCGACAGATGCCATTTTTCTGCTGTACTACTGATGGGCTTTTGAGAGTTTACAAAATGTAAATGCTGTTATAACACTATGTGATTCCAACACTATGTGAACCATGGCCACCTTATTTATTCCCATTCTGAATATTACCAAAGCCATTATATGGCTATAGTGCTTGCATTAAGAATGGAACAGAAAAAAGGGCAGCAGCTTGCCTGTGACCACCCATGCCCCTTGGAGTACAGAGTCACTGCGGAGCACTTGTGGAAGGGAAAAGTCAGGCCGATGGAAACAATGCAGTGAATCGTGCGGAAGCAGCTCTCCAGCACTGAGTCAAAATTGAGTAATTAGAGTCAGGCCACAAGGAATATTAAGCAAGGTTATGACAAAAGAGTTCTTGGTATATATTGCTTTTGGAAAAGACACAAAAGATTTTGCAGTCAATTGTTAAATTTATATGTGACAAATACTGGGTTACTGTTGTTTGATTTCTCTCCCCCCCCCCCCCCATGAATAATTATGTCATTGTGAAAATGGACATTTTCTGATGAGGGCTTCAGAAGACTAGCAGAATTGGCATGCAACAACATTTAGCATATGGCTTGCATTAGTTCATTCAGACATGGTTAAACTTTGTGATGTTTATCTGGAATAAAAAGGTGTGTTGGGAATCACAGTCATTAACAAAGTGCCATGGTGAGATTGGTGCCGTGTCAGCTTGTGGTTGCTGTTCAATAAACTGCAGAAAGTGTGAGTTAAGACTTTCCGGTTCATGGAATTGGAGTGCTCGGTCACAACTCTAGCGTTGCCTCTCTGTATACTCAACAAGGAGTTGTAGCTGATAATGGATGATGAATGTACAATCATGTTCAATTGCATTTGTTTTAAAATGGACACAGAAAGCATATGTCATTATACATCTTAAAATGTGGGAAGCAGCATGTAGATTTTGAAAGAGCACATCTTAGAACGATGCACATAGGTGAATGAGGAAGGACACTTGCTGGATTTTTCTCATTGGCCCTTCTTGAACCCTGTGCTCACTTAAAGCACTGACAACAGAGCCATTCTGTCCAATAATGCAGAATGGGGAGGCTGAATTCTGGATTGTTCCACTTCACATCACAAGTGGGGAGTTATATTTTTCAGTGCTCCCTCGGGTAAAAGCAAGTGTAATAAACAGTTGCATGTTGGAGTGGGCTAAACTCCAAAACTTTGATGTAAATTGTTACATAAGAGAATGTTCAAAAATATTGACAGCTTATCAGGCTAACATGGAGCATGTCATGCTTCAAGATATTTCAGCACTGCTATGCAGTACTTTTGATTTTTAATGAAGTCACGTTAAGAAGCTTTGCAGAGCCAGCATTAGTGGACTGGCCTTCCTTATGGAGATTGTTCAGCTGTGAAGATTTTAGAACTCATTCTCAGTAGAGAACAGCATAATTGTTTGGTTAGCTGTGGTTTTGTAGTGTTAATTTTGGGTTGCAAATTGCTTTGATGTCAGCAGCAAATCATATGTTGAGTTTTGAAATTATAATTGAAGATACAATTTTAAGCATTCCAGGGGGTTCATTAATGGAGGAGGGGGGAAGAACCTGAACCCTTGGAGGGAGGGAGGAATAAAAATATAGTGGCTAGATAGATGTAAGATTAAAAAAAAACTCTTCATGAAATGTTTGTGTATTGTACTTTTCAAGAGATGGTCTTCAATATAACATGTTTCATGTTCTGTTAGTGTGTGTGCATTATATAGTTACCACCCCATTCTATATTAATGTATAGAATAGCTCCTGAAGATTTAGGTATTCCAGTATGAGCTCCTCTACATGGTGCGGAAGTGTCAGGAAAGTAGGCATCATCATATTTCCTAGTTCTTTGAGGATCATCGTCCTTGCACCTCTGAGGGATAGACAAGATTATTCACCTGAGGTGATACAACACATAGGAGCAGATAGGCAGAGCTGGGCAGAACCTTCTGTTTCTGCATTTCTTGTGTACAGATATTGACTGCCTTACTGGTATTTCCTTTGGGATTTTGAAACTTAGTGTATAGTTAAATTTGATATTGATGAAATGGACCATGTTTCCATCTTAGTGTAAATAATCACGACAACAGTCCACAGAACCATCTGTACTTTAACTTTTTTGGATGTGGGTACAGCAAAATCCTGTGTTTGAGTGTCGGAATAAATTTTGTCAATTGCAAATTGCACACATGCATTTAAATAGCCAGCTGTCCCACCCTCAGTGCATATGGAAACAGGAGATTGGTAGATCTCTTTCCCCCTCCCCAATAAATACGGAAGTAGGAAGCTGCTGTGTTTTCCTGCAATCAATATGAAAACAACAGATCGATCCTTTCTTGATCACCATTTTCATTTTTTTTGAGGGGGAGTGATGATTTGTATGTGAAAAGAATTGGCTATGTTGGTGGAGAAGATAGGAATGAGAGGACTTCTCTTTGAGAAATCTGTCCCCGTTACAAACTTGTACTGGTATAAAAGATTGGTCCTATGGGTGTAAAGAGATGAGATATAAAACATTTATGATCCTTTAAAGGCAAGAGAGGTTTAAATCAAAGAACTCTGAAAATGCATGGGCCATAATATAAATTTATTTTTACGTTAACTTCAAACCCACGGCATACAAAAGTTAAAGTATCTCCAGCTCCACTTGCCTGATTTCCCCATGTACCCACCCACCCAGTTCATTCTGGGATCCTTTCCTCTCTTGAAGGGCTTTAAGATGTAGGCATCTATTAACAGCATTTCCTCTGAAATATAACATCCATAGCAATGTACAAAACACATCTGTTCTGGAGGAATGTATTGTGGAGGCACACATTCCTTGTTTCCCAACCACTAACTCTACAGAACCAATAGGATAGGTCTTTAATCCTGTTTAGGATAGAAAGGAAGGTGGGAAAGTTTCCTTTAATCAATTCTGATTTGCCACAGATAACCAGGCAAATGGCTAATCTCAAACTTGAGTTAAATTGTGCCCTCAATATGTTTGTAATGAAATGTGCAAAATACCACATGGCTTCTTGACATTTGAGTTGACTCTCCTACCAGACAACACATCTATTGATTATTTCAGCCAATAGCTCTGTGGAGTATCCAATCACTGAACATGTATAGGTTTTGACTGGATAATACAGATGTGTGCAGCGGCTTGGAATTCTCCTGAAGCCAGTTATATCATTTTTGAGGATTTGGGAGGGTGGGATGGGGAAATCCTGAAAGTAGAGGGATGCTTGTAAGCTGTGAGAGAGAGATAATGGGAATGGATTAAAGTGTCTTCATTCTTTGATCCCGAATGTTATGTCTGTGAAACCAGGGGCTTGCAATACCATTAAGAAGGCAGTGAATTTAACCATTGGTGAGTGAAACCCTGTCACAGTGTTTTTGTGATGGTGGATTTTGAGGCATTTGTATATTAAATTCTTTCTTAGGTGGCTATGAGAAAACTGTCTAAGAACTGCAAGTGAGTTGCACTGAATTTGAATTTAAAATGACCTAATTGTTAGAAAACACCTGTTATATGTAACTTAACTATTTTTTAAAATAGTGTTTAAAATTAAAAAAATATTAAAGCAATAATATCTGAAATTGGTGACTAGATTTACAATATGGTTTCAGTATTTCCAATGTTGAACAAGTTACTTGTTGAGGATCACAGGAACGTGCATCCCTTTGGGAGTAATTTAATTCCTCAATTTCCATAAAGAAATTTTGTTACAAGGAGTATATTGTGTCCTGGGATTGTGTAGGGGCTGAAACTTGTGGATTGCATGTAAATGCTTGTACAAAATAATACAGTTTTGTTTTTAGGCTCATGCTGAATGGATACAGTAGTCACTGTTGTAACTTCAGGTATTTGACATACCGTATTTTTCGCTCCATAAGACGCACTTTTTTCCTCCTCAAAAGTGAGGGGAAATGTCAGTGCGTCTTATGGAGCGAATGCAGCGGTAGCGGGGTGCCGAGCTGGGTCGCTGGGCCGGCTGGGATGCCGCCAGCCAGTTGGGGGGGTGGGAGCCCCTCCCAGCCCCCCAGCGCAGCGGTAGCGGGGCACCGAGCCGGGACGTCGGGGCCGGCTGGAATGCCGCCAGCCAGCTGGGGGGGGTGGGAGGCCCCTCCCAGCCCCCCAGCGCAGCGGTAGAGGGGCACGGAGCCGGGACGCCAGGGCCGGCATCGGGAGGCCCCTCCCAGCCGTGCAGCGGCAGCGGGGTGCAGAGCCGGGCAGCCCAGGGAGCCGGCTTGAATGCCGCCAGCCAGCTCCAAGCCGCACAGTGCAGCGGCAGCGGGGCACCGAGCAGGGCAGCCCCTGGAGCCGGCTCAGCTGCTGCCAGCCAGCTGGGGGGTGGGAGGCCCCTCCCAGCCGCCCAGCGCAGCGGCAGCGGGGCGCGGAGTCAGGCAGCCCCGGGAGCCGGCTTAAATGGCGCCAGCCAGCTGGGGAGGTGGGAGGGGCCTCCCACCTCCCCAGCTGGCTGGCAGCACCAGAGCCGGCTCCCGGGGCTGCCCGGCTCTGCGCCCCGCTGCCACTACGCTGGGTGGCTGGGAGCCCTGGGAGCCGGCTTGAATGCAGCCAGCCAGCTGGGGTGGGTGGGAAGCCCCTCCCAGCCGCCCAGCGCAGCAGCAGAGGGGCCCAGAGCCGGGCAGCCCCGGGAGCCGGCTTGAACGCAGCCAGCCAGCTGGGGTGGGTGGGAGGCCCCTCCCAGCCGCCCAGCGCAGCGGCAGCGGGGCGCGGAGTCAGGCAGCCCCAGGAGCCGGCTTGAACGGCGTCCCCATCTGGTTGGCAGCAGCCGAGCCGGCTCCCGGGGCTGCCCGGCTTTGCGCCCCGCTGCCACTGCGCGGCTGGGAGGGGCCTCCAACCCACCCCAGCTGGCTGGCAGCGGCAGCGGGGCGCGGAGTCGGGCAGCCCCGGGAGCCGGCTTAAATGGCGCCAGCCAGCTGGGGAGGTGGGAGGGGCCTCCCAGCCGCCCAGCGCAGCGGCAGCGGGGCGCAGAGCCGGGCAGCCCCGGGTGCCGGCTCGGCTGCTGCCAGCCAGCTGGGGACGCCGTTCAAGCCGGCTCCCGGGGCTGCCTGACTCCACGCCCCGCTGCCGCTGCGCTGGGCGGCTGGGAGGGGCCTCCCACCCACCCCAGCTGGCTGGCTGCGTTCAAGCCGGCTCCCGGGGCTCCCAGCCACCCAGCGTAGTGGCAGTGTGGCGCAGAGCCAGGCAGCCCCGGGAGCCGGCTTGGACACCTCTGTGCTGCCATCCCAGGCAGCGAGGAGTTTAAAGACCCTCCCGCCCGGCTTCCAGGGAGTCCCTGGAAGCCCGGCGGGGGGGTCTTTAAACTCCTCTGAGCTGCCTGGGATCGCAGCGCAGAGCACTTTCAAGACCCCCCCGCCGGGCTTCCAGGGAGTCCCTGGAAGCCGGGCGGGGGGATCTTTAAACTCCTCTGTACTGCCTGGAATGGCAGCCCAGAGGAGTTTAAAGACCCCCCCCCCCCGCCGGGCTTCCAGGGAGTCTCTAGAAGCCGGGCGGGGGTGGGGGAGGTCTTGGAAAGTGCTCTGCGCGGCCCTGCCCACCTCCCAGCTGGCCGTCGGCGCGGGGAATGCGGGCTCGCGCCATCCCGACGCACCCTCCATAAGACAAGTTTTAGAGGAGGAAAACAAGATTTTTTCTTGTTTTCCTCCTCTAAAAACTAGGTGCGTCTTATGGAGCGGTGCGTCCTATGGAGCGAAAAATACGGTACTTTAAGCCTCAGTGGAGTGCTGGGGGGTGTTCAGATACTTTTCTGAGCGTGTATTCCTTTCAAAAGAAATTCTTTACCAGCTAATAATTTAGAATGTTGAGAGAACCAAGCAGCACCAAGCTCAATTGCTAATTATAACAAGACTTTAGAGTTAAACAAAAACACCAAATACTATCATGCAGACATGAACATATATTAATCACCATATATTCTATAAAGATTACAATCCAAATCTCCAGTAAGATACTGAAATTATACAATAACAAATAAATGTATTACTTCAACTTTCAATAGAAAAATAGTCTCAGGGTATGTTCCATCACACAATTTCTAAAAGAATCCCTTCAAAATATAAGTCTCATAGGATTGCTCCACAGTATCAGTGAAACGTAGGTATGAAGAAATTCAAACTAAGGTGAATCCAAAGGAAAAGTCCAAAGAAGTCCAAAGAAGTCCAAAACGACACCTCCGGGTTTAGTGTTCGTTTCGCGGTTGCTTCATCAGTTGTTGTCTCCTTATCAATTCATGTCGGGTTAATAAACCTCTAAAAATATTTTTAATAGCCCAAAGATCACAGTTAACCATTCAGTCTAATATAACCATTCATAAATTAATTACTACATTTTAATCAAGCATGCAACAGCTTACCATCATTTGACCAGCGTCCCGTAGGGTTTCTATCTATCTCTGATAGCTGGTAAGAAACCTCATTGCAAGCCTCCATTAAGAGACCTGAGTCTGCCGGCACAGCTGAGTGAAATCAAGACCACATAGAGATTTTTAAAGAAAGACAGATAGGTCGAACTCATTGTTCAAACCGGCGGGGGAGAGCGATTTAAATAAATAAATGTGCCTAAGTTCTTGCTGATGTAATATTTTGGCAATATCCTCCTGATGATAGGAACGAGGTTTATATTGCCACAGGGCAAAAAATAAAATGTCATTCTCAGAATGTCCCATCTTGAGATAATGTTCAGTAAGTGGTGCCTCAAGAGTTTTGGAGCGGATCCTGGTTTTATGCTCACTGATGCGGATTTTTAATTGGCGTAATGTTGAGCCAATATAATATTTGAAACATGGACAGAGGACCGCGTAAATAACATTTTTAGACTGGCAATTAGTGAAGTGTTGAAGAGTATATTTAAAATTGGAGGTAGAAGAGCTAAGTTCTTTAATAGGAAGGCTATATGGGCACATCACACATGAACCACATTTATGATGCCCACGAATATTGATCCTGGGTTTCTCCTCAAGTCTATCAGTATGGACCAGAAAATCACGAAGAGATCTGGTCTTCCTAAGACCAAATATGGGAAGTTCAGAGCAGCCAGGAATGGTGTCAATGACATGCCAATGACGGCGAATAATCTTCTGTATTTCATGGGTTAAATGAGTAAACTGCAAGGATGCAAAGACACCTGTCGTCCTACTTTTCAAGTCCTGGGAGGGTAGTAGTAAATCTTTTCTGTCTTTATTTGCTACTCTGGTGAGAGCAGTAGACAGGACGGACTCTTCATATCCTCTATATTTTAATCTGTGGCACAAATCTCGTGCTGCTGGAACAAAGTCAGAGGCGAAAGTAGCATTCCTTTTTAACCTCAGTAGTTGGCTAAAAGGTAGATTACGCCGCAAAAGCAGCGGGTGATGTGATCTAAAATGTAATCCTGCTCCCACATCAGTGGGCTTGCGGTACGGTTTCAAGGCAACTTTGTTCTCCACGGTCCTAAAGACCGTCAGATCTAGGAAGGAGATAGCTGATGGATCACATTGACCAGTGAATTTTAAATGAGGGTTTAAAGAGTTCAGAACCTGATGTACAGAATTATAGGCTTCTGTTGAGTCTAAAATGCAGAACAAATCATCAATAAACCGAAAATAATATAGAACATGATCCTTAAATGTATTATGACACATCAGAAAATGTTTCTCAAAAAAAATCATATAGATATTTGCCACGGACGGTGCGCAGGCTGCGCCCATGGAGACGCCCTGCGTCTGGTAATAAAATTGATCCCGGTATCTGAAAAAATTATACTCAAAAACTATATCTAACAAACTGAGTAAGAAATGAGAGGGAATATCAGTACAAGTCCTGGTATCAAAAAGCTCTTCTATGATCCCCCTAACTTCTTCCAGAAGTATATTCGTGTATAATGATGAAACATCAAAGGTGGCAAACACCGACCCCTCTGGTACGACTATATTTTCAATTTTATTGATGAAGTCCCTTGAATCCTTAATATAAGAACAGGTATCCTTGCTGAAAGGTTGCAGAAATTGATCTATAAATTTGGATAATGGTTCCAGGATGCTTCCAATAGCCGAAATAATCGGACGTCCCGGTGGGTCCCTCAAAGATGTATGTATCTTTGGTAAAGAATAAAAAATTGGAACACGGGGGTGCTTTACCATAAGAAAATCAGCAAGATTCTTATCAATGTAATTTAAAGATAGTCCCTCATAGATCACAGTTTTTACTACGTGCATTACATTAAGAGTAGGATCAGTTGGTATAGGCTTATAAAAATTTCTATTATCCAATTGTCTCATATTCTCAAAGTCATATGATACTGAGTCTAAAATCACCAAAGCACCTCCCTTATCAGCCGGCATAAAAATGATATCAGGATCAGAAGAAATATTTTTCAAAAGGTTCATTTGCTCAGGTGTAAGGTTAGTGTGGCGATTGCGCCATCCCCTCCGTTTCTCCAATTTATCAAGATCTCTAAGTACCAATGTCTGAAAAGTGTTAATCAAAAAGCCAGGGTTTTTTGGAATAAAGGAAGATTTTATGCGAAAATTTTTAAATTCACTAGTGGGTCTCTCTTGTCCTTTGAAAAATTCTCTAAGTTTTATATTGCGGAACAATTTGTATAAATCTACACGGGTTTGAAATCCTGAGTATGTCGGGGTTGGAACGAAGCCCAAACCTAAATTCAAAACGGAGTTCTCCTCAGGCGTAAATTGTCGCGAAGACAGATTCACAATCAGGTTGGTATTTGTTTCCTCCGAGGACCTCGTTGGGGTCCCGGAGCATAAGAAAAATCCCGGCGACCAGATCGAAGATAATATGATGAACCGTAAGACCCCCCGCTGGAGATGCTCGATCCGCCCCTCTCTCCTGAGGAGCCTTCTGAATCCGAAAACCGTCCCATGTTAGAGCCGCCTTTGGGCGGGCGAGCCCTATTCTCTTTGTTAGTCCAAAAATAGACTCTTTCTTTATGGTAATCCTCCTGATCTCTGAGAAATTTACGTTTTTTATAGGCTTCTATGTCAGCGCTATATTTGGTAAGATCACTTTCCAATTGTTCTAATTGACTCTTAAAGGTATCTTCAGGGACCATGGTTTTGACTTCCCCTTTAAATAGTTCAGCCTCCTCCCCGGCCGTTTCAGCCTCTTTGATGGATCTCTCAATGATTAACATCATGAGATCATATGAGCATTTATTAAGGATAGCAATCCATTTACTGTTAAATTCCTTGTCTAGTCGATACATGGCTGGAGATTTCTGAATTCTTAGACCTCTTGGAATAATATTATTTTCTATGTAATCAGACAAGGTGATGGCGTGTGATTCTGATCTGACTTTGCGTTTCAAAGAATTCCATATCTTAGTCATGTCTACATTCTTAGATTTTTGAACATTGATCTTTTTAGGTAACATTTTAAAAATCCTCTCCTTATCGGAGTTAGAGTAACTAAACATATCCATATCAGCGAGCTCAAGTATAGTCAAGACTAAACAATAACAACGTATGCTGATTCCCATATTGTATTCTCTGCTGCAATCTTTTTATTGTGCTCCTATGAGCCAATTCTGTCATAATTAGCATCTTTTATTCTCTTTTTTAAGAAGCTACTGAGGGATAAGATGTTTGAATGACCATTGGAGATGCATGTATTCTAAAACGGGAATTGTAAAAAAAAGCAATTTTCTTCTGAGACTTCACATCATGACTTGCTTTGCTTTAATGACTTTAATGTTTACAGCAAGGGTTGAGGAGTCGGGCATGCAGTAGTGACGTTACTGAGCTAAATGGTTAGAGATGGGGGCCACTGAATTTGTACTGTTCCTGCATCTTGCTGTGTGTCTAGAAAAGTTTTTGAAAGGCTCGGCTAAAAGGGTAATAGCACTGTAATTATTCTTTCATGCTTAATGGAAAGGTGAGAAAATTGTTGCAAGATGTATAAGCTTTTCTTTTTCACTTCATGTTTAGAATATTGGCTGATTTGCTTCTTGTTCTGTCACTTGTGTGTGCGCAATGTCTCCTGTAAATACACTGCACGCTTGGTTTTGAAGCAAAAGAGTTTTGCAGCACCTTCAGCGCAGACCATAAATAAAACATATTCAGAATGATGTTGTTTGGGAGAGGGCCAGTTCAGTGTATCAGAATTCTGCACATGTCATATCAGCATTAACAGGTTTCACTGTTCTGAACTGGATCTTTGTAGTGCAACCCTGTGCTTGTTTACTTGGAAGTAAGTTCCCCAGTGTCCACTGGAGTTTAGTCCTAAGCAAGTGTGTTTAGGATTGCAGCTCTAATCTTTTTTGAAAAACATTAAAAATGTATTTTAATATATACAATCAGTGACACTTCAGCTAACCCTGGTTAGTACTGTGCAGAAGAAGGCCATGGTAAACAACTTCTGATCATCTCATACCTTGAAAACTGTGTGACGAGACAGTCCAAAACGAAGAAAGATATAGACATGGAATACAGGACCTCCAGCTCAGAGGGCACTCAATTAGCTACTGGGAAAAAGCAGAGGACAAGTACATATAATGCTATTGTTAATGATGCAACTGGATTAAAGCCAAAAGGACATTCAGTTGTTGATGTGCATGGATGCAAAAGGAAAGTCCAAAGCTATACAACATATATAATAGGAACATGGAATATGAAAAGTATGAGTCAAGGTAATGAATCAAGGTTTTCCCACTTCTGCACATGAAGCCAGCTGGGTGACCTTGGGCTAGTCACAGCTCTCTTAGAGCTCTCTCAGCCTCACCTACCTCACAGGATGTCTGTTGTGGGGAGGGGAAGGTGATTGTAAGCCGGTTTGATTCTTCCTTAAGTGGTCGAGAAAGTCATCATATAAAAACCAACTTCTATCTGTTAATGCTCAGAATTCAGTTCTCTTATTATGAATTTTTGCTCTTCTGAGAGCCAAGAGTGCTTGGTTGCCATGGACATCAGAAGGAATGAAAGAAAAGTATTTTGGAGCAAGAAATTTAAACTTGGGAGAAAAGACCTGATTATGACTAATAAAATGTTAATCATGTATGGAGTGCAGTATCATCTTCCGCGTCAAAAGATTGTTGGAAGCAAAAAACATTGGGATAAGTATATAATGTCACATATACGGTTCTCTTGAAAAAGATATAGAAGTTGAATCGGTGTTGAGTTCCAAACGTATCTAGTATTGTACTGGGCACAATCTTTGTTCCTCTCAGCAATGGTTGCTTGCCAAGCCTTCTATTAGGATGCTAAGATCTGTATAAGAAGGGCTTTCATAATTGTGGCCCTTCCCCCCCCCCCCTGGAATGGTCTTCCAGAGGAGAGTATCTTCTTTGCCAGCCTTAGAAAACTGATAAGGTCCATACTATTGAAGAATGCCTTGTATAGCCAAGGCTGATTTTGTTAGTTTTTGGGCTGTTGGGGTTTGTTCATGAATGATAATTTTTGTATCTTAGAAGTATGACATGGTTTCAGTATGACTTTTATTTTGTATTTTTCTATACTGCTGGTGTATTGCTATTGTAAGCTGCCTTGGGCCCCTTTTGTGTGTGTGTGTGTGTGAGAGAGAGAGAGAGAGACAAAGGTGGCATAGATAAATGTAAACAAATATGTAATATATTTATGACATTTATTGATTGGTATTTAAGCAAACACGCAAGTATGTAAGTTAAATTTTAACTTAAAATTGCAATTATACAGAGAAGAGTTTGAATGGGAAAGTATGTTTCCATTGAAGAAAAAGGAGACTGATGTGTAATTATTAACTTTTTAGTAAGCAATACTGACATGTCCATTGTAAGTAAAAGGAAAACAGGATGTGAACACAGCTGAACATGATTCATACATAATAATAAACCCTGGTTTGTGGCTCATGTGAGCAAGCCTGGGAAGGGATCCTTTGTTTTGGTTGCTCCCTGGCCCCTGAAAAATGTGATGAAAAACAAGCAGGAATAATTAAATAGTTGGCCATGTGCTGCTGAAGGAGGGAATGTGACACTTGAAGATAGCCCTTACACTTTTTATGAATTGTTACCAAGCTTAACAAACCTAATCAGCAAATGACCATCTATTTGATTATTTCAAATATTTATATTCTACCTTTCCACCATGTAGTCCTTCAAAGTGGCATTAGATATGTTTGGCCAAAGTTGGTTCAGGCTTAGTGGGAGTGGACCTCTGTCCTAAAATAAACCAAGCGATGCCCTCGTCGGTTGTACCCTCACAGATCGTCATGATGGTGGGACAAAGTGGAAGCCAGGCCTCCTCACAAAGATCTTAGGCCAATCTAGGAGCAGAGCTTGATAACAGCCTGTGAGGTGGGGATTATGGCTGCTCCTACCACACAACTCGTCCTGCATGCAAGTCTAGTGGAGACTACCTCTGAGTTCTACTGATGGCGCCGGTCAAGGAGGAGTTCTGCAATAGGAGCAAGTATGTTTTTGGGAGAGGAATAGACATGTGATGCCCCAGGGAAGGAACATTATTTTCTTGAGCACTCCTCTCCCCTCTAGCTTTCGCTAGAAAAAAATGAAACATTGAGGAGTGCTGAAGAAAACCTCCTTTGGAATGAGTGAAAATCTTTTTTAAAGAGAAGACTTTGCTCACTAAGAATGTTTAGTATGCAATTTTTGTAGGAGAATCTACAGCAGTAGAAAACAATTATTGTGAATATTTTAGACATATACTGTATTTTCAAGGATATATTGTTTATCTAAATGGCAGAGTGTTCCACTAGGTTAGGGCCAGGGATCACCAGCAGATTTTCTCCAGCAAAGTGAAGCTCTCTTTGGTGGGTGTAATGGGAGAGGTGAACCCACAGATACGACTCCCAGACTGTTAAGGGTTTTGAAAGTCAATACTAGAACCTTAAACCTGATTCTGCCCTTAATCTAGAGCCAGTGCAGCTGGCGGAGCACTGGTCAAATATGTGCTTTCCACAGGATCTCCATAAGGTGCTGCTGCATTCTGGACCAGTTGAAGTTTCTGGAATAGTTTTAAGGACAGCCCTGCATATAGTGATTTACAGTAGTCCAATCTGGAGGTGACCACTGCATGGATTGCCATAGGTATGAGGGTTCCAGACAATAAAGGGCTTTAAAAGTTAACACTAACATCTTGAATTGGATCTGGAAAATAACTGGTAGCTAGCGCAGCTGCTGCAAAATTGGAGTAATATGTGCTGACCATGGTGTTCCAGTCAGCAACTTGGCAGTTACATTCTAAACCACTTTGAGTTTCCAAAGCATTTTCAAGGGTAGCCCTATGTAAAGCGAATTGCAATAGTCTAATCTGGAGGTGACCATTGCATGGATCAGTGTGTCAAAGTCTGACCCACACAAATAGGGAGCCAGTTGGTGAGCCTGGCATAGGTGAAAAAATGCTGACCACACTACCATGGTCGCTTGGTTATCCAGTGATATTGCAGAGTCCAGCCACACCCAAGCCTTTTCACAGAGTCTACAGCTGTCAGCTGGACACCAGTGAGTCTCAGAAGTTACCCTCCAGCTAGCATCTGTCTTTCGTAGCCACATGACCTCCATCTTAGATAGATTCAGCTTTAGCCAGCACCATTCGACAATCTCACCTAGGCACTGGGATAGTGCCGAGGGCCTTGCCACCAGCTGCTTATCCAGCAGGAGGAAGAGCTGCATGCCATCAGCATATTGAAGGCACCCAACTCCAAACCTCCTGACAATCTCAGCAAGAGGGTGCACGTATATAATTAACATTGGAGAGTGGATCGAACCCTGTGGGATCCCACAATTCAGTTCTTATCAGGAAGACCTCTCCTCTCTGATAGCAACCCTCTGAGAGCATCCCGGGAGAAATGAGGACTATCCAAGGGTGGTACTCCTCACTCCTAGAGAGGTAAGGCAGTTGATCAGGACCACATGGTAAGGCAGCTGATACATCCAAAAGGATCAGCAGCGTCAGCACGCCTTTATCTAGACTGAAACGAAGAACATCAACCAAGACAACCAGATCTGTCTCGTTCCTATAACCAGGCCTGAAGCCCGATTGAAAGGGTCGAGGACAGACATCTCATCCAAGAAGACTTGAAGCTGCTCAGCTACCACTCATTCATTTACCTTCCCCGAGAAAAGTAAACTAGACACTGGTAATTACCACTCCTTTTATCTAAGGAGGGTTTCTTTAACAAAGGTCTAACAAAAGCCTCCTTAAGGGAGCTACAGAAACAGCCCTGTGAAAGAGATAAATTAATAATTTGTCTCAGAGGACCTCTTACCATGTCACAGCGTGATTTTACAAGCTTTGAGGGCAGGAATCCAAGCAACTTCATAATTACCAGGATCATGTCGACCTCCGCAAGGGTGAACCGTCTAAAGGAGTCCAAAAATTTGCCAGCTGGTGCAAATGAAGCCCCCGTCCCACCACTGGTACGAGTTTAGGGTTGATGAAAAACAAGTGCTGTGTATATCTTAGCTTCCCCCACCCAAAAAATTTTGCTTTTTCTGGGGGGGAACAAACCAATGCCACGGGGGAAATGTTTCTCTCATTGCTGCAAAATTTCCAAACATTTTACATTTCAGTGCATAGTTGTATAACCCCTTTAATTTCTGGCAGTGTAACTAATGTTTTCAAATGAGGAAAACTTACTACTGTATATCCTTTCTTCCCATTTAACAAGTACTTCACATGTAGCAAAAATGCTTCTTATGTTTGGAAATCTATTATTTGACATGTTTTCTTTTTCTGACGTGTTATCTCTGCACATGTTTGTATGCATTCTTTCTGCAATGAATGCATGCCCTAATTACACGTTTCCTGGTTATTTTCAGTAGCAAGTGTAGTGACAACACACCACTGAAATAAGACTGCAAACATAAAGAATTGTGGACTTGGATGCTATAGAAGCACATCTGAAAATCTAGCTTGCCCCAGGGAAACTTCAGAGATGTACAGCTTTATACATTTCCTCTTTAGCTGTACCTTAAGACATGGCATGGCTTCTGGGCACCCACTCAAGGTAACACACTAGCTCTGGATCTATCCTGCCAGCTGGCCTGTGTTGTCTAGTGGTTAGAGAGTCCAGTTAGAACTGGGGAGACCCAGGTTCTAATGCTCATGTGGCCATAAAGCTCACTGGGAGTTGGCCCATTCCCTCAGCTTAGCCAGTCTCACGTGGCAGTTAAGATAAAATAGAACAGAGGAAAATATACTGGGTTCCTTGAAGGAGAGACAAGATAAAAATTAGACTGATATCCAGGCTAGGTATTTTGTCTGCAATTGTTATCCTTCCTCCTCCCAGTTAATATGAAGGAGCCAGATGGCATTGCTGACCAGCTATTGTAGTCCAGTGTTTCTCATTCTGGGCAGGGCGTGTGAGTTGTTGACATCTCCTCCTAGAGAGCTGCTCTCTGCTGAGTCCTGAGATGGGCCTGGCACTCCATAGCTCACTCTGTCTGTCTGCTGACAGCCTCGGTTCTGGCTCACAAACCCTAGTGCCTGATTTATTTGGCGAGGGAGAAGGCGAGCGGCAGCAAGGCCGTGGTGTGTGAGTTTTTTGCACGCCTCTCTTGGTGCATGTGTGGGAGATAAGATCAGGACATGATAGGTTTGTTTCCTTCATCAGCTTGCCCAGCAGCCGCAAGGGGTGTTGGAGCCTCTCTGACAGTGCAGAGGGACAATGGCAGAACTTATTAATTTAGATTAAATACAGGCTGAGTTGCAGAGCTTAGCGGCTGGGAGGAAATACTTGAATCCCATTGCACTGAATAGGATTTGCTGTTGAGTCATTAAGATCTTACAGTGTGTGGGCAGTGCTTTTCAGGATTTTACTGGGGAATAGAATGTTGCATTAAACGCAGTGCAGAACCAGGGTTGCAACTCCACTTCTAGGTGATAGCCAAGGAATGGTGCAAAACAACCTTTTTCTGCAGTTCGTCTCTTAAGTAATGTTGTCTTCAGGAAAAGATGCTGTGTGTAGATAGTTTTGAACACCTGGCCCTCCTCATTTAGATGCTGCTGAGGTGTTCAGGCCTAGAAGGGAAACTTGGCACATTATAGAAGCAGAATACTTTTGATGACGCAAGTCAGTCTCCTTAGCAACGAAATAATAGCATCTCTCTTGCGCACACGCACACACACACAAGCAGAGGGTGAAAGAAAATATTCAAAACCTATTGCACTGTTTGCTGGATGTCCCATCTTGTTGATCATATTGACTTACACTGTGTAAGCTACCTTGAGTCTCAGTGAGAAAGGTGGACTATAGTTCACATAAACAGACTGATAAATAAATAAAATGTACTTAGTAAAAAATGGTTGCTCTTTTGATTTCTGGCCACACATTGTTTTTATGTTTTTTGTTGTGCCCAAGCAGATTCATAGGAGGGAATTTAATAGAAATCTTAGCATACATTGAGCTGTGACATCTTAGAATGGTCTCCCGTGTACAGTCAGTGGTCTATGAAGTTGCTAAAGATTTCTCTTGGACAGTCTGTTAACTTCAATTAGTTCAGATTCCCCCCCCCCCCATAATTTCTACTGCTCCTGTTAAGAGCTTCGGCTTGGATTGGAGAATATCTCCCTCTGGTTTCCCAGTGTCTTGTTAATTTATTAAGTTCCAAATGCCCACAACTCATGTGTGTTCATAGCTTCTTCGATGGAGGCAAATCTGCATGAGTTGAAAGGATATTTGTGAACCTGCCCCTTCATTAAAATAAATGAGGAGACCTGTTTGAACAGGAGGTCTCTGTGTTGGAGCACATGTAATGTTCTTGAATGGTATGCCTGAGACAAGTTTGGGACCTTAACTGCATGTTACACCAAGACTTTTATGGATGGAGCACCCAGCATTTTAGAATACCCACTGGACGGGTGCTTGGGTGCCTGATCCAGATTGGGACCTTGGTGTGAGGGGAGAGGGCTTTCAGTCTTCACCTCATGCCATTGCCTGATCAAAAATGATCCTAGGCAAATGCCCTGTTGTGAAACTGCAGGTACCCCTGATACCGGTATGTGTGCAGTTTGACGGCTGCACAAATAGTGCTCCCCCAGAGCTGTTCTTGATCAGAAAACAGGTGTGGAGGTAAGGCTTAAAAGCACCTTCAACTTTTGCCAATGTCCAGATCTGAATCTGGTCCCCACATGCCCGCTAACTTGAGTTT
Organism: Euleptes europaea; assembly: GCF_029931775.1. Lineage (NCBI taxonomy): Eukaryota > Metazoa > Chordata > Lepidosauria > Squamata > Sphaerodactylidae > Euleptes > Euleptes europaea. Next base: position 47,525,041 of record NC_079314.1, read on the forward strand.
CAAAGACTCTTGGGTACACAAAACTCCCACTTTGTCACATACTGAGATTCTTATCCCACTTTATCATATACTGAGGTTCTTATCACATAGTGAGGTCCCCTCCCTCTCCATTTGAAATGGAAATCCCGGTGACTTGTTTTGCAGGTAGGTCCTTTTTAATGTGATGTCCGGTTAATATTATGTGAATAGAACTGTTGGTGCTAAAAGGTTCTAGTCCTAATATGTACCTGGATAAGAAGACGCATAAAGCTTTCTGAAAGGTAGAGTGGGTTACAAGTACAGTTAGCAAGTACATTGTGTTCTGTGAGTGGGGGGACTCACAAAGACTTGCAGGGGGCATCTCAATTTCCTCTGCATCCCATCCCTTACTATTCCCTCTTTCCCTCCTTCTAGCAGCCCCCATATCCTTTTCCCTTTCTCTGCTTCTCTTTCCCACCCACCAGCCAATGTACCTTTCATCTGCTCCATCTTCAGCTATCTTTATTATTCACTTTACTGAAACCCTATCTGTGTCTCCAGTGGGGACCCAAAGCAGCTTACATCATTCTGCCCTCCATTTTATCCTCACAAAGCCTCTGTGTGGTAGTTTGGCTGAGAGTATGTAACCAGCCCAAGCTCATTCAATGAGCTGCCATAGAAGAGGGGGGGTGTTCGAACCTGGGTCTCCCAGATCGTAGTCTGAAACTCTAACTGCTACACCACATTGCTTTTGTAGGATGGCTGCTGTTGAATAGTCAGCATCTGGGCATGCCAGTGGCTGCTGCCAGGCCTGGCCCCAATTAGTGTTCCCTCAAAGGCCGGAGCAGGTCTGGAAAGGGCCCTGCCTCTTCCTCTCCTTTTTACTGTTAGAAAATAAGGCTTTAAGGTTGACAGTATTGTTCTGGTTGCCTAGCATCCGCCACAATGGCAGCTGCAGAGGGCATTTGTTAAAGTTACAGGTGTTTCTTGTATTATTTTATCGGTTTTAACCCCCTGTGTGTGTGTATACATATATTACATTTCAGATTGTTCTGGAAACCGGAGTCTTTTCTCTGGTTTATAAAAACATCTATCTTTTGTTCATGGCTCCATCTCTGGACTTAGGTTATCCATGTTGAGAATTAAATATATTGATACAGATAACTTCTACTATGCATTATAGTCTTTGGGCGATGCAAGTAGAAGCATGTCTGTATAGTTTAGAATGTTGCTGTTGTTATGTAGCAGACAAGATCTGTCTGACCGTCTTCAGCAAATTAACTTTACAAATAACATTTTGAGGCATAAAACATAGCAGATTTAATTTGAAGATTAAAACAAGACCTGCAGAATTAATCAGAAAAGGCATGCATGCATGTGTGGACACACATGCATGCATGCCCTTTCTGCTTAATTCTGCAGGTCTTATTTGCTGGAAAGTAGACATTTGGTCAGTTTCCAGTGGACCATGCAACACTTGTTGGATGCTGGGATTCTGGACTAGGTGGATCTTGATCATAGCATGTTTTTAAGCAAGAGCGCAATCTCAGGATCTCTTAGTGAAGGTGTTAACTGGCTAAAGAATCCTGGGAACTTGTTGTTGGAACATGGGGATTCTATGGGGGGAAAGTACGAAGGGCTTACAGGACTGTAGTCAGCCCAACCCTGAAATATATCTTCTCCTTTCAGCAGTCTTTCCCACATTTCCCATCCCTCACTGCCCTAGACTGACCTGACCTCATGCTTGATACCTAGTATAGCTTCAGCTAGTCTCTCAACTCCCATCCCTTCTCTTTCTCCTCCCCTATTGAATGCATTTATTTGGGATTATTCATGCTCTTTGTAATGAAGGCACCCTGGCAGGGGGTCTGTGTGGTGGGCTGAGTGGCTGCCTCCTGAGTTAATGTGTTGGTGAGAAAGGCACCCTGTGTGTCAGATGCAACTCTCCACTCAAGGGGAACAAGGCCAGTCTGTGGTGTTTTTCTTCTGCTCCTCCTTGGCCTTGGAAACGGACTGTTATGAGGATTTATGGCTGTTGTCTGTTTCCTGGTACACCAATGCTGGGAGATGAGGTGAGGTTGGGCCTGCTTAGTGTTGTTCTGCTGCCAGGATCTGGTCATAGTTCTGGCAAGCCTGAATTTGGTGTGTTTTTTCTTCCCCTGTGGGTCTTATGCCTACTTTCTGGCAGCCTTCTGGGCTGAATCAGTTTCTTTCAACAGCAACAAGAATAGATTTGTTTATTAGAACAGTTAGCTACAATTGGATATTTTAAGAGGAATTCAATGGTATAGCTCTAGTGTGCATATTGGAGGTAGCCTGTGGAAGCATGCTGGAGGAGAAGCAGTTAGGGATGGATTGGGACCTGATCTGTACTGTGGTTAAAATTAGCTTTCCATAGTGATAAGTATAGATTCTGTCCTTGCAGTTCCCTGTGACATTTTATGATGACTTAAAAAAATCAGAATAAGAGGGTCCATGCTTTGTTCAAAGGAGTTAGCATATAGATAATGCTAATTAGTGAGTTAAACAAACCACACTAATTCTAAATGTAAATACAAGTTTGGACAAAAAAATCCGGGTTAATTTGTATGGAATTAGCACTATGTGTGAACTGGCATAGCCAGTACAGTTTCACAAGTAACCCATGTAGTTGCTCAGAGCAATAATATTTTTAAGAGCGTTGGTGATTCCAAATGGATCTCTTTAAATGCTGGATAATGTGAGACTCGCCTGTTGGTTGTGTGGGGCAGCAAAATGTCTGCAACCAATCCTGTACAAGAACGATCCCTTAGACTGGTGATTGTCACTGCCCTGTGAGGCAGGCCTTCCTTGTACCTTGCATGTTGCTGAGAATCCTTTACTAAGTGTTAGAGATTCCTTTCTCTGGTGGTGTAGAAGCAGGATTAGTAACTAGAGGTCCCAGGACCAGTTTAGCCTCCCAAAGTTCATCTGAGATGCAAGGGAAGGGTTTGGAAGGTGAGAGTGGTCGCTCTGGAATTTTCTTCTAAACTACTTTGAGGGGTGAGTCGAAGGGGGAGAGTCCCTGCACAATAATTATAATGCAAAAAAGCTTATAGAAAGGATTTTTTTCTGATGTTGGGAGTGACCTTGTTTAGCTAACCAGGGTTGTGACATGTAGGCAGGCAATGGAAAATCATGGAAAACCACCTTGGAATGTGTCTTGCCGTGAAAATTCCACTATAAGTCCCACTCTATAAGTCAGATGTGACTTGATGGCCAAAAACAAACAAACAAACAAAACTACTACCCAAGCCACTGCAGAATGTGGTTTGGTTTTTCATACATATCCCCCTGCTTCCGTTGCTGTTTCTGTCTTAGTGCCACAAGGAGCCATCAAGATTCTTTACACGCAGGACAGGAAGCTGCTCCTCGTATTCTCCCTGTTTGTCACAGTGAGACGTGTTTTTCAAATAAGCTGTCAGTGAACATATTGGTTAAGATCTGTTAACTAGAAATGACTGGTAAACTGTAGCAGAAAGGATAATTTCCGTGTTTCTGCTTCATATGCATTTCAGAATTAGAAAAAAAGTTATGAAATATGCAACAACTTGGATATTTGGCAGCTGTTTCATTACCAGAATCTGGCATTAGAAAAACATGGTAAAATCGTTATATAGAGCTTGAGGGTTAATGTAGGAAACAAAATAGTTAATAGAAATAGTTAATTCTGGGGTTTAGCCTATTTATTTATTGGATTAACATCCCTCCCTTCTACTTAAAAGAGCACTCGGGTGGTAAATAAAAATTAATTAACATGAAGAGAAAAATAATGGTTTGGATCCAGACTAAATTGGCAATTTCCATTGATTCTGCTCAGGTGTTTTTTATTGTGAACCAGCTGCATTTGAAGAACATGCAGAACACTCTATTCCCTGTGACTGTCCCCATTCTTCCTCAGCCACTGGAAATAAGGTACCCACGGAGAGAGAGTGTTGCATCCTTGCTGATATCCTTCCAGGGACTGCGAGAAGTAACATGGCTAACTCGAGATATGCGTGTAAAGTGCCATCAAGTCACAGTCAATTTATGATTACTCAGTAGGGTTTTCAAGGCAAGAGACATTCAGAGGTAGCTTGTCATTGTCTACCTCTGCGTAGCAACCCTGGACTTCCTTGGTGGTCTCCCATTCAAGTACTAACCAGGGCTGACCCTGATAGCTTCCGATATCTGGTAAGATTGGGCTAGGGTGGAACTTTCCTAGCCTGGGGTTCTCTCGCTCGGTACTCAGCCTGGGTTAATGGGCAACTGGCTAATCACATTCCTGAGTTAGAGTATACACATACAAAGTGGGAGAATAATGTTGTTAATTAAATTCTCGCATCTCTTAAGAATAACTAACTGAGCTTTGGAAGCTGGAAGTCTCTGTGTTTCAGGGCCAAAAGAAAAGTGGTCAAAGTAGCAGTAGGGGATGGGGCTGAGTTTTGCAGACAGGCTTGAGTTAACCATCAGGGTCTTCTAGTTCCCTTCAATTTCTTTTAAGATGCTTTGAGAGATTTATCACTGTATTTATGTAATATTTCTGAAATTCTGCAGTGGATTGTGTACACAGATTGTGCAAAATGGAATGTATTTACAGTTTGGTTCACACATTGATAGCAAAGTTTTACTATGTTTGCTTTACAGGTTTGAGAATTTGCTAACAATACTTTTTTTTTCTTTCTTTTTTTAGCCCCCATCATAAACCGGTTCACTAGGCGAGCATCAGGTCAGTTGGATGCATTTGCATGTTTTCGTTGGCTTTTGACTACTGAAACCTTATTGTATGTGTTGCTATTTCATAATGTGGGTACTGAAACAGCTGTGCTCTGACACAGTCTCGTACATTTGGGCTTGGATGCCATGATGCAGTTTGAGTGGTTCAGAAACGACTTGTCTGACAGAACGGCATTTCTATTTGTGGAGAGGAGGAGGGTGATTTTTTACCAATTCTGCCCCTGCTGCGGTCTTCCAATTTTCTGCCCATGATGTTCCTTTGAGTCCACCAGCTCAAAGATACATTATATTGGGGGACAAAGAAGGCTGCAGTGGGAGGGGAGGAGGGAGCTGGTTTCCTGTAAGCTTACTCTGATTGTTCTGCTTAGGATCTGAGCCTTTGCAAGCATAAAATTGAAGTGGAGCACTTTCTCTCTCTGAGCAGGATTAGCAGTTTTGAAATGGCTACTGTGGATCTCGCACAGTATCATCTGTGAACACTGTCTCACAGAGTACGATACACATGCACAATACACACAGGAATGCCAGCACCTCTTTTCTCTTGTGCACCTCTGTAATTTCTGTTACAGACTTGGTTACATGGTCACCAGTTTGTAAACATCTAATTTATTTTTCTATCTGGATGTTCTTTCTCTTTGCAAGATCAAGGAACAAGGTTTGAACTCGACTATTTGTATTCATTCAGTTCATTTTTCTAAACACCATTTATAAGCAAACACTTTTAAGATACTTCCTAGTACTGGGCCTGAAGCCTGAGTGGTACATTTGTCCTCTACTTTTGAATGTTCTTCTCCTGCAAGGTTTTCTGACAGGATCTTACATTTTATTTAGCAGCTCAGAGGCTGCATTCAGACATCACCCCTAGACAGAGATTGTTTGTGATGGGCATAAAACTAGCGTGCTGCTATGTTTGTTTTGTTCTACTCCTTGGGAAAGTTGAAAACTTCCTGATTTCGGAAGCCTTCAATTAAACTCCAGTTTGCTGTGATACCTAAATGTAAACATTTAGACCAGGGGTTCTCAACAAGGGGGGAATTCCCCCCTGGGGTGGGAATTTTAGGGTTCCAGGGGGGGAACTGGGACCACTATTCAGCAAAGTGTAATGTCCTGTAGATTATGTACAATCTGTAAAATTGTACGTTTTTTTTTTAGTTAGACTACCTTGGGAAGGGGGGGATTATATTCTGAACAATGGTGAAAGGGGGGAATGTAGCAAAAAAGGTTGAGAATCACTGGTTTAGACTAATTGTAGTTTTTCTTTCATGCAGAAGTTCTAAAGCACGGTTTAATTCCGGTTTATAATTCTAGTTTGCGAGAAAGAAACAAAAGTTCAACTTGTACAGCTCTGTGCAACTGGATATCATGGCAATTTAGGATTTCCCAAACCAGGAAATCTTCATTTGCACTCCACAAATGAAAGGGAAAGGAAGAAGGGATGGGCAGGCAACATATGTTGGAAAGAAGCCAAAGAGTCAAGAATTCTGTTTTGATAGTTCACGTTAAAATCCAAGAGCATCACCATGCATAGGACCCAAGGTCTGTGGCAAAGTGCTAAATAGCTTGCACAGAACCTAACTCTTGTAATCAAACTTTTCCTTTGATTTAGCATGGTGAGTTGTGGAAAACCATTCATTGCCAGTAATGTAGCTTCCTTACCTTCAAAGAAGGTGACATTGACCAGAACAGGAAAAAAGCTTGAGGGATTTCAAGGTGGAAAAGGGAAAGAGAGAATGAGAGAGAGACCCTAGCAATCTGTGCATGTCCCAACATTGGGGAAGTTGGCAAGATTGTCAGCGGAGACCAGGGCATAGCAAAATAAGGGAAGAGATTTAAAACCCTGCATGCAAGTAGCACAATGTCCGACTGTCACCAGTGTATCTAATTCCTTCTTTATCTTCTGAACGCACTCTTAAGAATTGCCCTGGATGTGATATTTGTGATCTTCCTAGGTTGTTACGGGCAATCCTTTCCTTCTTTCTGTTTGAGATGCATGTTTAAGAATCACTTGCTTTTTCTTGGCAGAGCTGCCAATTAAATAGCCAGAGGCTAATTGTAGAAGCACCTGCTGACAATAATGTGGGGTGTTAATTATTTAGCAGTTATTCCAGCCAGCATGCTGTGACTATCAGCTATTTTTTCCTTAATTCTTCATAATCATAATTGGCTGTAGCAGCTGTGGTGCGGTGGCATATTTCCACTCAAATCAATCTTCTGCAAAGCATTTGTCTTTCACCCAGGCTAGTTGCTTCCCTTTCAGCAAGCTCACTTTCGACCCTCACCCCAAGTGATTTCTAAATTCAGTGGTTCATCTCCCCCAAATAGTTTGTGGTTCTTTGGGAGGAGCTGCTGATGGGGAAGAGTTTAAAAATAACTTGGGTGCTCTGCAGCAGAGCACAATGGATCATACCCAAACATGTCAAACATGTTTCCAGTGGCTGGTTCCAGCCTTTTACGCATGAATAACATTTTAGAAGAGTATTGTAGAATTAAATACAGAAGTTGCTTACTTGTTGTAGCTTAATGCTATGCAAGAAAACATTCCAGTCTGGAGAAGAAGTAACAATCTTTAAGACTGGTTAAGAGATTGAGACATGGAATTGTATTGTTGCTACCTGCATTTCTATAAAATTACCACTGCCCTTTCCCCCCAGTGGCCTAAAACAGTGGTTCTCAACCTTTTGTACCTCACATCCCACCAATCGCTCTGTCAAAGAATGTGTGCCCCCCCCATGGCAGAAATAAAACCCCGCTTTTTCTGTGAAGGACATTTTATATGTCTACAGGCATTCTGTTGTTAAAGCTGTAATTAGTGCTAGGATGCCAGAATGTCACAGAATCCATGGTTGGTAAGGTTGGTAGGAAACAGCACATCACACTTAGGGAATTAGGGAGAGCGAATTCTTGGTAATTGTTATGAAAGCCATTTTGCCATTTACCCAGTGTTATCCCAAATGTAAACCTCTCACCCTGTGATGTTATTTGCCCTGCTGGGGAAACCTGCAGAAAACCTTCGTGCCCCCGCCAGGCTAATAGCACCTGGAAGGGATTTGAAGTCAGAAAAACATTAGAGGGAACTGGTTGAAACTCTTTATGCATTTTACCCCCAATGTGACCCCATGACTCACAGCAAGAATAGGATTGTGTTAAGAATTTAAAAAAATAAGCATGTGAATGTAGCCTGATTAAAGAGTAACCTTATGTAAGCAGAAGCAAAGTTAAAAAGCCATATGTGGTTGGAGGGGTGGACATTGACCAAGATAAGCTGGTACACCCTTTGTAAGACTTAAAATTTTTGTGGCTGGTTCTAGTGCCTATTATATCTTTTACTGGCTTTTTAAAAAGTCTTAAGCTATGAAACTCTTAAGTATCTTCTTCCTTTACAATAAGATTTCATCTGATAGCATTAGGTAATATGAAAGTTCTGTTCTGACTAAAGAATAAAATAGTAAAAATTAAGTTCTGGCAAAAAAAATAAAATGAAACAACCCTACTTGTTCATATGTACCATTTATAAAGAGATCTGGATGAGTGCAAACCTTGTGGCATTTCTACATAAATTCTTCCATGCTTAAAAACTTGGAAAAGAATGTTGGGGCTTTTTTATTTTATAAAATAAGCTTGTCTCTTTAAAAAAATGGCTTCTTTGATTAAAACATAAATAGATTACTCCTGTTGTGGTGGCATTTCAGGCTCTGCACTGTAGTGATTAGTTTATAATTAGATTCCTATTTGATCTATTTTCACTGAAAGCCAGGCTAAAAGTACATTCTTCTTTTATTTTATTTTTTTAAAAGCTTCAAGGAAGCTGGGAACAGGACCAGGAAAACTGAGAAGAAATTTAAATTATTTCCCAAGCTACCTTCCTTCCCTGCCTATGTTCATTGTGTGGACAGGTTAAGGTTATGTTATGAACTGTGTTGATCTGCAGAAAAATCACACCAGGAGCAAACTTTGCACCTACAATCCATAAACTCCCCTCCCCATCTCAACTGCCTGATATATCCAGTAACACCAGAAGATATGAACTTAACTACAGGACAGAATGGGGAAATTGAGAATCCAAGCCTCCAGGAATCTGCAAAGTGTTTTTCATCCTAGCTTCCTGCACTCCCCCATCTGTTCTCCTCCCCCCTCAGTATTACTGCCGTCTCCTGATTCTTTTGGGCAACCAGCGCACTGTCTTACAATCTTCCTCTACAGAGAGCAAAAGAATCCTCAGTATTGATGGATAAACAACCTGGTATATATAATCAAAGTATGAGCATAGGCGGGTGGGCTATAAAAAGGCCCGAGAGGTACAAAAGCAGAATTTACAAGCCACTGAAAGTTTATAATCTGTACATAATGGGGAAGGTTCGGGATTATTACAGGAGCCGGGTGTCAGACCAATGTAGACCCAAGATAAGAGCAGTTACCTAAAAGGTTCTTGGTAGCTGTGTTGGGCCAAAGAAAAATCTAAAAACAAAATCCATTTAGTATCTATGAGTAAGACCAACCAAAATGGACACAGAGTAGTGTGCGAGCTTTCAACTTCTCTAGAACTTTTCATTAGGCTTAGAAATGTAATTTTTTTTTGAAATTTTGAAGCTCTAGGGGAAGAATGGAAATTTTGGGGAAGATTACAGGCAGCACTTTTTGGCCTTTTGGGAAGAGATAGCATCAGTTGTCAGTGTAAAAACCAGTGATTTATCAGATGTTACCAAATGTAACACTCATGTCCCCTGATGAAGAGGTAATTGTTCAAAACATGTTCGGGTCTACACACTGGAATAAAGTGCTTACTCCTGCACCAGTTTCACTTCTGGATTTTTTTCTCCTGTTTTGTGGTACTGCCCCTATGATGTGTGTTGTCATTTCAAGATGGCATTGATCCATGTTCTGCTTCGGAAAGAAGGAGCAGAAAGTTCAGCTGTATCCAAAGTCGTCCAATTTTAAATGCTAACAGCTGACTCCTAAGCTGGTTCCCATAAACTTTTTTCTACCTCTCAGGCTCCTCCTTTGTACAGTGATAGAACTCTTTACTGAATAACAAATGAGCTAAATTGCCAGTAAGAAAGAGCCTTAAGACTGCAAATCACCAGGAACAATAAGCTTGTAGTAAAACCTATTGCAAATATCTAGTCTGGATGGCATCACCTGTAGAGGCCACTGTACACCTTTGGCATGATCTGACAGGGCAGACACAGGGCGCTTCATGATCTCTCTGAAGTAATCCACAGTGCAATCCTGAACACAGTTACTCTCTTGTGAACCCATTGATTTCAATCGACTCTGGTTAGGATTGCAGCGTTGACCAGATGGAAGAACTATTAGCAAGGAACCAATTAGCAAGAAGAAATGTAAGATCTGGCTACAAGATGTGAGATGCAGGAACTCCAAATTCTCATTCTGTTAAACAGGCCGGCTTAATCTAGGAAAGGAATCTGTTTTATTTGTATTAGCATCTAGCTGCCTTGGGGATCTGTCTTGGTAGTAAGAAATATTTTAAATGTCAACAAACACATAATTTAATATAGAAAATAATTCCTTTAATCAGACAACCTTTCTTGATTGACTGAAGGAATTTATATTATTGAGTCAAAGTGTAAAATTTTGAAGATAGCGTAATTATCGACTAATCCTATTCATGTTATTTTTATCACATTGTCTTGGTAAAATTCTGGTTTGGATATATAATTGCCAGAGAAGAACCTGAAGTTGATGTGATCGAAATGAATATTTACAGGTGTATCAAGTCAGTTTGATACATTGTTCATGTGTCTTTGTTAAAGAGAGAAATTGTCAAAGTCAGTTAGCAACTCCATCTGTCAAATTCAAGTCTGGAAACTGAAAGCTAAAAAGAGAGAGAGATACTGGTATGCTTTAAGTTTTTTCTGCCTCCTATTACAAGCAAGAAAGGAAGAAATAAATAGATTGTGTTTCTCTCCGAATTCTATAATGGCGAATAGTGAGAATAACTGTACAGCAGGAGGCCCACACACTCTCTTCCCTCTTGTTTTTTCTAGTGGGAAAATTAAAAACCTCATTAAATAGGATGAGTGCTAACAGCTTTTGTGAGGGAAAGCTTTGAAATCAAAACAAACATGAAATGAAAGCCAACATTTCTAACATGGTAGATCTGGGTACTATTTTTTCATCTGTGTTTAGTTTTCAAGTCTGTGTTTCATTCAACTATTAGTTTGCCTTGGAATATTTGCGCTCCCCCCCCCCACCTGCTGATGTCCGGCCACTCACTGTCTCCAAACCTAACAGTGCCTCGCTGAGTTGTTAAAATAAATTGGGTGGGGAGGGAGCTCCTTAGAATAAGGATGGGATAAATACGCAGTGCATTCAGAAGTTCTGCTAATTAATATCTGGAATATTCTAAGACACTAAAGATATTAACAAGGAGCAATTTATTCAACACTAGGCAGAATGTTTTTAAGGTGATGGTAACAGATCTTTTGAATTTTTAAAAAATGTCTTTTGTACAAAATGCAGTTTATTCTCTAAGATCTTAAAGCTGTTATGTGCCTGTGTGGTGCATATTTAAAACTTGTTCAAGCAATCCAGTATGAAAATATCAGGTACAGTAATTAGAATTGCTTAGGTGGGAGCAGTTTAATGCTGAAGAGCGCTGCTACTGTACCACCAAGCTCTCCTTCTGTGGCAGATCCCCTCTTCTCAGAAAATCAAGGATGGTTTATTTTATCAAATGGACAGGGAACGTCCCCGAACGGGAGAACAGTTGAATCCCATTAACATAGTTAGGAGAGCTACTGGCACCCTCTCTGAATGTAGGTCTAGCTACTTTCTGCCATCCAACTTCTCTGTTTTGGGTTGTATACCAAATATTTTCAGTTGTCATTTCAGTGCAGCTGTGTCTAGTAAGCATATTTGGGTAGGTGTCTCTCCTCTTTTGTTTTTGTAAACATAGTTGCTTTCCAAAACTGAAGACATTTTGGACTGCGTATCAGCTGCTCAGAAATAGAATTTTCCAATAATTAAGAATTGACAGTAGGCTCTGGAGTCAAACTGAATTTCCTTGTGAATTTTTTGGTTTCGAATGACTCTGTCTAAAAGAAACTAGAAACGCAAATGGAAAATGTATTCTTTGAAGGCTGACGTGGGCAGGGTGCTAGTGGATACAGGTAATGCACAGAACACTGATACAGTCTGAGTATTACTCTTCTGAGCAATCTTCCTCAATATGGCTCCTGCCCCACTGTTCAGGGAAGTGGGGCAAAGATCCCTCTGCTAGTAGGGCTTGTTGCCAGAAGAACAAGCAAGCAGCAAGGCTCCATGAGTGTAGGCCTGAGGTGGAAGTAAACATGGCTGTTTTGGATGGTGGTAATCGCAAATGTAGCTCTCTGTAAGCTGAATATCACTGATGTAGAATTTCATAGCAGTCTGGTAACTTTCAAACTAATTTCTTCTGTGTCAGACTCTGATGGATAGCATCTGGAACCACTGCAGTTTATAGATATACAAAACTTTGTTCATGCAATCCATGCATGGTATGGTCAGGAAATCAAGGGAAAGAAGACTGTAGATGGAACAGGGCAGTTATAGCTCCTACCTATATGACGTGCTGTACCATGACTCCCCACTTGTCTTCCCAACAATGTGTACATGGATTCTGTAATCAGATACAGCCACAGCCACTTTGGGTTGAAGATCCACGCATACTATATGAGGCAGTTGTTTTGCTCTGTTATATGGGTAAAGCTGTAGCCTTTTACTAGGTTCCTCAGCATGCAAATGAAAAAGCATCTCTCACTATATCAGGCAAATCAAGCTCCAGATGAACAATTCAAGCACTCCTCCAGTCACCCATTTCTTACTTGACTTACAGTGGTTCTGCATATTGGGGTAGAATCTTGTGGCATCTTAAAGACTGACAGACTGTGGCATCTTAAAGACTGTGTTAAAGTATAACTGTTAGTCATGAGAGAGTTTTGCTCAAATGACTAAGAAGACTGCCTCTTAAATTAAACTAAAGAATTAATCCCCCCATATGAATGTTGCAGGTCATTTTATTGACATGGCCCCAAAGGTTATGAATCTTTCAGATATCACTCCCTGGTTTAGAAACTTCAGCCAAGTATACTCCTGAAACGATGCCATTCACCAGCCATGGAAGCCAATGCATTTCTTTAAAGTTGGAAGCAGTGAGAAGTCCCGGTCTTAACATGGGGTGCCTGTAGGGTTGCCAACTGCCAGGTAGTAACAGATTGTCAGGCTGCTATCTCGGTTTCGTTATTGCCTCTGTCTCTGTGCTGTATTGTCTGCCCCCCAAGGTCGCATGCCTAAGCCTGGGAACTCAGCTCCTGGGAAACTGTATTCCTGCGTGTAATCTCCCGCCTTTCCTGCCTTATAATATCTCCCAGCTAGTGAGCCTTTCATAGCTGTCATTTTATTCGTTTGCACTGTATGCCTATTTGATCAGTAAAAGCCATCTGTTTGGACTCTATAAGACTTTGTGGTGATTTCTGGTTCTGTGGGCCAAGGGCTGACATTATGACAGCTAACTCTTCACCGTTCTCCTAGCCAGGCTGGAGCCCAGGGGGGGTTCGCCTGCCACTTGGATGGGAGCTGTGCAGCTCTCCAGGTGATCTACTACCCTGGAGCCCTTCTCAGAGGACCCTACTCTGTTACAGGACTTAATCGCTGAACTTTTCCGGACGAACCGAGAGGTTTGCCGCTTGAGGGGACTGGTACACGCGCAGTGGCAATCTCTTACAGGACGTCTCTGGATGTTAACATCGGAGGATACTGATGCTCGTTTAGATCTTCAGGACTTGGATCAATTACTGGACGATGCCCGATTGGCGACTGAGGATTTACAAATATTAACTGGACTTTTGGATAATCTTATTTCTCGACAAACTCTTTCTACCATGGCGGGAGCCCCGCCGGAGGGTTTTTCCCTGATCCCGGATGCGGCCAGCTGCCAGGCTGAGGCCAAGCGAGTCGCTATTAGCACCGCTCTTCTCCTTGTGGAATGTACAAAGGACACCCCGGTAGCCACCTTGGCTCAAGTTTTGACCCCGACGTTTGGAGCCGAGGCATCCGCACTGGCGGTTCGAGTACAACCTCTGCTGGGCGGGGAACCTGACCCCATACTCTTGCTCCTCGAGACAGAACTTTTGCCGCGCATTACGGCAGAGGCTGCCCTAAGACTTGAGAACGCCAAAGTCCTTGCGGATCAGCAAGCCGCCGAAGCGGCTAGGGTCGCAAGAGAGAGAGAGGCGGCGGAAGCAGCCAGGGCGGCTGCAGCAAGGAATCAGGCGAACGTGGACACGCGCCCCAAGGACTATGTACTGGGACTATCAGGTCTAACTTTTTCCCCGGCGTTTGTCCCGTCGCGTGCGACCCAACGCGCACGCCGTTTGGCTGACCGACGTCGAGACTCAGATGAGTCTGAAGACGAGGATTTATATGGGGATAGCTCTCAATGGGCCACGAGCTTCCGAACCAGTAAGCCTCATCTTACTGGTGGCCCAAGTGAGGAGGTTCATCTTTTACGAGCCCAGAATCGGGAGCTCTCCGACCGTGTTGATCAACTCCAAGAAGTAATGGAACTTATGCTTCACGAGAACAGGCAATTACAACAAACCCTGATAGCTCAGAGACAGCCCGTTCCGATACCGGGTCAGGGGGTACCCGTACAACCACCCGCTAATGTGCCTGCTCCACCCTTACCTCCTGGAGCTCCTGTTGCTCCTCCGCCCGGACCACCCGTGCAACCACCTGCTAATGTACCTGCTCCACCCGTGCCTCCCGGAGCTCCTGTTGCTCCTCCGCCCGGACCACCCGTGCAACCGGGTCAGCCCGCGCCCGGTCCTTGGAAGCAACTCAAATTGAGGACTACGTATGACGGATCTCTTGAGACTTTGCCTTGTTTCTTGCATCAAGTGGACAGTTATATGCGAGAACAAGGTCAACTTTTCCCCACGGAAGATAGCCGGGTGCGGTACGTAGCTTCCCTCCTGACAGGCAAAGCGGCTGACTGGATGGTCCTCCAGTTTGACACCCGCTCTCGTGCGATTCGTTCCCTCAACAACTTCATGACTGCCCTGAGAAGGAGGTTTGAGGACCCCTTCCTGGGAGAAAGAGCCAAAACGGAACTCTTACAATTAAAACAAGGCTCTGCTACAGTTCGGGAATTTGCCGATGAATTTCAGCGACTAGCAAGTAAAATTGTAGGTTGGCCCGAGACCACCCTAATCCATCATTTCAGGGAAGCCTTGCATCCTGACATTCTGAACTGGTCTTACATGCGGGGCGATCCCGATACCCTCGAAGGCTGGATCCTATTAGCCGAGGAAGTGGAAAGCCGCCGCCGCTTTATTTCTCTCGTCCGTCAAAAGCACAAGGAGAAGGGTACCCAAAAGCCTCAACCCAAGGCACCACTGCTCGTCCCACGAAATCCCCCACGTCCGCTCCAGGAACGTGAAGCCCGATTTCAGAGGGGTGCCTGTCTTACATGCGGAGAAATGGGCCACTTTGCAGCCGTTTGCCCACGCCGCCAGGAATTATTTCGTCCCAGCACGACAACCCGCGCCCGAGGTCGTCCACCACGCAGAGGCACCGCGGCCACCCGCAGCGCAGCTCCGGGAAGGCCCACACCCTCTGCACTCCATGCCGGGGACCCAGCCTCCCTGCCTGCTTCCAACGACCCCGCCGGGTCTCGGATTACAAGTGCCCCATTGGGGGACAGCTTTCCCTCTTCGGATGAGGAAAACCCTTGGATTTCTCCAGCCTTAAACCTGGAATCTCCCCTCGACTTGTCAAAAAACGGCTCCGGTCTGTGGTGAATGGAGCATCTCCACAGACCTCTCAGGATCTTCCTATCAAACCGAATGCTCCTACCAAAATCAAAGAAGTGGACTCCACCGTCTACGTAGATGCAGTTTTACAACAACTTAACGGAGGTCCACAAATCCCCGTCAAAGCACTAATTGACTCCGGTTGCTGTCGCACTCTCATAAGCGAAGCCACGTTTGCTGCACTCAGAGCCGACTCAGAGGCTTTACCCGCCCCCGTCCAATTTGCTCAAATGGACGGGAGCCAATTCCAGGGGGGTCCAGTTGATCATCGCACCATAGGGGTGGCAATGGGAATTGGTTCCCACTGGGAACAAATAGACTTCACTATAGCCCCTATCCGATTTGAAGTGGTCTTGGGAATTAACTGGATTAAAGGACATAGTCCCAATATTGATTGGGAAACAAACACTATCTCTTTCGCTAGTCCCACCTGCGACCAGCATCGGCAAAACTTTGCTCTGCCATTTCCGCCCGTTCCAGCGTTAACCTCTACTGCCCCAGTACCACCGGCTCTACCCGCTGTATACCGGGACTTTGAAGATGTCTTCGACCTTAGGGAATGTGATGCCTTACCCCCCCACCGGGCCTCAGACTGTGCGATTGAAGTAGTAAAGGATTGCACATTAACCAAAAGTAAGATTTACCCTATGAGCGCTTCCGAGCGCACTGTCCTCCGGGACTTTTTGGACAAAAACCTCGCCAGAGGGTTCATTCGCCCTTCGAATGCCCCAAACTCGGCCCCCGCGTTTTTCGTCCGGAAAAAAGAGGGCGACCTTCGCCTGTGCATTGACTTCAGAAAGCTCAATGCGGTTACCCAGACCAACGCCTATCCTATCCCATTAATATCGGATATTTTGGGACAATTACAGGAAGGCCGTGTGTTCTCTAAATTAGACTTGGTGGAAGCCTACTACCGAGTCCGTATCCGCGAAGGAGATGAACACCTCACTGCCTTCTCTAGCTGTTTCGGAATGTATGAATTCCTTGTAATGCCGTTCGGATTAAAAGGGGCCCCGGGGGTCTTCATGCAACTCATCAATGAAATCCTACATGACCTTCTATATCGTGGGGTGGTGGTCTACTTAGATGACATTCTCATTTATTCGAAAACTATGGACGAGCATGTGACTCTGGTCAGGGAAGTTCTACAACGCCTGCGTAACCATCAACTGTTCGCTAAACTAGCTAAGTGTGAATTTCACCAAAGCAAACTCACGTTTTTGGGATACATCATCTCCCACCAAGGTCTTCGCATGGACCCCGCCAAAATCCAAGCCGTCCTCGATTGGACTCCCCCCACCAACCGTAAGCAAGTACAGCAATTTCTGGGATTTGCAAACTTCTATCGGGGATTCATCCCTAACTTCGCCCAAGTGGCTCTACCCATTACAGACCTACTGAAAACTAAGGGAAAAGTAAGCTCGGCTGCCTTGCCCTCCGCAAAAATCCTATGGACTGAGCAATGCCAAGCCGCCTTTCTGGCCCTCAAACGCCTCTTCACTTCGGAGCCGGTGCTACGGCACCCAGACCCAAATCAAATGTTCATTGTGCAAGTCGATGCTTCCGATGTAGCCATGGGAGGGGCTCTCCTCCAGCAAGGACCGGACGGTCTTCTTCACCCTTGCGCTTACTTTTCAAAAAAATTTGCGCACGCTCAATTAAACTGGCCCATCTGGGAGAAAGAGGCCTCTGCAGTTCATCATGCACTGACTTTATGGCGGCAATTCTTGGAAGGGTCTAAAGTACCCTTTGAAGTTTGGACCGATCACAAAAATCTAGCTGCCCTCACGGGGTCCCATAAGCTATCGGCTAAACAACAACGGTGGGCGGAGTTCTTTGCTCAGTTCCGTTTCACCCTGAAGCACGTCCCTGGGAAGCAGAACGTTCTCGCGGATGCCCTCTCCCGTTTACCACAATATCCGGTAAAACTCGAAAGACCTACCAACTCTCTGTTCACCCCTATGCAACGTGGGGCCCTACCTATGCTGGCTGTGCAAACCCGATCCCAGCATCAACACACCTTCCCTAACTCGCAAGCTCCGCCAGCCCAACCGGCTGCCCAGCCGCCACCGCAACAGACCGGAGTTCCCGCCCCTCCTACCCCTCCGACCGCTCAGCCGCCTGCAGTCTGCGCGCCGCCGCACATAAGCACTAACCCTATAACTATTCCTCAGATCTCCAGGACCGACGGGGGGGCTCCCTCCAAAATCCCCATCTCCGAATCCTTTTTAACTGTCCTTCGGGACCAGTGCCTTTTAGAACGTTCCGCTCATACCCTACCTCCTGGTGTTTTGGAACAAGGGGGGTCCTGGTACAAAGACTCAAAATTGTATGTACCCAAAGCTCTCCGGAAGGACGTTTTACATTTAGCTCATGGAGCCAAAACAGCTGGGCACTTTGGGTTTCTGAAGACCCTTCACTTATTGCGCAGACAGTTCTGGTGGGGGGGAATGCGTTCCGACATTGACTCCTTCATCCGCAGCTGTCCCGTTTGTGCCGCTGCGAAACGATCGCAGGGCAAACCCCCGGGACTGCTACAACCTCTTGAAACGCCCAGCAGACCTTGGGAAGTGATTGCTATGGACTTCATGACTGATCTCCCTCTCAGTGGGGGTAAAACTGTGTTGTGGGTTGTTACTGATTTGTTTTCTAAGCAAATACATTTGATTCCATGTGCAGGGATCCCCTCTGCTCAGAAACTGGCCCGCCTCTTCGTGACGCATATATTTCGTTTACATTCGTTTCCGCGTAAAATAATTTGTGACCGCGGAAGTGGTTTCGTTTCTAAGTTTTGGAAAGCTTTCTTCAAGTTGGTGGGGGTGGAACAGGGATTATCTAGTGCATACCATCCTCAAACTGATGGTCAAACTGAACGTGTCAATGCTGTACTTGAATGTTATTTGCGTTGTTATGTTAACTACCACCAGGATAACTGGGTGGAACTGTTACCTTTAGCAGAATATGCCTACAATAATGCCATGCATCAATCCACAGGTTTTAGCCCGTTTTTTGCTGTGTATGGACAAGATTTCAGTCCCATCGTTCCTACAGATGATGTAGAGGGGGAGGGGAACCCCGACATTGCCTCCTGGGCACACGCCCTCCGTACCACTTGGCCCTGGCTCGTTAGCAACCTCGACCGGGCCAAACGTAAATACAAAGCGCAAGCTGACAAACATCGCTCCCCCGGGGGTGATCTGCAAGTGGGTGCTTTGGTTTACCTTTCCACCAAAAACCTCCGTTCCACCCAACCGTGCCATAAACTCAGCGCCAAATTCATTGGCCCTTTCCCCATTACGTGGGTCATAAACCCTGTCACAGTGGAACTGGCTCTCCCCAAATCCTTGAGGCGTGTGCATCCTGTTTTCCACATAAGCCTCCTCAAACCCCATGTTGCTTCTCCACGGTGGCACCCGAACCCACCGCCTGCACAGCCCATCATGGTGGGGGGGGAAGAACACTTCGAAGTCTCCAAGATCCTTGACTCCCGTATTCACCATGGCACTCTCCAATATCTAGTTCGTTGGAAACATTTTCCCCCTGCCTATGACGAATGGGTGCGCGCACGGGATGTCTCCGCCCCCGACCTCGTCGACGCCTTTCACATTGCTTACCCGGACAGGCCAGCCCCCTTGCGAACTGGGAGGGGGCCTTGAGGGGAGCAGAATGTCAGGCTGCTATCTCGGTTTCGTTATTGCCTCTGTCTCTGTGCTGTATTGTCTGCCCCCCAAGGTCGCATGCCTAAGCCTGGGAACTCAGCTCCTGGGAAACTGTATTCCTGCGTGTAATCTCCCGCCTTTCCTGCCTTATAATATCTCCCAGCTAGTGAGCCTTTCATAGCTGTCATTTTATTCGTTTGCACTGTATGCCTATTTGATCAGTAAAAGCCATCTGTTTGGACTCTATAAGACTTTGTGGTGATTTCTGGTTCTGTGGGCCAAGGGCTGACACAGATCTCCTGCTAATTCAACTGATCTCCAGCTGATAGAGATCAGATCAACTGGAGAAAAATGGCCGCTTTGGCAATTGAACTCTATGGCATTGAAGTCCCTCCCCTCCCCAAACCCCACCCTCTTCAGGCTCCGCCCCCAAAATCTCCCGCCGGTTGAGAAGAGGGACCTGGCAACCGTAGGTACCTGCGCAGTGGATCTGTGCATTACAGCTGAGGAGTCAACACTAGTGAACTCACCACGGAATCTATTTGGGGCACCATTCTTATGGCTGATGTAATACATTGTGTGATCTGGCTCTCATATAGGAGACATTAAAGAATGTTTTCAAAATTAAATGAAATTTATTGTAGAAGAAAATAGGATGTAAAATTACCAGTATACTATACATTCAAGATAATTAAAGGGGAAAGAGGATTGTGCATTCAAATGGAGGAGTAGTTGACCATAGAAGTAGTCTTGATACCTGTAATTTCCAGCTATTAGCAAATCAAGCTGGAAAACTGAAAAGAATAAATCATAGTATCTCATACAAAGAAAGAAGGGCCTATAACTCTAGTGTTGGACATCCTTCTTTACCCTTGCAATAATTGGGTAGGATTATTTGAGGGTTTACACAAATAAAATAACATGGTGATCAGAAGAGTAAGATAATACAGCATTTTCAGTCCAGATAATTGTTCCAATGAATGGGTAAAAACAGATCATGATACAAATATGTTGTGAAAACTATATATAACTAAGTCCTGCCAGAACTTTCTGTTTATTTTGTCATGGCTGTTTAATGAAAAGGCTGAACTATTGGTAAGAATTCAGAGTTTTTTTACTTGAGGGTTGGTTACATGACGAAGCCTTTTGAGATCTATTTAATTATATTGTTTGGTTATATTCTGAATTCTAGAATATAAAGCCTTGTAAAGGCTAGCCATTTTTTCCTGTTGCGGTTCTTCATAAGATAAAATGTAAATTTTTCTGCTAGCTCATATTCACAAAATGAAACATTTAATAGGTTATGTAGAATAGAAACAAGATACTCAAAATAAACTGATCTGGTGACAGTGTTTCCTCCCCCTCACTCATGTCTTGAATTCCTTGCTGTCTCCTTTAGATGCTACAGTATTTCAGATTACTCCTTCAATCGTTAAATGTGTGAATCTCAAGTAAGTTTAGGGTTGCCAACCTCCAGGTAGTAGCTGGAGATCTCCTGCTATTACCATTGATCTCCAGCTGATAAAGATCAGTTAACCTGGAGAAAATGGCCGGTTTAGCAATTGGATTCTATGGCATTGAAGTTCCTCCCCTCCACAAACCATGCCCTCCTCAGGCTCCACCCCAAAAACCTCCCGCAAGTGGCAAAGAGGGACCTGGCAACCCTAGGGTAGTTTATTCAGTGCAAAGTTCTAAATTGCTTATGCTAGAATTTTGTAGTACAATATATTGATTGATCCAGTAGGGCAACTTCTGTGCTTATTGCTGAGTCTTTTAACTGGCTTAAAATAAATAAGGTTTATGAAATCTTTTGATCTTCTTGGAGGTTTGAACCATGTGGGAAACTGTGCTCATTGGTCTGAAAGTTTTTATTTCCTCAGGAGGACCACTTAAAAGGAATTTAACATGATACATTGTGGTTGCTTGCAAGTTATATCTGTCTGATCAGCAATTTCTCCCTTTAGGTGTATCTTCTTCTTCTCCTACTCCTCCTTCTCCTCCTCCTCTCTTCTTTTTCCAATGTTTAGTCCCACCCATTTTTCAGGATCATTTCATTATATTCTAACATATGTTGGCTACTCATTAATGCTTCTAAACCAGGGGTGGAAAAACTTTTTTTGGCCAAGGGCCATTTGGATATCTTTAACATGATTCGGGGGCCAGAAAATAAATACATAAATAAATAAATAGTTATAGTTATATATATAACTATGAAGTACACTCTATTTATTGAGAAATTTTACATGCTGCCTGGATCTTGACTTGGATGGCCCAGCCCAGCCTGATCTCATCAGATTTCAAAAGCTAAGCTTGCTTGGATAGGAGACCACCAAGGAATACCGGAGTCGTTCTGCAGAGAAAGGCAAAGGCAAGTCACCTCTGTTCATTTCTTGCCCAACCTGGCAATGCTGTGGATTGAATTTACAAGGGTCCAGATTGGGAAGGGGCACAGAGTACACAGAGAGAGATGATGCACGTTTGGTAGTCCAACCTGCACCTGGGACCTTCTGCATGCCAAGCAGATGCTCTGCCTCTGAGCCACAGCCCCTGCCAAGCAGAGGCTCTACCCCTGATCCACAGCCCCTGCCAAGGAGATGCTCTACCCCTGATCCATAGAATGTCATGAAGCTGCTTATAGAATTGTTCTTTACCTTCATTAGGTGCGTAGATCCCTACCACCAATGTTTTTTGGCCTAATATTTTAGCTCTGATTACAAGTATTCTGCCTTCTTCATCTTTATATACAAGTTCTGGGACAAATGAAGCATGTGCATAAATAGCTACTCCTTTAGTTTTTGTATTTGATGAAGAGATGAAGATTTGCCCCAGAGAATTTCGTTCTAGGTACTTCTTACCTTTCCTAGCAATGTGAGTTTCTTGCAAGCATATTAAAGAGTATTTTTGTTTCTGTAAAATTTTTAAAATCCGTCCTCTTTCCACCTTTTTATTTAGACCATTTACATTCCACGAAATAACTTTAGCCATACTGTCAGAGTGTTAAAATATAAATTTTATAGTCCGCCCACTGCTCCTTTCTCTGAATCATCATCTTCTTCTTGACTTGAGTCTTGTTTCTGGTCTGGTGTAAGGCCTGTAAGTTCTTTTCTATATTTCCTCAGAAATTTCCCAACATCTTCCATTGTGGTGATAGTGTATTTCACTTCTTTAAAGGTGAATGTTAATCCTTGTGGTAACAGCCATCTGTATCTTATTCCACCTTTCCTCAAAGATGCTGTGAAGTCTTTAAACATGTTCCTTTTTGTCATCAGATGTCTTGGTATGTCCTTGAGTAGTATTAATGCATTACAATTGGATCTTTGTAGTGTTGTTGCGTTATTATATCTTTCATCATGACATCATAAAAGGATATCATGACATCTCTTGCCTTTGCTCTCTTCAATTTAAGAGGCAACGGCATTCTGTAAATTTTATTGATTGCATGGTCTAATTTTTGTTCTTCAATGTGAAATAGGTCAGCTAATGTCTTCACCAGTGATTCTCTCGTTGCACCACAATCTTCAGGTAGATTTCTCAGGCGTCGGTTAGATTCTATGACTTTCAAGTCCACCATAGCAAGTTGGTCTTTCGTGGCTTCCTCCTGTGT
This sequence comes from Euleptes europaea, assembly GCF_029931775.1. Taxonomy (NCBI): domain Eukaryota; kingdom Metazoa; phylum Chordata; class Lepidosauria; order Squamata; family Sphaerodactylidae; genus Euleptes; species Euleptes europaea. Next base: position 47,547,807 of record NC_079314.1, read on the forward strand.
TTGCAGTTTTTCCAATTGTTTTTCATGTCCTTCCACTTTTTTCCTCACTTCTTTATGATCTTCAGTCATTTTCTTTACAGAGGCATCCATTGTCTTCATATCAGTCTGCAGTGAAGTAACCTGTGTCTTCACCTCCATCACTTCTTTTGTAACAGTATCCCGTTTTCCAGCTAATATTTCTGTTAGCTGGTTCATTTGCTTTTCTTGTTTAGACATTTGTTCCATTTGTTTGGTAAAGATATCAGTTTGTTTGGCTAAAAGATCTTGCATCTTTTTATCTTGTTTCTCCATTGTAGTATCTGTAGAAGGTTTTGGTATTGCAGGGCTATGCAGTGAACCAGAATGTTGCCGTGGAGCAGACATATAATCTATCAGTAATCTTAGTAAAAAGGCAGGTCTCCAATCTTTTATTCCTTAAATATGCTAGTTCTAATAAAGTCTCCCAGCTAATTCGCCATATTTTCTTATATTTTGGCCTTCCAATGTAAAGTAAAAAGCAGATCTTAGATATTAAGGCACCATAGAGAATAAGGGCACTCTAGGTCGGCTTCTAGGACAGGAAATAGGAAGTACCGTGGACTTTCTGTCGTCTCCTTTCTATGATCAGGCAGGATGATTTTACCTGTTACACAGGGAAACGCACTTCTGGTCCTACGGTGTCGCTTTGCAGCCGGTTTTTCTCTGTCCCTGCCAATTGCAGGGTGCCTCTATCTTGAAACGTATCCGAAAGTCTTTGCCTTGGAGGCCATAAATTGGAGGTGGGACTTCTTACACTTCCTCCTTCTTCCCCCGATATCCCAGCGTTTTATTGGAGGTTAGTGTGTCATTTCAAAAGTTCGTTTGTTTAGTCTATGTCCAGATGATGTTGATAAGCTTCCTGCCATTTTATTCAGTTGTTTTGACAAAGTCCAATATTATTATATTTTAGGGTGGAAGACAAGGAATCCAAATCAGTTTGTTGCTTTATTTCCGTTTATTTATTTTCAGAGATAAACAAAGGGATTCTTGGCACTCACTCAGATTTCGTAGGGTAAGGCTTTCGTTCCTTAGATGTTGTTGCTTGAATGGTATTGGGTAGGGGAGAGCGAAGCCTTAATCCGAAGAGACGTCTGCGGCAGTGTAAATCCCCTCAGCCGGCGGGACAGCATCTGAATCTCCGGGAGTCTTAAAAAAGCACTCTCGGAGAATTCAGACCCCTCTTCGTCGGCAGCAGGAGCAATCCTGTCACCTGTTCCACTATTTAGGAATCGGGGGGGCACAGGGCCCCCTGGTTATAGACGTTTCTTGGTTCTCCGCTGGGAGCTCCCGGGAAGACACAGTGCTTCGGTCAGCAACCCTACCGGAAGTAGGATTTGATTAGATGCAATGAAATATTATGAACAAAATAATCAATATAAAGCTGCTTTTATTTTTTTGGATGCTGAGAAAGCTTTTGACATGGTCTCTTGGGATTATATGAAAAAGGTTTTAGAAAAAATGAACTTTGGTGTACGATTTCAGTCAGGTATTGATGCTATTTATAGTAAGCAAAAAGCTAAAATATTAGTGAATGAATCCATATCAGATAATTGTGAAATACAAAAAGGAACTAGACAAGGATGCCCACTTTCTCCTTTGCTTTTTATTCTGACTCTCGAAACTTTATGTTGTATGATACGTGATACAGAGGCAATCCACGGTCTTAAAGTAAACAAACAAGAATTTAAAATGAGAGCTTTTGCAGATGATTTATTACTTATCTTGAACGATCCGACTCAATCTATAAAGGATTTGTTAGATGTATTAAAACAATATGGTGAAGTCTCAGGATTCAAGATTAACCAGGATAAGACTCAGATACTGTTTAAGAATCTTTCAAAAGAAGAACAAAATGACTTTATAAATATTTCAAGATGGGAGAAAACAAAGTGAAATATCTAGGTATTTGGATTACAAATAAAAGTAAAGACCTCTTAGTTAACAATTATGTTAAGCTATGGGAATTAGTTAAAAAAGATTTGATACTGTGGTCCAATAAAAGTATTTATTTTCTGGGTCGTATTTCAGTAATACAAATGAATATTTTACCAAGACTGTTGTTTTTGTTTCAGAATTTACCAATAGTTATACAAGCAAAATATTTTGATGTGTGGAGGAAAGACTTGTTGAATTTTATATGGCAAGGGAAAAAACCTAGAATAACCTATAAATATCTGGTTGACTCCAAAGAAAGAGGAGGATTTGCTCTTCCTAATTTTAAACTGTATGCGGAAGCATTGGCTTTGGTATGGCTAAAGGAATGGATACAACTAAAGAACACACGTTTATTGGATTTAGAAGGTTTTGATAATAGATTTGGGTGGCACGGTTACTTATGGTATGATAAACTCAAAAACCATATGGCTTTTCAACATCATATTGTAAAATCTGCTTTGATAAAAACTTGGTTAAGGTATAAGCATCTTTTAGAAACCAGAACACCTCTATGGATCTCTACACAAGAAATATTAATGTTACGACGATTGAGACATCCCAGTTTGTAACATACCAAGAACTTTTGACATGGCAAGACAATAAATGTGCCCTGAAAGAACATGACGATTTAAAAGAACATTTGACTTGGTTTCAATATCATCAAATAAAATCTGTATATCTACAGGACTTGAAAGTAGGTTTTAATAAAGATAAATCAACTTTACAACAAATGTTATTGGAGAATAACAAGCATTTAATTTCAAAGATGTACAAGGTGCTGTTGATATTATATACAGAGCAAGAACAAGTAAAACCTACGATGATAACTTGGGCACAGACATTGGGATACAATATTCCTTTGAATAGATGGGAAAGACTGTGGTCAAGAGACATGAAAAATATACTCTCACAATCGTTAAGAGAAAATATTTACAAGATGATCTACAGGTGGTATCTGACTCCTAAAATATTAGCTAAGATGCATAGAACAATGTCACCAAACTGTTGGAAATGTCAAGATGAGATTGGTTCCTTTCATCATGCTTGGTGGCTCTGTGAAAAAGCCAAGAACTTTTGGAATATGATTTATAATGAATTACAATTGATATTACAACAAAACATCTCTAAAACACCGGAAATGATGTTGTTAAGTATTATACCAGACTCTATTATAATTCAGAGATCTTTTTTGATATATGCCACCACTGCCGCAAGATTGGTTTATGCAGCAAAATGGAAACTACCTGAGATACCGGATAAGACTGACTGGATTAATAAAATGTTGGAACTAGCAGAAATGGCCAAACTCACTGCATTAATAAATCAAAAGGAGAATGCGGAATTTGTGGGAGAATGGGAGGCATGGACAACATATTGTGTTAATGAATTTAACTTGGGGTATGTTAAAGGCTATGCTTTGATCTAATTCAATCAACCAAAGTAGAAGTAATACTAATGATAAAACCTAGATGGGATATGTGATTAAATGTACATATGAATTACTATAATTAATTAGAAGTTAGATACAAAGGGAGGAACAGAGATATTAAATGGATAGAGGAGGGGAGAGGGGGAGTCGAAAAGATAGAATATTCACATTGATTAGATATATATCATATGTATTGTATAATTACATTAAATGAATGGTGGAAATATATGTGATTAAATTAGAAAACAATAAAAAATTTAAAAAAAATAAACTGTACTTCATAGTTTATTTATATATATATATATATATATATATATATATATATATATATATATATATATATATATATATATATATGCAAAATGATAACAATAACGATAACTATTTATTTATTTATTTTATGGCCCCCGAATGATGTTAAAGATATCCAAATGGCCCTTGGCCAAAAAAAGGTTCCCCACCCCGGATCTACGTAGTAAATGTCACAGGTATAAACCATATTACATGAAAAATATAAGAAAATAGGCTGTGTGTTTAGATCCTCAGAGTAGGAAGCCTACTCTGCAAGTTATGCTATGATCACTTAAGTTGTGCTGTAAAAAACTTCAAAAAATTTACCCCTCTGTGTTTAATACAGTACAAATGATGAAATGAATATTGATTTGATTTCTGCCCTCATATTTGTAGCCAAATGAATCCTGTGATTATGTAAGTGATTTCATACATTATTTATTTTGTATCAAAATTACCTTAATTTTTCATTCCAATGTGAAGATAAGTTACAGTATGAATAGCATTACCTTTTCTGTGACCTTAGATCCATATATTTCCATCTTGATTAACTTCTAAAATAATCTTATTTCCATTTGTTCTTGAAGCACAGCGCTTATTGTTTTTCCTTTCTGAATTTCATCTAACACAAAGCATGGCCCTATTATTTTCCGTGCACAGAATGTCCTCTATATACATTTGCATTAAATTTTAACGTGTGTTGGATTGATGATGTATTACATTTTTATAACTTTGCTCAATGTTCTTGCAAAAATTGGATGCATGATATTTCCTAAATGGAGGGAGGGGTTTGTGTGTGTATGTAAATTTTTAAAAATGGTTTGAGAATGAGTAGTTTGCTTGCTTGCACAGTGGGTATAACTATTATCTTATTAGAATATATCTATTCACATGTAATAGAAAATTAAATCAAGGCATAAAACAGTTTGGGTTTGTTCACATAAATCAACACATGCATGAAGTTGCCTTATACTGAATCAGATTATTGGTCTGTCAGTGGCAGCATTCTCTACTCAGGCTGGCGGAGGCTCTCCAGGGTCTCAGGTAGAGACTTTTCACATCACTTACTACTGATCCTTTTAAATGGGGATTGAATTTGGGATAGATATTCTGTGTGCTAAGCAGATGCTCTGCCACTGAACCTCAGCCCCTCGCCTGCTCAGTTTTAGTATCAGAACCTGAGGTAAAATATGTATTCCACAGCCCCAAAATAATGTTTGTTGGAAGCTTGGATTTTTTTGGGAGAGAATAATAAAGATTATTTTCTATTTTTCTTTGCTAGATTTGCTGAAACCATGCAAAAAGAAATGATGTACGATTTATTAGCGAGGTCCTAGATTGCATGCTGGAGATCTGTATCTCTTGTGGATATTGTGTTGACATGCTAACACAGCTACATTGTATGGTTGCAACAGCATTCAAGAGAGAACCTGGAGCCCATGCAGTGTTGCACAGGCAGTGATGTGAAGGCCAAGGGAAAAAACCACAAATGACGGGGGCAGTGTTATAAGAAATATCCCAGAGAAATAAATTGTACTGTGTGTGTGTGTGTGTGTGTGTGTGTGTGTGTGTGTGTGTGTGTGTGTTAAGTGCCGTCAAGTCATTTCCGACTCATGGCGACCCTATGAATCAATGTCCTCCAAAGTGTCCTATCCTTAACAGCCTTGCTCAGATCTTGCAAATTGAGGGCCGTGGCTTCCTTTATAGAGTCAATCCATCTTTTGTTGGGTCTTCCTCTTTTCCTGCTGCCTTCAACTTTTCCTAGCATGATTGTCTTTTCCAGTGACTCTTGTCTTCTCATAATATGTCCAAAGTACAACAGCCTCAGTTTAGTCATTTTAGCTTCTAGGGTCAGTTCAGGCTTGATTTGTTCTAAAACCCACTGATTTGTTTTTTTGGTGGTCCAGGGTATCCGTAACACTCTCCTCCAACACCAAATTTCAAAGGAATCTACTTTCTACTTTCTTCCTAAATTGCACTAAGCGATGCAAAAAAAAAGTCTTTATTTTAAAAAAGGTTTATTATGAAAGAGAAGGAATGAAAAGTAATGCTGTTGAACTAGCTAAGCTAAACACACATTACCTAGGCTGTAGCAGGTTCCTCACAGCCATGAGCAGAGTTCCTTGCACTAACAAAAGGTTGAAGGGATCGTTAATTCCTACCTAACCTCCCATGGACCCAGTTTCTGCCGCAGACTGAAAAGTGAAGATAAGTGAAAATCCCAAATGTCCAGATATTTATAGTAAAAGGAATTGCATTCTGAGCCAGCCTCCTTTCTAAGAGTGACAAGCTGATTTCTCCATTCCCACGCAAATCCCCATCTCTGATGTCAGAGACTACTGTTACCGGTCAGAGCCATATAAAATATAGTCCCATCTCCATCGAGCATCAGATGTTGGCTCTGAACTTCCATGACAAATAGGTGGTCTGGTCCTAACTCGATTAAGTCTTCCAGGATGGTCCAATGTGGAACTGAAATGAATGGCTCATTCTAATTTAAACCCACCCCCCAGTCCAAGATCCCAGACACTCTAGGTGGCATTCTTGAGCCACAGGAAGTTGTAGGGTTTTTGTCACAGGGGTGAACAGGGTCCACCCTTTTTCCCCTCAAGGACTTTTTTCCTGCAAATTTTCTTATGTAAAAACTGGCATTTTTATACGATCTTGTGGGGGGGGGAACTCCTATGAAATATTTACATTTTTAGAATGAATGGAATGCCTTTTAATACAAAGGTTGTGCTCGCTTAAGTTGTAGTATGAACATTATATAATACAATATAATACAATTTCCTAAAACTTCAGTGCGAAAGAGGTTTGAGAAAGATTGGGGAAGCCCCAGAGGGGCATAAATATACCATGATGCCACGGGGCAGCGGGGGGGGGAAGCTTCCCAAAAGCTCGGGGGGGCATTTTTGGGGGTAGAGGTCCCAAACTTTCAGCGGAGCTTCAAGACCCCCCCAAGTTTTGTAAAGATTGGGTCAGGGGGGGCTGAGATATGGGCCCCGAAATGGGTCCCCCACCCTTAATGTGCATCTCTGAGCAGAGCTTGCCGCCCACGCACAAAGCTCCCAGCCCCGACAAACAACTGATGAGAGCAAGGGCGGGGCAGGTGCTAAGAAGTTTGCAAAGCAACAGAACTGCAAAGCAACACTGCAAAGCAACACAACTGCAAAGCAACACCCACAACTGCAAAGTAACACATTTGCAACCATGCAAAGCAACACCTGACACCTGGGAGTTTGCAAACCATGGAAAGGGACAGAGGCAGCTAGCGATGCATAATGAGCAGGAGGGGGTGGAATTTCCCCTTTTGCATCGGACCCGGGACCAGGCAAATGCATTCTTTAAGTAACCATTTGAAAACCAATTTTGAGCAAGCATCAAAATAGACCTAACCGATCTTATGAATGAGGGAAAACCTGAGGACGCACTGAAGCCCCCCCTCAAACCAGGGAGAGAGAGACTTGAGGGGGCACACACACCCCAGGCAGAACTGGCGAAAGCCCCCTTTGGCTTCCCCCCACCCACAGAAACTGCTCCCTCCCCACACACACACAGACTCTGCTTTCCCCACACACACACACACACAGGAGAAAAAGTATAGATTAAAGCCCCCAAAGGGGTCTTACTGTGGCTGTCTTCTGTTCCAGCAGGAGGGGCTGGGAGGAGGACTGGGTAATCCAAGACGGTTCCATTTAAGCATGGGACGTTTTGCTCTGGAGATGCATACAGGATCGGGTGATCCATTCATCCCAAAAGGGAAAAGGGGAAAGCCCATATCTCGGGGGGCCCTGACCCAATGTTTACAAAACTTGGGGAGTCTCTTAAGAAGGCTTGTCTGAAGCTCCGCTGAAAGTTTAGGGTCTGTACCCCCAGAAATGCGCCCCCTGCAGCCACAGAAAGAGAAAAGGGGGGAGCCGATATTTCTGCCCCCATTGAACCCATCTTTACAAAACTTGGGGGGTCTCTTAAGAAGGCTCGTTTGAAGATATCCTGAAGGTTTGGGGGCTGCACCCCCCAAAAAAGCGCCCCCTGCAGCCACGGAAAGAAGGCTCGTCTAAAGAAGGCTCGCCCCCTTAAGAAGACTCGTCTAAAGCTGAAAGTTTGGGGTCTGTACCCCCACAAATGCGCCCCCTGCAGCCACGGAAATAGAAAAGGGGGCAGCCCATATCTCGGGACCCCCTGACCCAATGTTTACAAAACTTGGGGGGTCTCTTAAGAGGGCTTGTCTGACGCTCCACTGAAAGTTTGGGGTCTGTACCCCAAAAAATGCGCCCCCTGCAGCCACGGAAATAGAAAAGGGGGCAGCCCATATCTCGGGACCCCCTGACCCAATGTTTACAAAACTTGGGGGGTCTCTTAAGAAGGCTTGTCTGACGCTCCACTGAAAGTTTGGGGTCTGTACCCCCAAAAATGCGCCCCCTGCAGCCACGGAAAGGAGCGAATGTGCACAAGCACCCCACACACACACACACACACACACACGAGGATTTCTCTCTCTCTCTCTCCCCGGCCCGGCCCGGCCGCACATCAGCTGATTCCTCCAGTACTCAATCCTGACTGATTGGCCAGAAGAAGACCCAGATTGGCCACCGATTGGCCGGGGGAGGAGAATGCTGATTACTGAGGGCCTCGAATTTGCCGGATTTATTCGTGAACTCCCGAACTCGCTGAATTCGGCTCCCCCGGTTTCCCGCCATTTTTGAGTTCGGTTCGTCCCGAACTAAAAACCGCCGAATCAGGGGAAATTCGGCTGTTTTTCGGTTCGGGCCGAACCAAATCGACAGCCCTACTAGTCATGATGCATCCCTATTCTCTCAAGGATCAGAGGAGCATGGCTATTACATTAGGTGCTGTGGAACACAGGCGGGATTAATACTGCTGCCGTTGCCTTGTTTGGGGGCTTCCTAGAGGCACCTGGTTTGCCTCTGTGTGAATAGACTGCTGGACTTGATGGACCTTGGTCTGATCCAGCATGGCCTTTCTTATCTTCTTAAGTCTGGCAACTGTGTGTTAGCCCAGGTACAAAGAATCCCCCCCAAAATTCTTTCAGGCAAATTGCATCTTGCAAGGTACTAATCAGCCTTATGTTTTTTATGATTAATATTGGGTAGGTATTGGATAACAATTCAAGGAGTAGGGCACTACATTGTGTAGAACGCTTTAGGGGAATTCATGTGTCTCTGGTTATTCACTTTATATAAACATGAGAATATTCAGAGAGGTAGATGTCACAGTACGGCTAGTGTCATGTCTGGAGGCATGTCTATACTCAAGGATTTGGAAAAGTAGAAATGTAACTTTTGTGTAGTAAGGAAGTTGATTAAGTAAACAGAGATGGCCTTAATTTAGTGCTGTGCTGATACAAAGTGTTTCTTTGTCCATGTGGAAAAAGTATTGGCTGAACTTTTATGTTATGATATATTTGTAGTCGGCTACCAGAAATTAGATGTAAGCAAAAGAGGACAATATTCTGGCTAAGAACTCAAAATCAAAACAGTTCAAAGAGGAACATGAAATTGGGTACATTCAATGCTAGCATAACAATTGCCTACAACAAATGATGATGGTTATAAAGGAGGACTGCAACATTTTCTTGGTTGACTGATTCAATGAATAAATACATTCTAATGTGTGGATTAAAAAAGCATCTTCAATCAGGGGGCTAGCTGTGTTGTGTGTTTTTTTAAACTGAATTATTTTTAAAACATACTGGGGAAAACTGTGGATGGCAGGTGTGCAAAAGAAGTGGCTCAGTGGTAGACCATCTGCTTGGCATGCAGAAGATCCCAGGTTCAATCCCCGGCATCTCCAGTTAAAGGGACTAGGCAGGTAGGTGATGTGAAAGACCTCTGCCTGAGACCCTGGAGAGCTGCTGCCTGTCTGAGTAGACAATACTGACTTTGATGGACCAAGAGTCTGATTCAGTATAAGGCAGCTTCATGCGTTCATGTGTTCACACAGAAGGTTATGCCTCTCCAGATTAATGTTTGGGAGGCTTGTAGAAGCATTTTCTGAAACCAGTGTAGGGACAAAGTTGGGGTCTACACTGGAAGGGAGTGGGGGTTGGTAGCAGTGTTCTGTTGAAGGAACTGCATGGTTGGATACATTCTGTTGGTTAAAAACTGTATGAGTCATTGACTTCGATATTTTAGAGACTGCTCTAAATTAAAGAGGGGCTCCTGCTGTCCTTATTTTGTGGTAAAGTGCTGTATAGCCCATTCTGTGATGCACTCCATTACCAGAAATATAAAATTAGAGAAGGGGAGAAGAGAACAGGCATCTGTAGCTGTATACTTTCCCTCAAATTAGTAAAAGCATTCAACATTTTTGGAGCCTGTTCGCTTGTTACTTTCCATTCTCAGAGGTGCAAGTCCTAACACATGAATCAAGGTGCACTATGTTTGTTTGGGTGTTCTATCTTTTTCTCTTCTTATCCATCAAACCTCTCCTCCTTCTTTCCAAAAACATTTCAGAGGCCTGAGGAAAAGATTGCATTTAAAATAAACGCAGCAGGAGCCAGGTTCACTTGTTACTACTTCCTATGGTGAGGAAGGAACAATGAAGTTCATTGTTGCGGTATCTGTGCAGTCCCACATGGGTTATTGTGCACACACAGGCCTGCTGTGGAGATTTGGAAGCACAAAAACTCTAGAGGGCACTCCTTCCCCCCTCTTCCATGTGGCTTTCCTGCCTTTTCCAGTGTAAAAAAAGGGGTCAGAGCGCCCTTTCCTTATTTCTCTCTCTGACACCATGGAGAGGAGTTCTGTTCTTTGAAGCTCTGTGTGAAGAAATGGTGGCCATTGGACATTTCCTGTGCTTTTGTAAAACTGAACCAGTACGGGGAGACTTTTGAGCACATGGTCTCAAACTGCATGGCCCAGAAAGCTCTTTTCAAAAAATATATGTCTTGCGGGGCTAAGATCCCACACATGGTCATACTTTATGACTACTATGCCTTGTTGAAGAGCACGATATCTTGAGGTGCCTGGTGCAGAGACATTCCTCTTTCCTGTAGTATAAAAACAGCAGAGGTTTTGGCAGATTCCTTTCTTTTATTATTATTTCTCTTTCTTTTCTTCACTACTCATTTCTATACAGAAACTAAGAGAAAGGTACATAAAGAAAACAGCCTTGCCAAAGCCTCTGCTACTGTTTGCCCTGGGGAGAGGGGACTGAGGAACCCTTTGCCTGTATCTCAGCTTGCATGGGAATTAATCCTTTAGAGGAGCCAATGTTGCTGGTCTCATGGACCTTGTTTGGTTAAAAATATGGCCTACATTTATCATTAGTTGCTGACCAAGATGCTGCTGCAAACTTACAGTTCATTCCTAAGGAAAGTTACTCCAGTCTAAGCCCATTCATTTCAGTGGGCTTAGGCTGGAGTAACTCTTCTTAGGAATGTACTGCTAGTCGTATTTTCAATGGTTCTAGGCATTTTAAAGCAGTTTCCTGTCTTCATGTGTAAAAGACTGCTTAGCTCCGAAGGGATCGTTAGGTTTGTATAGAGTCCTGTAAGACATACGGAAATAATTTTAATAGGTTTTCTTAAAAAGAAAGAAACAGTCCTCCCCTCCCTGATAGCAAATGGCCTGTTGATGGGATAAAATGTTAAGCCTGGTTTCTGTTTTTGTTATAACAGGAATTCAGAGAAGGAAGAAGGAAGTGCACTGTGTAATGGATCAATCTTGGGAGGCTTGAGGAACTTTTAAAAATCCATTATATGGGATGCTGAATAGGATCAGTTTTTACATGGGCTTCTACTCCTGTACTCTCACAGAGATAGAAACCAGCTGCAGCATTTGAGACAGGAATGCCTTGTACTAGCCATTTACTAGTTTTTAAAAGCTGTATTATTGTCAGTGGGACAGGTTCTTACTCCTTTTCGAAGTTAGTGGCTTTTTTGGAAAAGCATTGACCTTTATTTACAGAACCTACATTTATAAAGGTCTGTTCAGCAGGATGGGCTGGTCTAGTGTTCTATAAAAATAGATGAGGTGATCATTCACTCAGTTGACTTGCTGGCTGTTGAAATGTGCCATCTTTTGCATTGCAGGGAACTCTTTATCAGGAAGACTTGTTTCAAGGACATGTTTGAGGGCAGCATGAGCCAACTGATGAGGTTTGGGATGTGGGAGGCTTGAATTCTAATTCCCCCATGCTCAGTGGAGTAGCTTCTCAAAATTACTGGTGAAGTGCTGTTCTAGTATCAATTGCCAGAAAGAATGTGGAATGCTTTGCTATAAACATGACAGTACAAAGAAAGCAAAGTTGGTTTCAGTTTGAAATGTTTTAAGACACACCAGACCATTTTGCTCAGCCATTGGAGTCGGTTCTATGCCCCAGGGACTGAGGTGATTCACTGGCAGCACCATTGGGGCTTGGTGTCTGTGTGGCCAAATGCAAAACTTGTGTCCCCCATTCTGGACCCTTTTTTGGGGTGACTTTACCAGATTGCAGTCTTTTTGGTGCTTAGGCCAAAAAGGTTTCCTGCCCTTGTTTTAAGGTATTCCCCCACCCCTTGAGACTAGGTTGTCCCTGTGATTCACACATTTCGAAGTTGCCAAGAAATAGTTCATACTCAGGATCTCTTCCTAGTTGAGATGTAAGTCACTTGTGTTAAAAGATCCTATTGTACAAACAAGTGTCAGAACATAATTACCTTGCGGGATTGTCAGACCAGGTTCTATAACGTGGCCAGACAGATGCCTCTGGAAAAACCAGAAGCAAGATCTGATGGAGAAAGCCAGCAACTAGTGTTTGCTCTTAGTAATTGGGTACTGACAGGCATACTGGTTCTGGTCACGGATGTTACATTTTGGTCTGTTGTTACTAGTAACATTTTAATAGAAACTCCATTCAACACGAGCCTGCTTCATACCTCTTAAAAGCAAAGCAGAACTGGGGAGTGGGGTGGAGGCGGGAGCTGCCTATATACAGCTGTGTTTACATAGCACAACATCTTGCCTCCCAGCGAAACTGAAGCAAATAACAGTACATGCTTGGCGCCATCCAGGGAAGCAAACATCAGTACTTTGCAAAGATCTCAGAAACCAGAAGTTGCTAGCCGTTCCAGCAGATATTGATCAAAGGTCTGCTGATGGATCATGGGCTACCTTGGGAGGGTTTTCATTTTTATTACAGATGTGGGAGGGGGTGGTGGAACCAATTTAAGCACCACGTGTGTTAATGGCCCTAATCACTTCTTGAAGCTTTTAGCATCCAGACAGAAGATTCCGCTGGGGGGGCTACCAGACTACTGTAATGCTAAAAGCTTTCCAAGTGATATTGCAGGTCCAGGCTTTGTTTTCTTCTTTCCCTATCACACTTTTGGTATTCCGTTTTGGATAGTCAGTATAGGGCATTAACAGGGAAGATCTGGAGGTGTCATTCTGCTCCTGTTTAAAAATATGGACTACCGGTATCTTGTTCAGTTTTGGGTGTACACAGTTCAATTAGATGAAACTTCATTTAGGCAAAGACTGTCACAATCAAAACAATTTATAAAGTTGGACAGCATAAGCAGTTATCAAAGATATCTCAAGGGTCGACTTTACACTCTGTCAACAGCATTACTTTTAACACATTAGCATTAGATTGTTTCTACCAAGCCAAATGCAGCCCTCCTGCTAAACTGATGAAAATTCTGTTGCAGGAAGTATGTGTGGGATACTGGCTGCAAAATACCATTTATACAAATCTGAGTCTCTAGATGAGTCTGTTGGGACTGCCACCAGGCTAATTGTGTGATATATCCCAGCAGCCCTCACATAAAGGCATAATTTGTGAGAACTAGCACATCCCTGTGAGGGGAAGGAATGAGTGCATTGCCTCTGAAATGTGTGAGGTGTACTTCTTTATCTTTGCTTGTGCTCTAATTGTAAGAGAACTATGAATACCTTCTAAGCAAAAGGCTTTATTTCTTCATTTATACCTTGCCTTTCTCCACAGTGGGAACCCATTGCAGCTTCTATCATTCTCCCCCTCCTCCATTTATTGTCACAGCAACCTTGTGAGGGTTAAGAGCATGTGACCGGCCCATGGTCACCCAGCAAACATCTGTGGCAGAATGGGGATTTGAACCTGGGTCTCCCAGATCCTAGTCGGACACTCTAACCACTGCACCACACTGGCAGAACATTCTTTATTATGTTCTTTTTAACTCCTTCGCTTGAAAACACAAGGCACAGAGAAATGGTAATGGAGAAAATCTGCCAAAGTCTCTTTTAGCTGAGGAGAGGGGTTTAAATATTCCTTTGCTGATATCTCAGCATGCACAGGATTAGTTGGTTGATGTGGATCCAGTGTTGTGGGCAAATGGTACCTCAGCATGAGCAGGCAGTGGCCTCAGCACAATCCCTGGGCTACGTTTAAAGAAGGCAGGATCAGGTTAAATTTGGATTAATTTAATATTGTGTGAAGTTATTTTTTCTGTTTGTACAAACATTTGCAGAAGCATATGTTGATTAATTAGCAGCACATTGCCGTTTGAGAACCAATTCTTTCTTTTTTTAGTTTGTGCAGAAGCTTACAATCCGGATGAAGAGGAAGATGACACTGAATCAAGGGTATATTATACTTTTCTAGTCTCAGGAGACAGATTTTAAAAAACAAGGGTACATTTTTATCACATTATGCATATGCTATAAAATGTAAAAAAAAATTGGTAAGATTTTCCTGTTAATAGCAAAAGAAGATATATTTTAAAGGTATTCTTCATCCCTTTGTTTGCACTGTAACATGAAATTTAAAGTAATACCATTTTCTGTAATTTCCTTGACAATCTATAATACTCTCTTCAGGACTCTTTCTGGATAAATTGATAGTTTATCATTTCCCCTCAAAATCTCAAGAAGAAAGGCTGATATTTTTAAGGGAAAGTGATAAAGTTGATCGTCTTCAAAAAGACTTTGCTGATCAGTGGTACCAAAGACAACATTTCAAAATATTATGGGAAGTTTCCTGGAAGACGGAGAAAATATCAGCGAGCCTAGATGAGCTGTAAGAGATTCATGATCAGGGTCTCCTGTGTTGTCCTCAGTTCTTGTTCTAAGCAGCCATGGGGACCTGAATATGACTTTGGGTGGCTGGAAGAGGGGTTAACCCTACTTCCCCTCCCCCATGGCACTTTACTGATCTGAATCAACCCCCCAAAGCACCTGTATGGCACACATAGCAGGACAAGCACATTCATAGGAAATACACTTGGAGTCTCATTTCTTCTTTTTCTTACAAATGAAACTAATCATTATTAATTTTCTTTTACCAAACCTTGATTAAAATTTAGTAGGGTCATTGAAGATCAGATAGCCTTGCCTTTGGGAACTTGAATCAGTGACAGTCTGATCTTATTTGCAGAGTGGTACACACGCTCTTGTGATCTGCCATTCTTCTATTTTTGATAGCCACTTTGTACAGTGTGGTGTGATTTTTAGTTCAAATATGCACCTTGACTAAAATGCTTCTATAAGAGATCTTCCACCAAGATTCCTTCTTCTGCAAGGTGTTCTAATCAATAAGTATTTCGCATTGATATCCTGGAAGAAAAGAAATGGTGACAAATGACACATGAGCTAATTCATAGCTGCTGTAGGCATTCTCCAGATGGGTAGAATGGAATGTGGAGCGGTGCTAACTCATAGAATAATAAACTATGATTCTGGTTATCCCAATTTACAATGTTAGACTATGAAGTAACTCCACTGTTTCTTTCTGTAGTTTAATATGGGGATGGTACCGTCACCAAAAGAGGTGAGATTATTTTTGTTTTAAAAAACTGCTGCAGGTATGCCAATTCGATTATGTATGTGGTATAACTTCTTAGCAGTGTTAATTTAGGCTGTCCTGTGGGCATGGCCCTTCTGTGATTATTTTAAAGACTGCCCTTTAAAAATAAAATATAGCAATAATTTCTTCTAGATTATTCGCCCCAAAACAGATGATCAAAGAAACAGACTTCAAGAAGCCTGCAAAGACATTCTTCTATTTAAAAACCTAGATCCGGTAAGATTTTTAAAATTTGTTTTTGGTGCCAAACAGTAGAAATGAAAGCAGACACTAATGAAAAATTGATCTCCTAGAGAAATTCTGCTTTTTGGGGCCACAGTGAGGTTTTGTTTCTTTACCAAAAGGTATTATAGAAGAATGCTTCATTATGGAAAGCCGGGATTGTGTCGTCTGTATCAAATAATATCAGTATTATTTAAAACAAATTAGACTTGTTATATTTGTTTTCAGAAGGGTTATTTAAAATAGTCTTTATATATGAATATGTGCTTATATTAACTTTACTTGAACATAAAAAGATTTTAGCTGGGCAGTGATGTTGCTTATTTGTTTGTGCATTGGCATCTACCTTAGTTAATGTTGTTTCTGAATCTAGCCTTCATTTGCATCTATTTTTTTAACACTCCCAACACGTTCTTTGTATTCAAGCTTTGTGCATGAAAGCATCCCTAGGTGAAGAAATCTATGTGCAAAGAGACACTGAGCCCTTGTTAAAATAGTGATCATGGTTATCAGCTGTTCAGAAGTAGGGCCAAGAGGAGCTGGATTTGGTTTTTCCTGTCTTTGCTGAACAGCTGATGAGTATGATTACAGCTTTTCTCAACAGCTGCTGCCTATATGCACAGCTGGGTTGGGACTGTGGAGTATTAATTTAAGGGCTGTAGGAAATAACAAAGCAAGGAGATAAATAGTCTGATACTCACAGCACAGTTGACATGTTTCAGATATTGCTTGGGTTTTCATTTACAAGGAGTGTTGGAATCATTTTTGTAAGGTGGACATCCAGTGAACAAAAGGCACTATTGAATCATGAAGGCATGGTTCGGTTTGTTTTTGGAACATGTGTATAACCATTTGGTTGACATCTATTCACTTTTCTGTCTTCTGCAAGATCCTGGTTTCCTACAGTGTAGGCATCTGTGGTTGCTGAACAACCATTAGAGATATTTGAGGTGTGGGAGAGAACAGGGACCTACATATGTATCCTCCCAGGGAGGTGACTTTCCCATAGTTCCAGATTCTTTCAGTCACAGCCAAGAGGACTGAGCCATTCTTTTACATACCCAGGTCTGCTCTTACTGGTCCAGGATGGATGGGAAGGCTTTCCTGTCCACTTATGAACTTCCTTTTCCCTTGCAGAAGGGAATGTCTAATTACTATTCAGGTTGGGGGAATAGTGCACACCTTGTACATAGCTCCTGCTGGTGCGCACCTTGTACATAGCTCCTGGTTCTGCCTCAGCCCCAGTTCTTCGTTGCCTGTAGTAGTTGGGGCATAGGGTACATGTCTATGGCAAATTGTTGGCAACATTTTCTCCATTACTAACTATAGTCCTTTACCGTTCTTACGACCTCCCAATTTTGGAGATGCATCACAAACACAAATAGTTTTGGAGAACATATATTTTATAGCAACATTCTTTCTTGCTTGGAAAGTTGTGTGTGGATTGTAATTTCAAATTGTGTCTGTGTGCAGTATGTAGTACTAAAATAAGTTGGTGAGAAAGCTGAATTCTTCAGAAATAATTACAAAACCGTGAAATACTTCCAACGTTGAGGCCCATACCAAGCAAACAATTGCTGGTTTGTATAAGATCCTTAGAAAGCGTGCAAATGTTGATTTCTGAATTAGTCAACCATTTTGCTTCACTGTGAACTGTGTTGGCATAATATGTGAGCGTAGCATCATTTATACTATCATGTGCGAAAGGATTTTGTGGCACTAGCAGGGACAATGAAGCCTCTGACAGTGTATTGGTTGAACTGACAATGTCTTAGAATGTTTACAAAAATACTTCAGTGGGAGGAAAATGAATCAGGCAACAAAGAATGTTTGCAAATGGCCTGCAGTGTTCTGTAAGGGGAGTGAAAGTTTAGCTTGGCTGACATAAAAACCTCACATTGGCTATATGGGACCAGAGTTGTTTGAAGAGAGTAGCCAGGCCTGTGTGTGGAGAGATCTTTGGAGTTAAAGAGGCTTAAGCAACCAGGTGGTGAGAGCTAGGGTGCCAAGTTAGCTGTGGACTAAGATACATAAGATACAGGAACTTGATGCAAGTGGAAGAGAGGGGAAGAGAGGGGAGGCAGAGGAACAAGCAGAGAAAAGAAGGTACTGGAAGGAGAAGCCAATAAGGAGTATGCACATAAAAAAATGCACAGCTTGAGGATAGGTGGAGCTCTTTGGTGCTGGCATGAAATGGGAGTGAAGCACAGATGCTGAGCTGCAAAAGATCCTGGCTGAGAATCAGGATGGTTGAAGGAGGTGATTCATTTGTGAACAGCAAAAAGAATCAGTAGGTGGTGGTGAAGAAGGCATAGGATTGAAGATTGGGCCAGAAGGCTGGAACTTGAGACAGACTTCTTACAGGCCCTACGAATAGGGAGGTCAGTGAACAGGAGATGAAAGGAAGGGCCAGGAATGAGGGGCCAGAGAGGCAGGAGGCAGAAACTTGACAGGTTCACTCTTTGATAAGGCTTCTGAACATTTGAAAGCTGCAAAGAAGAGAAACTGCTGAGCCTGGCTTTTCCTGTCACTACAGCACTAGGATGTAAAAGGCCTATGCCTTGGTGAAAGTTCTCTTAGAGGTTGCAGGAGCTATTTAATTAGAAATAGATTGTCTTTTCAGCATGTGTTACAAATTTCCAAACAAAGGGAGCCAGCATGGGGTTGGGGCCATCAGGAGGATGGTATTTCTCCTTCCCCAGGAGTCCCTGTGGGTCCTCTGCTTGTTTTTCTTAAATTTGCTCAGCAACTTGGTTTGCTTTAAAGGTAAAGGTCCCCTGTGCAAGCACTGGGTCATTCCTGACCCAAGGGGTGACGTCACATCCTGACGTTTCCAAGGCAGACTTTATTTACGGGGTGGTTTGCCAGTGCCTTCCCCAGTCATTCATCAATGTTCTCTGGGGGAGAGAGAGTGTATAATCTCCATACTTCCATGTTAGCTAGGCAGCAAAGTCTGAATGGGAACATCTATAGGAAGTTCTGTGAACTGAATTTGGGAACTTAATTTAAGAATAGTAAATCTGTACTAACTAAGCCTTCTCTGTAGTAAAACTTATAAACTTGCTCTGATTCTATACCTTCCCTACCTACCGTTTCCCCTCCAAATCCATCCCTTGTACAGTGTTTAGTAAATATCTGTTACTTGGTTGTTAACTTGAAAAAGCCTCTGTTTTCTCATTTCTACTGAGGTAAAATAAGTAAAGGGACTAAGGAAAAAAAATTAAAACTCCAATTGAACATTTTGGAAAGCAGTCTCTCTCTCTCGTTCGGTATGCACGGATTGTGATAGTGTACTGTTTTAGTTGGCTTGAAGAGTTAAATCTCATAGAGACAAGGCCGTTAAAAGCAAAGTACTCGCTGTCTTCTCTGTTAACAGGAACAGATGTCTCAGGTGTTAGATGCCATGTTTGAGAAGCTGGTTGAAGGAGGGGAACATGTTATTGATCAAGGTGATGATGGCGACAATTTCTATGTAATTGATCGGTAAGTTCTTTGCGTACTCTAGTAATGGTGCAAGGAGTTGGGGGTTGCAAAAAAGCTATATATTTTTAGTTCAATTGATCACTTGACATGGAATTCACATCCCTGCTTTACTGTGGCATCTCTGTAGATGACCTTGTGCATGTCTTTCTGCCATAGTTCTGCATGGTAGAATGGAAAGAGTAAAGACCCCCTTAACTGAAATATCTGAGGATGAATGCAAAATAAATCAATTCAAAGGGTGGTCAAAGTCAAGTGTGGGTGTGTGACCCCATTTTTAATTAAATTGATAACAGGTTTTGTTTCATTTTAACTTGGTGATAGTGGGATGTTCTGTTAAGTCATAGCTGACTTATAGTGACCCCATAGGAGTTTCAAGGCAAGAGACAAACACAGGTAGTTTGCCATTGCCTACCTCTACATAGCAACCCTGGACTTCTTTGGTGGTCTAACCAGGGCTAACCCTGTTTAGCTTCTGAGGTCTGGTGAGGTTAATCTAGCCTGGGCCATCCAAGTCAGGAAATTTTAACTTAATAGATTTTAAATGTTGGTATAACATAATCTTTTCATATTTTGCAGAGGGACGTACGATATCTATGTGAAATGTGATGGTGTTGGAAGGTGTGTTGGCACCTATGATAACCGTGGAAGCTTTGGTGAATTGGCTTTAATGTACAATACATCCAGAGCAGCTACAATCATTGCTACCTCTCCTGGTGCTGTGTGGGGTTTGGTAAGTTTATGAATTCATAGCCTGCCTGATCCAGGCATCTCAAAGCAACTAACTTTGTAAAATGTCCTTTATGGAGGCATATGAATGAACTGCAATCAACTATCAGTTGCATTAAAATCAGTTGAAGTTTTACTGTTGCTTTATTGTGAAGAAAGGGGGCATTTGATTGCTATGGGCCAGGGAGGACCATATGGAATGGACCTGTTACTGGGTTATATGTTTCCTCACTTCATATGTAAAATAAGAAGCTAAAAAAACATCACATTGTTGTATTGTATCCCAATTAGCATTCTTTCTCATCAATGTGAAAGCATGCTCAATTTTTCCACATTGCAAATAGCTGTACAAATTATTATTTTTAACCTTTGCATATTTTATACATTTGTTTTTAAAAAATATAGGTTTATTTTTCTTATAGGACAGAGTAACATTTCGGAGAATTATTGTGAAAAACAATGCCAAAAAGAGGAGAATGTACGAAAATTTTATTGAGTCATTACCCTTCCTTAAATCTTTAGAAGTAAGCTTTCTTATTTTATTATCTCTGTGATTTTAACAGTGTTCTGTTTCTTTTTAGCTTAAACTTTTTGGGGGTGGAGTGGATAAACATGTTCTGAGTAACACTATGTACGCCTTACAGATTTACGAGATATAATGACATAGCTATATGCATCAATAGTTCTTATTTACCAGGGCAGTCATCATGCCTCTAGTGAATTACTATTTTTTTAATTGGGGGTATCTTTTAAAATGCATGTTAGGGTGTATAAATTCGTACTAGCATCACTATTATTCAGCTTTCAGTCCCCTGTTCTTAATCTCTAGAACAGTGATCCTCAATGTTGTGCCCATGAACACCATGGCATCTGTCAGTATGTCTTCTGGTGCTTACTTGCTTCTTTGCCAAACCAAAGAGCCAGTTCTTGCTTTACTCTAGCCTCAGTGGAGTACGAGGTGCTTCAGAAGTTCCCAGGAGGAATTACCTTTGTGTCTGCAAGGAGCATCCATTTGGAAACAGCTACCTTGATCATAGGAGGTTTCTTGGCTTGGAACATTTTGTGATTGCTCCTGCCCTCCATGGGAACCATTTTGTTGTGGTGCCTACTACCCATTCTCAAAATTCCAGAAGTGCCCACAGGTTCAGAAGGTTAGGGATCCCTAGAAGTTAATTATCTAAATGGGAAGACAGGCGCATCTTGAATCAAGTACATAAGCATGGTGAGATTCATTTTGAACTGTTAAATATAAGAACTAGTATGTTCTTCTACAATATCTTTAACCTAAGGAGGTATGGCAAAGTTAATTCTTTACTGGTTGTCTGAATGCAGAATGCTAGTTCACAGCTTCTTTTCCACCCTCACAAAAATTTATCTAGACAATAAATGTTACTGAATATGTTTTAGGTATTCTAGAATTACAGCTAAATCCATTGTGAGGTTCAGTTAAACTTAATATATATATTGTTGTAGCCAATTTTCTGAAACAGTTGTTCAGAGCCTAGTGCAGGACAAGCTATTGATAAGTAAATGAATACTGTGTACAGCAGTAGCAGAAAAGTGTGTCCACTTTCATTGTGAAATGGTGGATGGGTATGTACATCAACATATTTTTTCTTCCTTTTTTGTTAAAGCTTTCTGAACGATTGAAAGTGGTGGATGTGATAGACACCAAAGTATACAAAGATGGAGAACAAATAATTGCTCAGGTATGCTGTTCACATTTGTACATTATTTTGTAAATTTAATTGCTGTCTCTTGATAGGTTGAAAAGGTGGGCTAAAATTAACAAAATGAAACTGAGCAGAGACAAGAGCAAAGTTCTGCATTTAGACAAAAAGGATCAAATGCACAGGTATAGAATGTATGCTACCTTAACTTGATGTACTATATGTGAAGAGGATATCAGGACTGTGGTTGACCACAAGCTGAACAGGAGTTTGCAGGGTGATGTAATTGCAAAGAGGGCTAATATTATATTGGCCTTCATTAATAGGAGCAGAGTAGGAACTGGGTATGTTTATCCTGGAGAAGACTAAAAGGACCCTTGACTATGCTCTTCAAATTTCTGAAGGGCTGTCTCATAGAAGAGGGCAAAGACTCGTTCTTCTGCTGCAGAGGGCAAGTGCGCTAATGGGCTTACGTTATAGGCATGTTAATTTTGCTTGAACATTAGGACAAATTTCCTAAATGTGAAGAGCAGTTCTACAGTGGAACCAGCTACTGGAGCAGGGGACTCCCCTTCACTGAAGATATTCAGAGACTGCACAGCCATTTGTCAATGCACTAGCTTTGGATTTCCTGCACATAGTGAGGAGTTGGACTAGGTAGTCTAGAAAGCCCCTTCCATCTCTAGGACTCTGTCTGCAAGTAACTTAAAATCTCACTGAATAGACCATTTTGTGCGTATAGGTTAAGAAAACAGTTGTGGAATCATAAGGTTGGATTGAATTGAAAATTCCAGAAGATAAATGCAAAAGATAATTTGAACCCTAAGATCCATCTATTTATTTAAAATATTTGTAAGCCTGCCTTTCTCCTGACCAAGAAGGAACCCAAGGCAGGTAACATTAAAATAAAATTAGGCAAGTTACTTCAGTTTTTGGACTGGGGGTTGAGTGGGTTGCCCCTTTTACCATGTAGTGTGTAATGTGTGATAGATAAACGACAGTCTTGTTAGACTTTTTTTTTTTTACACAGCCCAATTTTACTCGTTGCATTCTCCCCTGATGGAGGCTGCCTATACAAAGCCTCAGTGTTAAAATGTAAGCATGGAGCTCCTGCTTCACCCCTTGCTGTCTCTACTAGCCTTTTAATAGCACTGTGCCATTTAAGCCACTTTCTTTAATTGCCACTTCCTCAGAGGAAAAAAAAAATCTATTTCCTGTTTTACCTGAACTATAACTCAGCAGCTAGCCTTTGAACAATTAATTTCTGATAAGTTGCAGGCCTGTACTGTGTCCAAAACTACTCTTTAGTAGAATCAGTTGGGTTTGTTTTTTTTTGGCTTTAGCATATCTCGTCAAGTTTTGTGGAAATTATAAGACACTGTCTGTAGCTGCAGCAGCTGCTATGTGTCATCTCTGTTGCCATTAGAGAAGGAGTTTTTGGTTGTTCTGAACAGGATGGACAAAGTAAACTGTCTTTTTCTTGGCATCTTCCTTGAGAATGATTAGCACGCAAATGTGTGGAGAAGGTACTTCTGGTTTTCATTCTGTGCCTGTTTAATTTTTATAACACCAAGGAGGATCTTGCTGTTAGTACAAAGAGAACTCTGTGAGGAGAAATCTTCCGGAATAGGTTTGGGCTGCTCGGGGCCTGGCAACATGCAGTGCCCCCCCCCCCCCCGGTATTTCAGATACTAGCTGCTTCTACTTCCTTCCAAGGTGACATTTAAAGATTGACTGAAGGAAATTACAACTAAATTATATGTTTCAATATGTTGTGTAGGAACAGAGCTAGCAAACTACAAATTACTCTAGTTTTGATTATACAGTATGTGGGAGCTGCTCACTCATTTGTTTATGAGGAGAGGAGAGAGGTAGTCTCAAACTGTTCTCATCTGTTTTCTTTCTAGATTAGTACATTAGTCCATTGGTGTAATGTGGAATGCGATATAATAGGTAAAACAGCACTGAGCAAATGACCACATTTTCTGAAGACATTCAGCCATTCTGTCTTCTAGTAAACCCACAGTTTGGATGTGTGCCTGTTTATTGATTTGTCTCATTTTTATAATAAGGCTTGGATCCCTGGGATCTGTGCTGCTGACGGTGGGGGCATCTAGGGATGCAACTGTTAAGGGAATGCATCCGTAGAATCCAACCCAAAACCTCTCTCCCTGAAATGGTGGAAGGATTGTGGTGATACTGTGTATGCACAGATGCCTGGCACAGATGTTATGCTTGTTTGCACGGTGGAAAGTTGGTGCACTTACTGTACTTACAAGCTTATCACCAGGAGTAATGTCTGAACTGATCGACTGTTAATATCTTTCTGGGTATTTTATTTTTTGCATTAATAAGATGGTCAAAACAGGTACTGATGGGTTCTGAGTCAGCAATTTGGTTTTAAATAGTTTTTATGCTTTTCCTTGTTAATGATAAATAACATCATCCATCTTTTTTTTTCCAAACAGGGAGACATGGCTGACTGTTTCTTTATTGTTGAATCTGGAGAAGTACGAATAACAATGAAAAGAAAGGTATGAAACATGTTGATTTAATCTTGAGACTTTTTGGATGTTTTTTGCCGTGAGAAAGAGGATGTATGCTTTTTTAATTACTACTTTTGGTCATTACAGTATGCTGAATGTTCATTTGACTGTAAAACCTCCGTTTAGTGAATGCCTTTTTTCTCTACCTGACACTTCAGGGTAAACAGGATGGAGATGAGAACGAAGCTGTTGAAATTGCTCGGTACACCAGAGGACAGTATTTTGGCGAACTTGCTCTTGTAACTAACAAACCTCGGGCTGCCTCAGCATTTGCGCTTGGCACAGTCAAATGTTTAGGTAATGCTAAATTCTATTTCAGTATTTGCTTTGTTCACTAGTTAAACATGATGCAGTTTCTATTGGTACCACACATTTCGTATGGTATGTTGCCTTTATACTGCAAAGTTGCATTTAATTCCATCCACAGCATTCTGTGAAATCTGTAGGTTAGAACTTACTGCATCTGTCGTGATTTTTGCTGCCATTGGAAGAATAGTATGCAGTGCAATCCTATACATGTATACTCAGCAGCAAGTCCCTCTTGCTTCAGAGGCCTTGCTCCTATGTGTGAATATGAATGAAGACTAAATTGACAATATGGTGAAGCCCCAGAGGTACTGTAGCATCTCTCAATAATTGGTGGAAAGTGGTTTGGGGCTGATGCCTGTACATTAGCCACTTTGAGCCCCATTGTTGGGAAGTAAAAGTGAGGTGTAAAACTTTTAAATAAATAAATATAAAAATAGCACATAGCTCTTTTCAACCAATTCTTGAGAAGCTATACTACCTCTGGAGAACACACTTTCAGTGAGCAGAAATTTTAAGGCTCTTCTGTTTGTTCTGACACTTTATATTTGACTGTTCACAGACTTCAAGGGATTCTGTGCTGCCCAAACAGTAGACTGAAAACAAAAATAATTTCAGCATTTTCCAGTACATGCTTTTTATTCAGTTGTATGATTTCTGCTAACTAAACCGTATGATTCTGGCAAAAGATAAATTATTCAAACTAAAATGAAAGAAATGTAAAGGAGCCAGATTAACAATGATTTTGTATTTTTATTGCTGTAAAAATACTGTACTATTTAACATATTAGAGAAAATGGTAGAGAACGCTTGTATTTTAAAAGCAGACTCTATTTCTATTTAGTCTTGAAAGCTTTTGCTATAGTTGATCCCAGTGTTGCATGGATATTATCCTGCAGCCCCTTAGCACTGGCTTTTCGGGGGGCAGCTCTGGGAAGGAGATGGGAAAGATCTGGTTCTGTGAACTCTCTGATCATGAGAAAGTGGATTTGACTCCTTTCAAAAATCTTATCAAACCCTAAAAGCTAAGCACAAGAAATGTCAGACTTCTCCCTCACCCCAAATTTTAATTTATGTTGTTTCTTTCTGTCTTTTAAAAAAAGTTATGGATGTACAAGCATTCGAAAGGCTTTTGGGACCTTGTATGGAAATTATGAAAAGGAACATTGCGAACTATGAAGAACAGCTAGTTGCTCTGTTTGGAACAAACATGGACATTTCTGATCCCAGTGCATGAACTAAAGTATGAAGCCACAAGATCTGTTATGAGAAATAGCACGGGTAGTGGTTAGTCCACTGGAAATGTATCTATCTTCCTGTAGATGCTAAGCATTTTTTTCTGTGATTTTACAGGGGATTGGGTTTCTTTAGGTTTTTTTAAACTTTTTTTTGTCTTTTCTATACATTGATTAAGAGGGCTTATTGAATGGAGTAGAGGTGACATCATACTGTTTGCCCTGTCTTGCAGAAGAGTTAAGCCACCAACCTCTCATTTTCTAGGCAATAGTCCTCAAAATCAATCCTGTCAGCCTTACTGGAATTCAGTGGGAATTTACATTCTTGTATACAGTTTTAGGATTACCGTCCTTCAGCAACCTCTTTAAAAAAACAGGATTTTTTATAAGACATTTTTTTTAAAAAGTTTAAGTTAAAAAGGTCCATGGCTGCGGTGCAAACAGGATGTATACTGGGTTATTATTTCTTGTTTTCCTTCTGTGGACCACAAGTCTTTCCAGTATACCAAAGGCCATTCCTGAATTTCCCTCTTATATTAGATTGGTGGTAGTGTGTGGCAGTGATTATGTTTGCAGCATCTCACCAAATGGCTGTTTGAACTTTGAACTGAGCCCGGCCTTGGCTGGGGGAGGGAGGGCTAGAAGTATGAAAATAAATTTTAAAAAATAAATATTGATAAAATGCAGTCATACTTGATAAAATAATTATGGGTTCCTATAAAAAACACACCAAATTGATGGGTTATTTGTCACTGTTTTAAATAAGATTATGGTTTTGTTTGTATTTTCAAATAATATGAAATCGTCAGTGCAACCCCTACCATACAGTATTATTTGGCTTTGTTACTTCCATGAATTGGCATGATTTAAAGTGACTTGGAAAAGTTGCATTGGGAAATTCCTCATGACATCAAAATTCCTCATAGCCTTGCATTCTTGGTAAATGTATGACTTATATCTGATTATCAACTTTCCATTTTTCTTTTAAATTCTACTTAATAAGATATCGGATTCCATTGATGTTTGTAAGAATGGCGCTATAACATCTTATGAAATGTGAATGGTTCAAATTTTTTGCAATACTTTTTTAATGCTTTACATATTTTGTATGTTTCTTAAACTTATTTCAGATGTTCATTGGTTAGAAGAAGTCAACTAAAAGTAACTTTGGACAGGCCATTGTCACATTCCACACTTCCATATAATTTGCATCCTCTTTAGAACTGCCTGTTGTGGGGCAATCTAAGATTACTTTTGAAAGCTGCCATTCCATCCAGTAAGGATGGAATTACTTGGGTTTGAGGTGCTCATATCTTACATGATTTCTTTTTCTAGTTTAGCTTTCTTTTTTTTAAAAAAAATCATTTTATCATGTTTCTGTTAAACAGTTTCCCCTAATTTTCCATGGAGTAAATGTATGTAGTCCCAATGCTACATAGCCTGTTTTTAGCTGCAATTCTGCAAATGGTGACTTGTACCACTCCAGTTAAAGCCTGGTCTAATCCTGCCATGCAATTCCTCGCCCACATCTTACTTTTAGATGTGCTGGCTTCTGACAGGCCAAAAAGACCTGAGGAATTCCGCACCATGGGTATGTAGGATGTATGGAAAGGGTTGCAGAGGAAGAACGTGCATAGTAGCTGTCAGATCTGAATTTCATTTTTGACCACTGAAGATGAACTTCTCTTACCAAAATATAATTGGTGTTGATTCAGAATAATCTGCAGGAGAGCACTTCACTTTTGAAAATGAGCACTGTCTTGGGAAGGATTCTGGGAATACCATCGTTAGAACATGCCTTTGGCCTTTTAAAGACTAAAGACTTCCTGCAACATAAAATATTACAGTTTCAGGAGACAGTGTTATTTCTTCAGTCTTTCTGAAGAAAGAGTATTGATGCATATGAATGTCAGTGTAATGATATCTCTAACAGCTTGTGATGGATAAGGTCTGAATTTATAAAATTACACTGTAAGGTTGCTATTATACAATGTTATTGGTATTATATAATTTATATCATGAATATATGATATAAATGATAAATGTCAATGTTTTTACATTATCTTCTGATAAAGTTCCTCTGGTTTTTGATTGAAAAAGTGATTGTGTTCTGTATTTGAGAGGACTGTTCAGGAACAAGTAACCTGGGCTTGGATTCAAAGACCCATGTAACTTAGTTTCACATGCTGAAGGGAATTTTGGGTTTGTTGTTTCCTGAACAGCAACTGCCCCATCAAGTGCCAAACCTCCTTTAAAAATAAAGCGACATCCAAAAGACATTTGACATAGCATGAAAGTCTTGCCTTTGTGAGAGTTTTGGGGGGAGGAAATTCTACCAAACATTCCCAAGCTTTTGGGCACACCTAAAGTAAGTCTTTGGATCCCAACCCACAGCTTTTGTGACCTTCACTGATTGACAGTTAAATATTATATGTTAGTTCAATGTTGTTTAGAAAAAAAAATACACATTTGACAGTAATTTCCAAAGCAAGCACAAGTCTTAATGTTGTATATTTAAAATTTCTTAGGCATACACACTCACTGTATTATTATTTGACATTCTAGATTTTAAAGTGTATTGAACCAGTACAAGTGGATTAAACACCATTCATCTTTCTGTAAAATTGCACTGATTGTAATGCATGGTAGAGCTACAGTATGTGTATACACACAACCAGTTGGCACATGATTCAATTCATTGTTTGCTTCTGTTCTTGAGAAGGTTTGAAAACTGAGCTTCCAGGGTTCATTTTGGTCTCCCCCACTAGCAAGAGGTAATCAACTGGTAAACTTGCAGAAACTTTGCAATGAGAAATAGGGTTCTCAGCACAGATCAAGCCTATATCAGTGCAAAAGCCTGCCTCTGGGACAAAAGCACTGTGAGCAATGTTCTTGTATTTATGTGTACAGTGGCTAATGGATCACTTCATTGTAACAATACCGATCATTGATGGTGCACTTGGAATTGAGGTGTCCCTTTCCCACCAGCCTAACAAGGTGATCTGTGCTGTAAGTTGAGAGATTTTGTGGGGGAGATTCAATAAGCAAAGCTTGGTTGTCTTGCATAGCTATTCCTCCAGCTATACCGAGATTGAAATGTGAACCTTTCCTTCAGTTGGAGACGTAGAGTAGTTTAACTCTCTCAAGTTACATGTGATTTGTAGCATGGGTGGCCATCCTATGCCAGAGGTGTAACAAGTAGCAGGACCAGCGAAGGTCTGGGGCTTTCCTGGATAACAGAGGAAAGGACCAGGGCCTAGATTCGAAATAAGGCCCATGAGCAAAACAATACCCAAACTTGAAGGAGCACTAAACAGCACTAGATGGCCATCTTTTGTGGCTCACTTATCCCCCTAAAAGGGTAATTACCAGTGATTTGGACTGTTTCCTGTATTATTGTTTCTTTGCAAATGGAGAAGCAAAATGGATGTTTCGAGATACTTAAGATTTAACTAATTTTCTGTATTTAAAGACTGAATTTGTAAGAAGGTTCATCACTTAAGAGCTCACACAATCCAGTAATTTCTGTTATTGTGTTAGTGAACTGAATCACCTTAAAGTTGAACAGTTCTTAAATGGTTCTCGTAGGTTATCCGGGCTGTGTAACCGTGGTCTTGGTATTTTCTTTCCTGACGTTTCGCCAGCAGCTGTGGCCGGCATCTTCAGAGGAGTAACACTGAAGGACAGTGTAACACTGAAGGACAGGAGTAACACTGAAGGACACTGTCCTTCAGTGTTACTCCTCTGAAGATACCGGCCACAGCTGCTGGCGAAACGTCAGGAAAGAAAATACCAAGACCACGGTTACACAGCCCGGATAACCTACGAGAACCAATGAACTCTGACCGTGAAAGCCTTCAACAGTGCTTACATGTTTGGAAGAAATGGTCAGTGGGGTGTTAGCAGTGAAAACAATAATGCTGTAAAAGCCTGTAAACATTCTTCAGAGTATTAGTTGGACATGGAAGTGTGTTTCTGGGCCAAATTTCCTGAGAGGTGCTTCAGAAGGATTGTAGAGCAATACTGTTTGCACCTTGTAGAATGTTTATTCCTGCTTCCCATGTTACTTTTCCCCCCTAAACATCCTGTTCTTGAAGCTGCATGTCTGGAAGAGGCCAGACAATATATGTCTTTGTCTTGTGAACCATAATATGGTCTGTGTGTGGCCAAAAAGGGCTTCTATCGAATTACAATTTTTATACCTTCCAGTTCTTTTCTAGCGATATTATTTGATAAGGGAGAACTGTGTTCAGATCCTTGCTGAGCTGTGACACTATGTTGCTTCATAGGATACAGTTGTCATAAATAAAATTCTTCCACCTTGACAGCATGAATAGAGAGAAGCAACATGGGAAGTACCTTTTGTTCAGGAGCTTTCTGGTTTTGAGTGAATGCTGCAAATCAGATTTTGTTTGATGCTCTGCAAACTTTCACTTGTATAAAAAATGGAATTAAAAAATAATGCTTTGCATAGCTGAAAGTGTATAATCTGTTTTGGGATGCAGGAGTGCATATTGCCGCTGGCTACTATTGCATGGTCAGCTCCCAGGGTGACTTTGTCAAGGATAGACTTTAATTTACCAGAAAAGTTCCTGGAGAGCTGCTGATGGCCAGGAGCAAGCTGAGTCAAGTGGTCCATGTCCAAACCAAATAGAACCTAGAGGGCCACTTGATTCATCTTGCTCCAGGGCTGTGCTGATGTCCTAGTTTACTCCTGCACCTCACATTGGACCTGCTGTGTAGTCATCCATGCCCATCTGCTGAAACTTTACTCCTTAAAATTGAGGCGAGGGGAATCAAGTTGATTAGGCATGCATATGTGCGACTTGTCTAAAACACACTGAAATGTTGATGTCAGATTAGGGGAACATAGACAGTGCAGTCTTTCAGGAAGATGGCTAAGGGTTTATGTAATCCAAATGACAGAGACCCTAAACTGGAGGATAGCCTAGTGACAGAGCATATTATTGGCTAGTGAAAGGTCCCATGTTTAGTCTCTGGCATCTCTGATTAAAAAGATCGCCAGTAGAAGAACTGAGAAAGATCTCTGCCTGAGATTTTGGAGAGCTACTGTCATAATGGTTAATAATGGATTTGATGGATGAATGTTCAGCTTCATATGTATAACAGTGCCATTTCCCCTAAGAGAACTTAGTTATAGCCCAAATCATAACACCTTTGTATAGCATTACATCTTTCTATTAGGGTTGGCTTGTAGTGGCCCAGGTTAAAAACTGATGGCAAGAGGGTGTGCAGATAAAAGTAACGCTGTATTTAGTGGGCTTTAGAGTTATTTTGATATGTATATGTGTATTTTATTTTCCATGTTTGGTTCTAGAAGCCTTTGGAGTTAAAAAAAATGAAATAATTAAATAATGAAATAGACTTTGTTTTTGGCTTTTCCTAAATAGACTCGTTCCACCACATTTCCTGAACCTTAATGTTCTGTCTTTTTATTGATGCCTCTTTTTTATGGTAGCTATAAATTGTGAAGATTTACATTGTACAAAATTAATAAATAATTTTGAATACAGAATGTGTCATGAGTCTCTGGATTGCATCATACATTTCATACATTTGTTAATCGTGGATGCTGAAGAAGAATCATGTTCTGCGAAATATAATCATATAAACGTCATATTGTAATTGCATTTAGAGATGGAACACGGCACCAGCACTCCCTCTGCTGGACATGATTACTGTTGTTGATCCAATTGAGGACAAATGTATGAATTGATTATTTCTATTTAAAAACATAATGAAAATGCAGGGCTTGTGATCTGTTGAGTCCTTTATTCAGCATTACAGCTGCAGCCACAGCAAAGGTAGTGTTGTGTGTGTTCTTACTTAGCAAATCTGGTATATATGCACTAAGTCCCATTAGTAGTAAGGGCACAGGGGGTCCATTTTTGTTGATCATCGGTTAACCTCCAAAAGACAGGCAAATAGTTTAAAAGTACATAGACAAAAATCATTGAACAGTATAACACAAACTTGATATGAGTAATAACTTCTTCCCAGAAAAACCAAATGAGCATATGTTTAAGGGACGTGTCTGGTGAGTTACAACGCCAACTATTAGACACTTTACTAAATCCTTTGCTCAAGAGTCACTGTGGTGTCCAGTATATCTTAAACATAATTTTTTGCTAAACCAGTCTCAACTTAAGATCAATGGAGGGAGCAGGCATAAACTTTAAGGCCATATCCCGTTGCTTTAACACCAGTGAAGCTTAGAGAGCAGAGGATCAGTATCTTTGAAGCATCCCATTCCTTTCTTTTAGATGCCTACAGAAACCAAATGATGACAGCTGTACCATCTGGCTTCAGGGTATAATGGGCTTTTTGAAAAACTTAAAATCAATATGCCAGTAAGCCCCTCCTCCTGCCATTACTTTGGAAATGGTATGGCTCCCCCCCCCCGCCCTCACATGCCATTAAAGTCGTTCTCTGTTTTCCAGGAGTATGCATTTGGAGGCTAGTGGTCCAGGCCATTCTTGCCGGATCATGGGAACGTTCCTAAGGATTGGCCTGCTGCCCACATGCTTCCAACAAACAGCCACTGCAGCCCTCCGTAAGAAAGCACACATGCCACCAAGCTGCTATTTCTTGTATTTTTTTCAGTGGCATTTTCAGCATCAAATGTCCAAAGTGGGGGGGGACCCTGAAAACAATAACATTAAAGTCAATTAGTGTCCAAATGTTAAAAAAGAGTGAGTCCCGCCAGCCACATTTTCTAACCTAATCTAGCAAATGCTTTAAAATTGATCATTATCTGAAAAGAAAAGATGTACTGTGAGGAGGCTAAATTAGACCTAAGTAAGGAGTTCTGAATTAAGTAAGTAGTTCCAAATGAGGTAAAATCACCTAAGGGCAGGGCAACCAGTAAAGCTTTACTTGAAGATCTCAAGGCATAGGAATGCATGTGTGGGAGAAAATACACTCTCAGGTATACAGGACTTGGTCATTATATGGGCATATATACCCTCTGGCACCAATCTGGTAAGAACAAAACCATGCTTCCAAGTCCTAATTGTACCAATTTGCCCAGAAGGTTTTAATGGTCTACATCATATTCAAAACCACTCAGAAGACATGGAGGGGCAATTTTCCTTGTTTAGCTCCTAATGCAGCTCCAGTGTCAGGCACACCAATAATTTTTTTTCCATTCCAAATTGAATCTTAGTCACTATGGGTCAAGAAAATCTATTTCATCCAAGAACTGCTGAAGTTGTATGACCACATAAGAAATAAACATATTGTTTCCAGATGTTCTATTTGGTTATCAATGGGTGATAGTGGTTGATAAACATAACTTCCAAAAGCATGTCTAATCCCTTTTAAAGCCATCTAAAGCTGTGGCCACCATCACATTGAATACGTATTTTTGTATATTTGAGAAAGTATATTTGAGAAACTATATTAAAGTATATTTGAGAAACTAGCATTACAAGAAAACAAAATCCTCATTTCTAATATTTATTTGTTGATAGATGAGTAAGAAAGAAAAAGGTTATCAGAAAAGATGGTGGAAAGACTTGTGGTATTCAGCCAACCCTGCCATTTGCAGCTTTTTGTGCACACAAGGATAAATGTTTACAGTGAATTTATTGTAAAGGGGAAAATGTTATCAAGATGGTACTTGTCACCTAGAGTTTTTCTTTTTTTTGCCGTCAAGTTACAACAGACTTATGGCAACCTCATTGGGTTTTCAAGGCAAGAGATGTTGGGATATGTTGGTGGTATGAAAGTCATAATTTTTCTCCTAAGAATTTCTAAAGGGACACTGCAGAGTGACTACTGCCAAGTTGGCATTTACCATTAAACTTGATACTGTCCATCTGGATCTCAGTCATGATTATGGGTTCCTCCTACACTACTATAGGAGCCCCGTGGCGCAGAGTGGTAAACTGCAGTATTGCAGTCCAAAGCTTTGCTCATGACCTGAGTTTGATCCCAATGGAAGTTGGTTTCAGGTAGCCGGCTCAAGGTTGACTCAGCCTTCTATCCTTCCGAGGTAGGTAAAATGAGTACCCAGCTCGCTGGGGGTAAAGGGAAGATGACTGGGGAAGGCACTGGCAAACCACCCCGTAAACAAAGTCTGCCTAGGTCGGAAATGTCGGGATGTGACATCACCCTATGGGTCAAGAATGACCCGGTGCTTGCACAGGGGACCTTTACCTTTTACCTACACTACAGGTGTTAAATTAGTTTAGCCAGGCTAGCAACATTCAGCTATTACTGTTGTGAATGGTCATTGTTCCTATCGTATATAGGTTTGAGCTATACGTAGAAATTTAATAGGTTGCATCTGATACACTTCTTTGTGGTTTAGTGTGTTTCCCCCCCTACCTTGTGCAAATGTATATGCAGTTTCTGGCCAAGATCGTGATTCATGCATCACACATGATTCTTCCCCGCCTTGTTTTCTCAAATGCTGGGGAGCAGAATTGGTTCAATTGAAGGCTGTTCTTGCCTGCGCCATTTGGACTTCTTGTAGAGCCGCTATTATAGTGGCTCGACCACAGTTGGAATTTGAAACCTGGTTTTGTTACTATTTGACATTCAATTATTATGTATTGTTATTTGTACCTATTATGGATATTTTAAACTTGATAGCCGTTCTGAGACCCGCCCTGGTGGGTGAGAGCGGGATATAAAACGAAAAAATTAATACAATCTGGTTAAATGCCCAGGAAGGTGCATGCCATCATAATCCTATTACTTTTGACGCTGCCGCAACACTCTTTGTCGTCTCTCCAAATCCTAGGCATAGTTGGCAGGAGAAAACAAAACAAGGACGTTTCCCGACAGCTATTCTTGTGTTTTTAGCGTAACGGATGAACCTAGGGCCGAAATCTGCGCTATGCATAAATACACGTGTCTCTAAGAGTCTTGTTTACCATCACCCAAGCGCCTTCTGGGAATTGTTGTTCGTCACCTCTCTATTTAGCGGATTTATGCCGAGGGGAGCAACAACAAATCCCATAATCCTCTACGGCTGGGGTGGGAGGTAAAAACCAGTCTGGATTCCTTATTTCGACCTGACGGGCGTAACAATTTATCCAATCAGGTGTACGAAGGACAGCAAAACAAGTCTATTTTCCACGAATGAAACATGACAGGCACCCATCCCATCCAATGAGATGAGAAAGTAGCATAAAGGCTCTCCGATTCAGCCATTAAGGATGAGACGCTTAATAGGAAAGGGGCGGGGCTTCCCCGAAACGGGGGGGGGGAAAGGGCGGAGGGGAGAAAAAGCTGAAGGGAGTCTTGTAATGGCGACGGGATTGGTAAGTACCTCAGAAGTTTTCGGTTGGAGTGTGGGGAGCGTGGGAAATGGCATGCGGAGAGAGGAGGCTAATTCAGCAGTAAAATGTTTGTTTTCACTCGCCCCCCCGCTCCAGGGCTGTCCTAATCTTGAGGGGCTTCCCTCTAAAAGTATGGGGGAAAGTGGGGCGCACGGTTTCTGATCACCGTTGGGACAGGTTTGCCAAGTTCCCTCATGGGAAAAACGGTCCGAATTGTAGTCCCCTGCGAAAGGCGGACGTCACTCTGAGGAAAAATCTGCTTGTTTTGTGTTTACTTTCTATTCCCTTTCCTCGACGTCCCGTCCCGTGGCTAAAACGGGCCTCTTGAGGAAGCGGGACCGAACCCCCCCTTTCCCTTCCCGTCGGCCAAGTTCCCCTTTCCACTGTGGGGGGGCCGCACCCCTCCCCCACCACCTTCCCTGGTTGTTGTTACGCACTTCTGAATGAATGAGCCTTTGGGCGCATGCGCCGTTTTGCCCCAAGAGGAGGCGGGGAAGAAAAGTTTATAAACAAGGGCCTCTGCCAGGCTTGAGGGGTCATGTGACCGAAAGTGGGCGGGCCGCAGAATGAGTGACGGGGGGTGATTTGGCAGCCCGCCCCTTTCCGCGCTCCGTTCCCTACGCCGTTTGGCTGCTCGTGGCGCTGCGCGTGAGCCCTGCTGCCACCCGCCTCCTGGCAGCGCGTTGCCGAGATTCCGCCAACGTGCTGTGCGCGCGGCATTCGTGATGGATCGGAGGGAGGAGCCTCAGGCGGTGGGAAATGAGACCTGGCGAGTGCCCTTGCCTACCCGCCTTGTTCTCTTGTCTTATGTAACAGTGGGAAGTGTTGATTAGGTAAACATGCAGCTGTGCTGCGCTCCTGGCAGTTTAGGGCGCTGTGTAAAGTTTGTGTCTTGTATAAGGGAGCTATAGCTCAGTGCCTGCTTAACATGCGGAAGATCAGGTAGCAGATGATGTGAAAAACCTCCGTCTGAGATCCCCGAGAGCTGCTGCCAGCGAGAATAAATCTTTGCACACTATAGTTTTACCTGCTCCCTCCTTATGAATGGATACCTGAATCTAATATTTTTAAAATGAGTTACTGAATTAATAAGTATTCTGCTGGATATCTTCTTGAGGCACTGGAGAATCACTGTCAGAGTGGACAATACTGACCGCAAAAGGCCCAAGAGACTGACTGGGTATAAGGCAGTTTTGTATGTTTGGTGGGGTAGATGTGAACAAATAATACAAAGGCTGATTCTTACAAGCTGGGGAATGAAAATGTGGGTTTGAAAGGCATGTAGGGAATATTGGCTGCTTGCAGACAACTCTGACATCTTTTGCACCAGGCTGTATATTTTCAACAGGCACACTTGTGCCCTCATTATTAAAACATCTTCACCCCTCCTTTCTCCATGTTCCTAGCAAGATCACCAACCAGAGCTTCCAGACATAAACATTAACACCCATTATAACAACTTCACATCAGCATCAAACTAGCTGATCTCCACAATCATGGATCACCACCAGAATCTCAATTTACACCAAAGGCCATCCATACAATATAGTTTAGCCACCTTCCTTCTTCTGGGAGGCTGGGTGGTGATTAAAACGAAAAGAGCGCGTAGTACTCAGCAACTCTTTATTTTTCTATAATGTTTATAAATTACGCTGTCTTCCCACAGATACCTAATGTGATGTGCAAGCTATAAAAACATAATACAGATTTTAATATGACAAAATATAAATTCAGTAGTATTATAGAAACCAGTAGCAGCAGTAAACAATACTCATTGATGGTAATGTCCAACAGAACACAGTTCAACGGAACTTCGCTTTGCCGCCAATAAGACAAACATGAAAAAACTAACTTTCTACTTGTTTATGGACTACTGTTGGAATCAGTCAGGCCCATCTTCCTTGAAAGGAAGTCCCACAGTGTCAGTGTGGCAACAGTTCTATACAATGCAGTTTGGCAAGACCCGTCTTGTGCATGAATGAGTGAATTTGTGTGTTTTAAAAATTAATAAGTAATTTATACTTCTGTTGGAGATAATCAGAAAGAGAGCAGCCAAAAGCCCTGTGTTCACACAAATGTCTTAAGATGCATAAACTCATCATGTAAGAGTAAAGATTCTTGAACTTTACTTCAAGTGGTCATATTTGCATCTTTTAAATGAAATAGATGTCTGTTTTTTTTTTTAAGTTGGTGCAGGTTTTTAATTTTGCAGGGTGAGCTGAGCCATCCCTTACCTTCCTGTTGCAATTGACAAAAAATGTCTGAGTTGTATGCTTAATTATTTCTGGATTCCTCTCCCCTGACAGGTCTCCATCTTAAAAAAAATTGTTAGGGTTCTGTTTTATTGTGTTTTTCAAACCCTGGCCATTTTGTGTGTGTGTGTGTGTTAAGTGCCGTCAAGTCTCTTCTGACTCATGGCGACCCTATGAATGAAAGTCCTCCAAAATGTCCTATCTTTGACAGCCTTGCTCAGATCTTGCAAATTGAAGGCTGTGGCTTCCTTTATTGAGTCAATCCATCTCTTGTTGGGTCTTCCTCTTTTCCTGCTGCCCTCAACTTTTCCTAGCATGACTGTCTTTTCCAGTGACTCTTGTCGTCTCATGATGTGACCAAAATACGATAGCCTCAGTTTAGTCATTTTAGCTTCTAGGGTCAGTTCAGGCTTGATTTGATCTATAACCCACTGATTTGTTTTTTTGGCAGTCCACGGAATCCGTAACACTCTCCTGCAACACCACATTTCAAAGGAATCTATTTTTTTCCTAACAGCTTTCTTCACTGTCCAGCTTTCACACCCATACATAGTAATAGGGATTATGATGGCATGAATTAATCTAGTCTTGGTGGCCATTTTTTAGAGACTGTAAAACTACATGGGGTAGAAATGGGAGAAGTACAAATAAGATGTTAAAATCCTCATCCAGTCAATGCTGTGCAGAACTGACTTCTTCCAACCTGCTGAACTGGTTGAGCTTGGTCCTGTTAAGAAATATATACCTCTAACAACAACATGGTGACTGTGCTTCCAGAATACAGCAACCCTTGCCTTTAGGTACATTTATAAACAAACTCAAACTTCTTTCCCAACTTTTCTTCTGAGCACTGACCATCAGTGAGGGCACCTGACAATCTATCATACGGCCATTCATATTCTGCTGCTTGTGTAGGCAGCAAAGCAAGAGCATAACAGTTCAAAAACTACTTTGTTGTTGTTTTTGTACTTTTTTGTTCATTTCTTAAAACCATAGAATCATAAAGTTGGAAGGGACCACCAGGCTCATCTAGTCCAACCCCCTGCACAATGCAGGCAATTCACAACTACCTCCTCCCCACACCCCCAGTGACACCCAGAAGATGGCCCCCCAAAAAACAAAAAACCTTCAGGATCCCTGGCCAATGTGGCTTGAAGAAAAAATTACTTCCTGACCCAAAGTCACTTGAAAGTATTTGCAGCTTTTTAATAGATTTGCTTAATCTGCTCCCCCCAAAAGCTTGATCATTGTACAAATAATGGTGAACTGTTTGTCTAGTGGGTATGTTTGATATTTCTTATTCAGCAAATGTTAGCTCTGTGAATAGTCCCTTATAAAAAGTCATATGATTTATTGTCAGCTCTTCCTGTTTGTAGTGTTAGCCTGTTGCCTAGATCACAGAGTCAAATCACTTCTAGAATTTTAACGTTCATATATAAAGAAAGATTAATGTAGCTCTTGTGATTACACACAAAAGGTTTAAATTTTTAAAAAGCAAATTAAGATTGAGGAAAATTGATCTTACGTTGGTAAACTTTGTTTATGTGGTACTTATCCATAATGGTTGCCATTATGTTAGGCATCTATATTTATTTAATTTCTTATTCCTCTAACTATGCTAAAGGCTGCTAACAAGCAATTAGAGAACAGTGTAAACAATCACATGGTAAAATGGGTTTGGACTAGATTGCCTGTATCCCAATTCTATGATTCTAAAAATTATATTAAAAAACTATAATGAACAGAAAGCCTAGGTGAACAAGCACAGTTTTAACTGACTCTGGAAACTGCGTATGCTTGGCAATCAGTAGGTTGCTGGTATAAGAAAATGTTTAGACACTGCTGTACAGATACCTTTGTATGCATAATCACCACCTTATACTGGAAACCTATTGTCAAATATAGCTACATGCTGCTAGTTACTATCTTAAACACATCAAACAATCCATCTCTACAGCCAGGCTCTAAACTACAGCCACGTCTGTTCCTGTTCCTCTGACTGAGATTCTCACCTGAGGGATCTATAACAGACATTTTTGGAATTACAACACTCACCTGGTATAGTAAGGAAATAAATCAACAAAACCAGAATGATACCAAGGGGTACCTGCTACAAGATAGGCCCAAACAAATCAGGAACAAAACACCATTGGTGGTCACATACAACTCACGCTGGTTCAATGTGTCATTCATAAGCTACAACCTGTGCTGGATAATGATATTCCTCTCAGGCACTGGGAGGCCGACTTTTTCTTCCCCAAAGATAGTCCGCTAACCTTAAAT
Organism: Euleptes europaea; assembly: GCF_029931775.1. Taxonomy (NCBI): domain Eukaryota; kingdom Metazoa; phylum Chordata; class Lepidosauria; order Squamata; family Sphaerodactylidae; genus Euleptes; species Euleptes europaea. The sequence goes on from NC_079314.1 coordinate 47,587,301, forward strand.
TCCCACTTACAATAAAGCACCTCCTAACATGGACTGTGGGATCAGGGCCTGCCATAAATAAAGATGCCAGCTTTGTCCTGATATATATCAATCACCAGCCCTAACAAATGCAAGGTCTGGTGGCCCAAATGAAACTGGAAATAGTTCACCTTGTAATAATTTCATAATTATTTATCTATGTATTTCAAATAGTATAACTGAATCAGTAATTTTTGATATAACTGTAAAACTAATCTGAAAAGTTATTATAGTATTGTAAAAATGAAACCTTCATCTGGTTGTAAATATTAAGATTATACCAGCAAGAATGAATCTTTTCATAAAAAACCATGATTTAAATCAGGTCTTACTGACTAGTGATTTAAATCATGATTTAGATCACAGTTTGATTCAAATCAAATCCACCCTGGACCCGGATATAAAGGCTGGTGGATTTTCATTTTCATTTGTATCTGATTAAGTAAGCGTAGACTCACAGACGCTTATATCCTGTGAAAAAAATGTTGGTCTTTAGGTGCTAACAGAGCTACCCACCTGAAACTGTTTAAGGGATGTAACTAGTAAATATAAGTTGGGATATAGAATTAAAATATGTTAGTATAAATTATGTGCAAGTAACACATTAGTAAATAACCTGATGCTTGGCATTTCCATCATACAGAAGTACTCTATATTACTCTATATTATGTTTCATTACATTTTGTTTCAATATAACTGTTTTGACAGGTGACTTAAGTATTTTGAGGACGATGGTGGATGACTTAGTTGATTTTAATTGGTTTTAACTTGTAAATTATACATTGCAGTCTTACATGTACATCTATGGTTACAATAATATTTAATGGGAGTAGCTGCTAATCATGTTTGTTGCTTTAGTTCATTGTTAGATGAAAAGCTAGTAGATAATTGAACTATAGGAAAGGGCAGTGTTTCCTAGACTGTAGGACACATCAGGCTTTAAAATAACCGCCTGTTTCACTTTGGGAGATGTTGAATTCAGTTAGAACATGACCTACCATTCAAAGAAATGTAGGAAGGGTGGGGAGATTACCACAACAGGTTGTATAACAAAATATATCCAGATGGTTAGGGTCACAGAGTAGTTTCTGCAGCTATGAGTAATTCTTCTTTGTCCTTTTTTAAGTCAAATAATTTGAAACATCCTACCATGGTTTGGGAATTGAAGTCTAATCAGATGCCTAATACAGTACAGAAGTTCCTGTTGGTGGTGGATAAGAGAGCTTCAGGGATGAATGAATCTTTGGAACTATTGAAGTGTAACGAGACCCTCCCATCTTCTCCTGGATATGCATCTTGTGATGAGCACATGGAGCTTGGTAAATCCTTTTTTTTGCTATCTCAAAGTCATTTGAGAGTCTGCCTATGCCATGCAGGGGATTTCCAATAGATGTCAGTAGGGACTACATATGTGATGGGAATTATACCAGTTCTCTTGTTTATGTAGAGAAGTCATTCAGTCCAGAGACTGTGGCTGGAGTCATGCTTGGGCTTTGTGGAGTCATGACTAAACGTTGTCAGTGTTCTCTTTGAACAGCTGGTCCCTGTGCCATAGAAACTCCCTTCAGTTTGCCATTTGGCAGCATGAACTTTGGGCTCACAAGACTAGTTTCATAGTTCTTTTTATCATAGCCCGTCTTTCAAAAACGCTGTTACTTGGAGGGCCACAACTAGCATTATAATCATTGCAGTGTATTTGCATGCATGTAGCGGGTGTTTAGCCACAATTGGTAGATACCTCGTACTAAGTGATGCCTTCTGATTTCCACATTTTAGAAAACTGTATTCTGTGTTGAAAAGCATGACATCTCTCGCCAGCTGAGAATACTAGCCTGAAAGGGTTATCAGTAAACTGGCTATTACTGTCCCCCATTCAAAATCATATGAGCATTACTCTAAATTATTTCAGGAACTTTCACATTAAGCTCTATCTCAGTGAGGCATGTACTCCAATCAAATACATTGTGAGGATGAAGTAGTGCATAAATCTTGCTTTGTGTTCTCTATTGATTTATTGTGAGCCCAGTTGTTTGTTCTTAAGGAATTTGAGGTAGCTTTCATGAACTAGGGCAGATAATGTCCAAAGACAAACCTTGTCCAGATAATGCTTAAGAATAAGAATGACAAACAATGCTAGACTTGAAAAAAGTATAGATTGTGGATATTGCATCCTTTTGAATCCCGTTAATCAAGTACAGAACACTCACTTATCTATTCTGCCTGTTTCCAGAGAGGTTTGAGGGATCTATCAGATTTCTTCAAAGAGATCCTTAATTACTTATTCTAAAATCTCCTTTTTTAATAGGATCAACTGGGATAATTGGGATCATAATATAACTGATTCCCTTCTCCATTTTCAGTTTTCCCCTAACCACGATATGTTCAGATGTCCAAATCAGACAGATTATAGTTGTTGTAATTGAATGTACTATTTATTTTCGTTTCTTAAAAGGTAACTTGCTATCAGCCCTTGAAAGAAAGCTTGTCAATGATGTTACTCAGCCTTCTTCCATTACTCTTCACACTGTTCTTTTTCCTTGTGTCCCTCAAGCCTACATCGTGTCCGTCACTGCAAAACTGAAATAGCACATACATTGCAAAGAGGAGAAACAGTTCATCAGTTCATTCAGAAACCCAGTACAAATGCATTTGAAATGGTTGTTCTGGTTTTCACACAACAATGGGAGAAGGGCTGAAAAGTGCATAAGTGTCATGTGTGAATTCGCCACTCCCCCCCCCCAATGCTTAATTGCACAATTTCTGCTATGTAACCAAGACCGAATTAACATGCAGGGCTATTTGAAACCTGTCCTAGTACGTTTACTACTGTTAGTACCGAGTAGTGAAAGGGAATTAATTGGAAGAGTAGAAGTGGGGATAAGGAGACAAGTGAATGCTGTGCTGTGATCTTTGAATGAAGGCCGTCTCTTTTCTCTTGTTCTTCCATGGCAAGGATGCACAACTCCAGGCACTCTGAGGGTTAGACTTGAACTACAAGAGAGTCACATCACTAAGTTAACCATTCTCCTGTGTGAATTCATTGGCAAGGTCACATGAGGCTTTCACTGCCCCTGCTATTCACTCAGTGTTTTTAGGTCTATATGGGTCTGTAAGACACGCAGGGAGACTGGCACCACATGCCCCTGCATCCCAGAAGAGGAAGGATGTCTGCTTTCGATGGGTTTGGGGATGGTTCCTGGGCCCCCTTCCTACATTATGCAGTCTGAGTGCCATGCTCCATGTGGAAAAAGCCCCATCTCCCCAAAGGATTTCAGATGATATTCAAGGCAGGGACAGCAGTCAGTTCTGGCCATGTTGTGTAAACCTGAGCCAGAGGAATTAATTTTTGACTTCTTGTGCACTTCTTTGCAGATGATCTTCCTGAACTGCAGGCTGTTCATACTGATTCTACCCCCTCTGCACTTTTTCAATTGAGTGCAGATGTTTCACACCAGGAATATTCAAGGCCTTCATGGAACCAACATACCGCAAGCAGTAGTTCGGAAAGTGCTTATCCTTATGAAAATGGAGTGAATTGGTTGACAGAACTAGCAAATATCGCTACTAGTCCACAGAGTCCTCTTATGCAGTGCTCTTTTTATAACAGGTACAATATGAACTTATCCATCTGTGAACTGGAAGCATTGTTTAAAAACCAACTACGTGGTTTTGCATTCAAGCATAATGAACTGTCTTTTTTCACCTTGATGATGATCTCTTTCCTGTCTGACAGCTGAAACATCTTTGCATGGATGGTTGCCTATAGCTGATGTGGCTATTTATCCCTGGTACAATTTAAATGTGATTCCAGCATCACAAAGAGCTTAGGGAATGTTTATTTTGTTGTGCTAGAACGAGAGCTAAGAGACAAACAACTTGGTTGAACTGAATGCTTGACCAAGATTGACATGAGATTTTAAATTTAGTACATCTCTCATTACTTAGCTGTCTTGAAAGTTTGATTTCCTAATTTCACAATGAAAAAAATCAGCGTAAGCGTACAAACTCTTTGTCGGGTATCAGCACGAGAAGGCTGCTGGAGTCTGCTGAGTTCTCTTCCCCCACCCTACCTGCCTGAAATGTTGCATGTAGAATAAAAGCCCACTCCTTTATAAAAATACAAGCAGCATAATTTTCTGTCACCTATTCCTGCTTATTCTAAAATTCTTTCTTAGATCATCACCTGTTCACCTAATAGCTACAAGCAAAAGTTTACATTCCTATGCACGTCCTCCACCAGCATCCTCTCAGGGTGATTCTGGTTTTCCCAAGCATCACATAGATGAAACATCAGTCAGACATGAAAGGGTAAGTTATATTTATTGAACTAGGAGAATGCCAGAGAAAAACTTAGTGGAACTAGTAATAGTTTTATTTTGTAAGCTACTTGTTTTAGTTGGTTGCCTGTTCAGCAATGAACAAATAGATGAACAGGGCAAGTAGATGAAAAAGAGAGGGTAAGCTCTGGATAAGAACCAAGCAAAAGACCTAGAAGGTTGTGCTGTCAATCGATGCAAGGGTTTGCACTCTGATTCCTAAGCCAATCAAAACGTACTACATAAAAGCTTGGGCAAGAGCTTGATCCTTTGCTGGAAGCTCTCCAGGCCTTCTTAGTTTCATATGTGCTGTGCTTTAAGGCCCACCACCCTGTGTTTTTCTGATTACCCTGGTTGTGTGTTCCAAATGCCGTTCTTACCAGCTGCCTCTCCATGCTGTGAGAGATGGAATATGGCCCTGTAGGGTTGGATTGATGGACAAAGCGTGTGAATGTTTCTCATGCTTAAATATGAAAGGGAAGGGGGTATGGTTTGGCCAGAAGCAACGTGACTATGACATGTCAGATAAGAGAGGTACTATTACAAATACTTGGGGAACGATACCAGCACAGTTTGGTAAAAGACAGGAAACTCCTAAGGTGTCTCCCCTTGCAGAGAACAATGTGGACAAGCATTTGTACAGTCCTTCCTGTAAACATTAATTCAAAACCCTAATTCTGGTTTTATTTTCTCCATAGACAAGTAGTGAATCAGAGTCTGGCATCTTCTGTATGTCTTCACTATCAGATGATGATGATCTAGGATGGTGCCATTCTTGGCCTCCAACTGTTTGGCACTGTTTCCTCAAAGGTAAAATACCTTTCATTTTGTGGCGACAGGGTTTAATAATGAGATTTATCTTTTATATGACTCTAAATAACTTTTTTTAAACCATCAGGCACACATTTATGCTTTCACAAACGACGCAGTAAGGAATGGCAGGATGTTGAAGATTTTGCTAGGTCTGCAAGATTTGAAAATGAAGCTGATGTTTCAGTGGGTGCTTACAAAGTAAGCCGTGTGCTTTTCACATTCTTTTGCAATAGATAACATAAAAGTTATGTTTTATCAGTTGTTGCATTACTTAATTTGTGGAAGGCACATACTCAGATTGATTCCACAAATAAGCACTGAGAAACATTCAGAATGCTTTTAGATGCACTTTTTTCTGCAATCCCTGTGGAGCCCAATGATCCACGAACTGGCTGAGTCTTAAATTCTGTGTTCATTTTAACCTGTGGAGGTTCTTAATTCCTTTTGACCTGTGAAGGCTTACAAGGCTAATTTTGCATAGCTGACCTTACAAAATCTCTCCCAGAGACAGACTGAGTGTGTATATATGAGTGTGGGAAAACATGTTATGAGCAGACACCATAGTGATGTGCTGTATTTTTTCAAGTGAGAAAGAGCATGAACTTAAAGATAGCATTTTGGTGCAAGTAGGAAGGTCAGGAGGAGAGGAGGAAGAGGTGTACAGTTGAGGTTTGCTACTCAAGTGCTCATGGTGGTGGTGGAAAGTGTTTATACAAGGAGACAAGTAGAAAATAGTATGGCTGTACTTCTAATGGGAAAACTCTGCTTCCAGAATTATTGTTTCATGTGCAGTCAAATACTGGTAGTTTGTATCTAACTGAAAGTGGGCCAAGAGTGACTGAAAACAAAGTGCCCGAGTCCTGAAGTTTGGGGGAAGATAAAGTACCTGTTTCCTCAAATCTCCCCCCTCCCAAAAGTTGTATTAGGACTATGCTTTCTGATAATCTTGATCCACGTTCAATTAGCAGGAAACCATAAGATTTGTGGCATCTATAAGTTCACATGTTTCTTCAGTAACTAACACACACGCATTTTACAGGGATATGGTTCTGATGGTTTGAAGTTGATCTCTCATGAGGAAAGTGTTTCATTTGGTGAGTCAGTACTGAAATTGACTTTTGATCCTGGCACAGCGGCAGATGGCTTGCTTACTGTGGAGTGCAGATTAGATCACCCTTTCTATGTTAAAAATAAAGGTAAGAATTTTTTTGTCTCTTATCAACTATCCTTTATAATGCTTGATGAGAAATTGGAACATCACTATACAGTCTGTTTCAGCAATCCAAAAGGAAAGTGTTCTTATTGACATATTCCACAGCATACTTGCTATCTTCCCCTTCCCGTTCTTTCCTTTTTTAAATTCTAAAGTGATATTAACTAGTGACTCACTATAGCAAGTAAGACATGCTTCCCAACTCTTGCAGTTATTATTTTTATCACTGAATTAACCCGAAACGTGTTTTCTGTTTGTATCAAGTCTTTCAAGTCTTCAAATAAATATATCTGTTTTATAATGATGTCTAATATGATTGTCCAGTATTTATAATTATCTCACAGTCCCACCGTAACTGCATAAAATTGGTTTTGCTGTGACCACATTTCCTGTGCTTATATTGCACTGAGCCATAAACTTTATTCAGTGATGCAAGGGCCCAGTACCATGTGTTGAAGACTGTGGTGACTGTCTGTAGAAATCAAAGAGAATGTTTAACAGTCACTTTTATAATAACCCCAAGCAAAACCCTTACTTTTTAAATCGGAATATTGTTTCCTTGGGATTGTCTTGGGTTACCCATTCAGATTAACAAAATGGGTTTTCCAAAGCATTTAATATGAGAGGGAGAAAGAGACACATTTTTGCCTTATTTTAGATAAAATGTTAATCTTGTAAAGCTGCTTCTTTCCTTTCTCCTCCCCTGTATGTACTGGGCCTTTTAGATTATGAGTCACCAGGCAGGACTTCTTTATGTATTTCTAATTCCTAATGCCTAGCTGTAGATGCTATATATACTATATTGCTATATCTAATAGTTAAAGTGCCTCATCCCCATGGCCATCCCAAAAGCAGGAAAGCCAAGCCGCTCACAGGGTGAAGAGGGGTCTGTACATACTTGATACTCCCCAGATACAGAGAAAACAACCTGAACTTTAAAAAATCCCCACATTTTAGCTTGGTGAAGACAGGAGCATGTAATGTTGAGAGTCGAAACAGAAATAGATGGGGAAACCTTTAAGCGTTAAAAGAATCCTGGAGGAGGGGAATTTATTTAGTTATTAAACCAACTTTCTCCACGCTGGAGACCCAAAGTGGCTTGTAATGTTTTTCTCTTTCCCATTTTATTCTCACACTAACAACTCTGTGAAGTAGATTTATGCTGAGAGAGAGTTAACTGAAGAGAGAGGGGGAGTGAACTGAAAGGAGAACTTCAAAATGGTTCATCCTCCTTATCTTCTACTATTCTTCATAGAATCCCAACTCATGAACAACAATGAAAATGACCAAGTTCTACTTCTGGCTAAAATCTTTTTCAGATTCAGTATTAGGAAACTCTGTGTGTACATAATTTGCTAGAAGTGAGGATGTGTGTGTATGAGGGTCTGGTTAGCAAGACTGTTGATTGTTTTCCCCCCTTTTCTTGTTCAGGTTGGTCATCTTTTTATCCAAGCCTGACTGTGGTTCAGCATGGCATTCCATGCTGTGAAATGCATATTGGAGATGTATGTCTACCTCCTGGTCACCCTGATGCCATTAACTTCGATGATTCAGGTGTTTTTGATACATTCAAAAGGTAACTTTGTTTTCTGTTTTTGTAAATTAAATTAATCTTTAAGGAGGGGCCAAGCTAGCATTCAGGGATTTATCAGAAGGAAGTAGTAGTTAATTTATGAGAATACAATAGGTATAAGAAGCAAGGTTCAAGTTGGAAAAAAATAGGAATTTTCCTGATATTGGCATAGATCTGCTGGTGGTTTTCTGCCAGTGGAAGAATTTCCACCTAACAGCATCTGACAGCACCTTGCTTCTCCTGTTGTGTTGCTGCTTGAAATCCCCCCATCCTGTTCCCAATCTACATAGGGACTTTCTGGCTTAACCTTCAGTTAATAAAAAAATCCAGAAGTCCAGGCTTTTCCCTGACACTAAATTTTTGCTTCGTATAATATGTTTCTTGAGCAACAGTGGAGGCTGATGAAAGCAATCTCAGATCCAGTTTTTAAAATAATTCATAATTTTATTTTAAGTAGTTTTAAGGATATGTGATGATGACTGTTTTAGGCCATGGGGACCTTATTGTAGCGATTTATCTTCTCTCTGTTCTTAGTTGACTAAGCGTCAGAGATCCATAGTGTCAATAGAAAAATTGTAGAACTAGCAGACTTCTTCCACTAGGAGGCGCAGTACTACCAATTCAGAGCTGAATAAATTAATCTTTCTATTACGTATTACTTGAAGTTCCTTTTAATGTTGGGCTTTGCAAATAGCCTTGTTCTCATAATTTTATAAGACAACAGAAAACTCAAATGAACTCTTCCTGATTAAAAGGTAAAGGTCCCCTGTGCAAGCACCGGCTCATTACTGACCCATGGGGTGACGTCACATCCCAGTGTTTACTAGGCAGACTATATTTACAAGGTGATTTGCCATTGCCTTCCCCAGTTGTCTACACTTTACCCCCAGAAAGCTGGGTACTCATTTTACTGACCTTGGAAGGATGGAAGGCTACCTGAAACTGACTTCCATTGGGATTGAACTCAGGTTGTGAGCAGAGCCTTTGACTGCAGTACTGCAACTTACCACTCTGCGCCATGGGGCTCGTTGATTATATATTTTCCTGATTATGTTTCAGGATTGCATTTATAATATATATCATCAGACTTTTATAAGTTTCCAAGGATAAGCAGACCTGGTTCTCTTTATTGGTACATGGCTGTTTCCTGCATTATTTTTCTTGTTTTTTCTTCAGTAGCAGTCACAATCCTAACAATAGTTGCTGAACAATGAAATGTTACTAGAGAAATTGAGTAGAAAGATCAGATTAAGATTATTATTCTCTGTCTCCTTGAAATCATGGCACGCCTACCCAGTAAACTCTCACTTGACTTAAGGCCTGGACTCTTAAAGCAAATGCCTTCTGAGACCTTATTTTGAGACAGATACTACTGACTTCTCCACAACATACATGTGGGTCAATAAAAGCAAAGTCCTTCCATGAAACTATAGCCAACTTATTGGCTCCATCAAATTGCAGTTCTGCCGTCTGAAAAAAACCCAGAATGTAATGAACCCAGTCAGGGAGAAGCTGCAGCAACCAGTGTGTTGTGGGGCTATGACATGGCAACAGCCTGACCCAGGATTGGCAGACAGGCAATCTGGTACTACCCATAGACTTGAGAGTTGCAGGAATAAGAGATGAAATTGTCTCTGACTGATATGGGACACTGTTGGATTCAACCAGCTTTTCCACTGTTGAAAAGGGGTGGAAGGGGTTCCTCTTGACCGCCAAAATAGCTATGCTGAAGGTCATGGGACATGCATGGACAAAAGCCATGTGGAATGGGGGTGGGGAACTGTAATAAGGAGGGGAATTGGGTAATTGGAAAAGCTCCCTGGTTTATCAAACTGAAACAGTCTGAACCGTTCATACGTGATGCTTGAAAGGAAAGCAAGACTTGTCACTGGTTGTTTTTTTCTAATTTGGTCTCTCCCCCCCCCCCTTTGTTTCAGTTACGATTTTACACCGATGGATTCCTCTGCAGTCTATGTGTTAAGCAGCATGGCTCGTCAGCGCCGGGCTTCTTTATCTTGTGGAGGCTCAGGAAGCCAAGACTTTGAAAGATCAGAATGCAGTACAAACTGTGGGCCTGCCCAGTCATCGCAGACGTCATCCAATTCTTTGTGTAGTAAAGCTGGCAAAAGCCACAGCTCAGGGACTGCAAGTACTGTGAGTGCCACTTCTCCCAACAAATGCAAAAGACCAATGAATGCCTTCATGCTTTTTGCCAAAAAGTACAGAGTAGAATATACTCAGATGTATCCAGGAAAAGATAACAGGTAAACATTATTTACACTTCTAACTGGACTTTATATTTTATGGGCTGGGAGTTCAGCTATGGCCTGCCACTGTGTATTCCATTAATCTGGATAGAATCCGCGTGGAAAATTATTTAATTCTGGAGAAACTCTGTTGCTGTTTGTGCTTTGCTTTGAAAGCAGCAGAGGAGGGGGTGGGGGGAAAGAAAGCAAAGGAGAGACACAATGATAGAAGTAGTGCTGGTCTTCCCCCAGCAGCCCTGTGTGACCACTGGAAAGCTGATGCTAGTTCAACATTGCTCGTGTTGGCAGTTTGTAGTATCCAGCCCAATGCATTCTTCAATTTATTATCATCCTGTCTAACAAGTTAAATGTAAACTTCTGATTCCATTAACACAGCTAGCTTAGTAACATTAATTGGAGCTCTGGGGCATATAGATATTACAGACATAACTATACACCCTTTAATTGAAGGCTGCATTCAGGGTGGGCTCCTTTTCCGGTATGTTGTGTCTTGCAGTCTGTCACCTGAAATACCTAACAAGTATGTGTTTTGCCTTTGATATGCCTGGAGCCAAGCTTCACCCTTTCTTGCCTCCAAAACCTACAACTTCATCATGCCTGAAATAAGCTTAAAAATATACTGACTCTGCTGGCAGGCGTAAATGTACACTTTCTGGAATGAAAGGTGCTTATTAAAATTATGAATAATAATGCCAGTCCTTAGTTGAAACTTAGTTTCAGAGTTCCATTATAGTCAGAATAAATATTAATTGCATCCATCTGCCATTTTGTTAGCAGACACAACCCCCCCCCCCCCATCAAGCCACAGCTGCCTTATGGCAACTCTGTAGGGTTTTCAGGGTAAGAGACATTCAGAGGTGGTTCTCCATTGCCTGCCTCTGTGTCACGCCCCTGTCATTCCTTGGAGGTCTCCCATCCAAATACTTGCCAGGGTCGAGGCTGAGTGTGTGTGACTGGCCCGAGGTCATCCAGCAAGTTTCCATGGCAGAGTGGGGATTCAAACCTGGGTTTCCCAGAGTCTAGTCCGACACCTTAACCACTACACCCAGCTAGCTCTCTGTCACAACTATTAAGAAGCAGTTATACAAAAGTGACTGGTAGATTCAGAATAGGTAGTCACCACTTGGGAAAACCTGAACTAGAGATGTTTGGTGTCTGTTTATGGTGTTGATCTGAAGCTGCATATTTTCAACAATTTGTGCCATTTGTTGTTGTTTTTTTAATGGTGGGAAAGAGAAGCTGCAGAATCCAGTTTGGTTACAATTCTGAAAATATCTCCAGGCCTGTCATTTAAAAATGTTGGCACGCTAGTCTGTAACCCTTTCAAGTTACTATTTATCTAACCAGAGTGCTGTGGATCCACTTAAATGTTGTACCAACTTGGAGAGGGTCATTAGAAAAAAATGGACATCAGAAAATGTTATTCAGACTATATTAGATTCTTGCCTTCAGTGTATTCTGCTTCTTCTCCAGAGCCATCAGTGTGATACTTGGTGACAGGTGGAAAAAAATGAAAAATGAAGAAAGACGGATGTATACATTAGAAGCCAAGGCCTTGGCTGAAGAACAAAAACGCTTAAATCCTGACTGCTGGAAACGGAAAAGAACAAATTCAGTATGCTTTTGTCTGTTCTTGACATTTTAATCTTAAAAGTTGGGGAGTTCATGTAGAATGCTGTATGGCAACTTGTTAACAAAAGCAGGACCCTCAAGCCTTTGCGCTTGTCCCAGAAACTAAACTCTAAGTTCAGTGTTAAAATCAAACTTCATAATTGTGCAGTTCGCTCACTTTCTAAAAGAAAGTGAGTTTCCTTCAGGTGCACCCAGTAAGATTTTATGGCAGAGTGGGGATTTGAACCTGGGTCTCTCCTATCTGACATTCTAACCACACCACCAGCTGGCTAACATAGATCTTCCTCAGCACTCTCTTTTGACCCTGGGCTCAGCATGGAATAAGAGCCCAGTGGATTGGTGGGCTGCAGTGAGAAGTGGGGGGGGGGGGCAAAACTACCATTCTTATCTTTTCCAGCTGCAGAACTGTGCTGCTAGATGAGGGAGCAACTTGGCTGCCTTCCTTACTGCAGCCTTACCTGAGTAGTTATTTATTTTTTAAAAAATATTTGTTTCCCATGGCTCAAGATGACTTGCACATCACAATTGTAAAAGATTACAATTTGAGACCAAAAGAATAACCCACCCCAGATTACCCCACCCAAGCTGCCTACAATTATACCCTGTTAAAAGCCCTAGTGACTAAAAGGGCCTTATGGTGCCTGATTTCCTACCTATCCATGGAGTCTGTTCCACAGAATGGAAGCTACAATGTAAATGGAAGGGACCTTGGTTGATAACCAGGGAGGTAGTGCATGGGGACATAATGAGTAGATGTGGTCTTTGGATGTGAATGGCTTTAACGGTTATAACCAGCACTTTGAATTGGAAACAAACTGGCAGCCAGTGTAGTTGGGCAAGATGGGCAAGTCTTGAGTCCATAAGCTTTTACGCTTTTAAGGCTTTTACACTTTGAAGTTCCATAAGTGTTTCAAATAGTACAATTTTACACATTATAAATGATGCATCTCATGTGGTATATCAGTAAAAGAAGTTAAGGTTTGATAGGAAAGTAAGTACTGCATATATTTTAATCCCACCCCTTTTTTTCCCTGTGGCTTCAGTATGTCAAAATATTTTACATCTCTAGATTGGAAGGGACTGTTGGAGAGGTAACGGGGAAGATCTGTGACTGTCACCACCTTCTGCTGACAGATCGCTGGATCAATCCCATTGTTTGGTAATGTCATGATGCACACAAAAGACAAGGGTGGGAGGTAAAAACAAAACACTCCAGCAGTGGTTGTTTCAGGCTCTGTTCCCACATAACACAAGAGCAAGAAACTAATGAAACGCTCTTTAAGCTGACGAATTTTCTTGCTCGGAATGTCCATGTGTCTTTCATTAGGTTAGACAGATCTCCCCCTCCCATTTCAGAAACCTACCTACAAACCAGTGTTTGATACTGATATGAGCCTCAGGTGTCAGTGCATTTTGTTGAGCCCCAACTGCACTGATAAGTCTTGAAGGTCGGCTGCCTCTTAATCCATTGATGGGATCACGGACTCCTTATACTGTTAGAGGCTGGAGCTAGCATGAGAACCGAGCCTTGGCTTACCTGTGAGGGCTCCTTCTCTGAGTGAAGAGGACATCTTATGAGCGGGTGTTTCTCTTCCTATGCTCAGGGATAGGCAGGATCTTAAAGACTTTCACTTCCTGTCCTGTGGTAGAAACGCCCCCTGACTTCCAGTTCGAGGACTTCCAAAGCAGAAAATTAGGACAGAAAGCACATAACATATAACAGTAGTGATTTTAAACAACATGAAAAAACATGCGGCAACAAATTTAAACAACTGTGTAGCCATAACCAACTTGACAACAATCAAGGTGTTAGAACTCGGGAAAACACACGTGGGATAGAGTAAATGGCGGCAAATACGTATTTGCATCTTGGTGTTCAGCAGTGGTGCTTAGAATGTGTTGATCTTCACCCTGGGCGGGCAAGATGTCCTCTTCACTCAGAGAAGAAGGAGCCCTCACAGGTAAGCCAAGGCTCCGTTCTCTTCTCTGAGACTCAGAGGACATCTTATGAGCGGGATTTTCAAGAGCTGTACTTCTGGGTGGGATTATCTTCCACCACCTGCTGTAAAACTCTTCTCCCGAAGGACGCATCGGCGGAGGCATAGGCGTTGACTTTGTAGTGCCTAACAAAGGTGGATGGGCTTGCCCAAGTTGCCGCTCTGCAGATCTCTTCTACCGAGGCGTGTTTATCAAAGGCCGCCGAGGTCGCCGCACTGCGGACTGAGTGCGCGGTGATCCCCTGTGGGCAGGGGATATTGGAGTGTCGGTAACATAGTTGAATGCATTGCTTAATGCATTTGCTGATAGTTGAAGGTGTCATTCGTAGTCCCTTGTTTGGTGGATTGATCGAAATGAAAAGGGCCTCCGCCCTCCTGAATGGCTTGGTTCGTTTTAGATAGATTTTGAGAGCTCTCCTTACATCCAAGGTACGCCAGTTTTTCTCTCTAGGATGGTCCGGATGTGGACAGAATGATGGTAGGGACAACTCCTGTTGTCTGTGGAAGGTTGAGTTTACCTTGGGATAAAGGTTGGATCCGGGCGAAGGACGACTTTGTCTGCATGGAATATGCAGAGACTGTCTCTAGATGAAAGGGCACCTAACTCTGACACCCTTCTTGCTGATGTGATTGCAACTAGGGTAATGACCTTCATACGCAGGAATGACAGCGACACCTCTTTTAGGGGTTCGAATGGTGGTTTTGTCAGTGCATTGAGCACAACGTTCAATCTCCAGGTGGGGAACCTGTGAACCGTCGGAGGAGTTAAGTATGAAACTCCCTTCAAGAAGGTGATTACATGAGGATGCCGAGTGGTAGGGTATCCATCCAGGTGGGTGACCACGGTAGCTATAGCTGCCACCTGCCTGCGAAGGGTGGCGGACCTCAGTTTAAGCAGTAGGCCATCCTGCAAGA